>NC_058084.1:234154755-234466942 GCF_014858855.1 Bufo gargarizans
GTGTTGATAGCCGTGCATTGTTAAGGTTTATAACAGCTGATCAGTATATAGTCCCCTTTTGTGCAGACACCAAACAAGCTGTTGGTGACATGCTAAACCTGTTTTTATAGCAAGCGATATCCACACCTCCCCCCCAACTTATGATAGATAAATAGTCCAGCATTTGGGACTAGGGGGAGGGCTCATCACCACAAATAGGAAGGACACAGTAGAGCTCACTGAAGGGGTCTTCACACATGGGACTTTACATACCTGGAAGAGTGGACATGAGTTGCAGTTCTGACATACATTAATTAGGAATAACCATGACTCTTCTCAAGTAGATTTGACTCTTTTCAAGGCATGTGCTGCAATGATTATGCTGCTGGTTCTTGGCAACCACTTACCTTTAGCTCATGAGTGACACACCGCTGAAATCAGCATTTCTGTCACTAATTTATGCTGCCCTTAGTGAAGTCAGCATAAAGTTGATGACAGGTTCCTTTTAATTCACTTCAGCTTGCTACAATAGGGCCACAATAAATGCGGACAGAACTCCAAAACATCATTCTGATTTGGTGTCTCTCTCTCTCTCTCTCTCTCTCTCTCTCTCTCTATATATATATATATATATATATATATTGTGACAGATTGTCTGGAGAAGTAGTAGACGGGATGTATGTGTGCTCAAGGTTCCTCACTTCTGTCATTTAAAAAGCAGCCAGGGAAATGTTCAGAAGAGGTCTACGCAGACCTCTCTGCACTTCGGGTTTGTAAAAAAAAAAATAATGGGTTTTTAGGGCCTGTGTTGCTGGGGTGGGGAGAGAAAAGTGGGCCCCCCACGCCAGGCATAGAATTTTGTTTGTTCATTTTTATTTTATGTACCACCAGCTAGCAATAAATCTGAACAGTTGATGGAAAACTGAGGTTGCCTGGAATCTGGGCTCAAGAGAGCGTGTTCATCGACCACCCCGCTAACTAACTCTTAAAATACAGTCAGGTCCATAAATATTGGGACATCGGCACAATTCTAACATTTTTGGCTCTATACACCACCACAATGGATTTGAAATGAAACTAACAAGATGTGCTTTAAATGCAGACTGTCAGCTTTAATTTGAGGGTATTTACATCCAAATCAGGTGAACAGTTTTGGAATTACAACAGTTTGCATATGTGCCTCCCACATGTTAAGTGACCAAAAGTAATGGAACAGAAAAATCATCATAAATCAAACTTTCACTTTTTAATACTTGGTTTGCAAATCCTTTACAGTCAATTACAGCCTAAAGTCTGGAACGCATAGACATCACCAGACGCTGGGTTTCATCCCTGGTGATGCACTGCCAGGCCTCTACTGCAACTGTCTTTAGTTCCTGCTTGTTCTTGGGGCATTTTCCCTTCAGTTTTGTCCTCAGCAAGTGAAATGCACTTGGTCATTGCATAACATTCCACTTCTTTCCCTAAAAAACTCTTTGCTTGCTTTTACAGTATGCTTTGGGTGATTGTCCATCTGCACTGTGAAGCGCCGCCCAATGAGTTCTGAAGCATTTAGCTGAATAAGGACAGATAATATTGCCTGAAACACTTCAGAATTCATCCTGCTGCTTTTGTCAGCAGTCACATCATCAATAAATACAAGAGAACCAGTTCCATTGGCAGCCATACATGCCAATTCCATGACACTACCACCACTATGCTTTACTGATGAGGTGGTATGCTTAGGATCATGAGCAGTTCCTTTACTTCTCCATACTCTTCTCTTCCCATCACTCTGGTACAAGTTGATCTTGGTCTCATCTGTCCATAAGATGTTGTTCCAGAACTGTGAAGGCTTTTTTAGATGTCGTTTGACAAACTCTAATCTGGCCTTCCTGTTTTTGAGGCTCACCCATGGTTTACATCTTGTGGTGAACCCTCTATATTCACTCTGGTGAAGTCTTCTCTTGATTGTTGACTTTGACACACATACACCTACCTCCTGGAGAGTGTTCTTGATCTGGCCAACTGTTATGAAGGGTGTTTTCTTCACCAGGGAAAGAATTATTCGGTCATCCACCACAGTTGTTTTCTGTGGTCTTCCGGGTCTTATGGTGTTGCTGAGCTCACTGATGCGTTCCTTCTTTTTAAGAATGTTCCAAACAGTTGTTTTGGCCACGCCTAATGTTTTTACTATCTTTATGATGGCTTACTTCACTGATAGAGACAGCTCTTTGGATCTCATCTTGAGAGTTGACAGCAGCAGATTCCACATGCAAATAGCACACTTGAAATTAAATCTGGACCTTTTATCTGCTCATTGTAATTGGGATATTAAGGGAATAACACACACCTGGCCATGGAACAGCTGAGAAGCCAATTGTCCTATTACTTTTGGCCCCTTAACAAGTGGGAGGCACATATGCAAACTGTTGTAATTCCTACACCATTCACTTGATTTTGATGTAAATACCCTAAAATTAAAGCTGACAGTCAGCAGTTAAAGCACATCTTGTTTCATTTCAAATCCATTGTGGTGGTGTATAGAGCCAAAAATTTTAGAATTGTGTTGATGTCCCAGTATTTATGGACCTGACTGTATATATCCTGTTAAGGGGATATTGGGTGCTGGTAAACAGCCTGACCATGATGTCCCATCAACACGGGGAACCCATTCCCACATCTACAAAAACCCACCTGGCATCAACATATCAAACTTAAATATACGTCTAGATTCAATGTGGGACATCCGTACGATATGATTCTCTCCTCTCCAATGACTCTCAACCTTTTCCAGTGCTACAAAGTTAAGTACAATCGCATGTAAATATAGGAAGGGATGTCAAATTGATGGAAGGCCCCCCTCACATACAATGCAAAAGTATATATTAATGAAAGGACTATACGAGGGAGTATTGATAAAAATAAAATAATTAAATGAATTGAAAGAAATACATTTGGAGTAATTAGTATATGACTTATAAAAATATCACGTATTAATTTGGGGATAATATGGATTCTTCATCAAGTATGTCTTTGATATAGTTAGAGTATAAGAGATATATTGATATTTGTAGTTTAATATGTTTTTATATGTTGTCATGATTGTATTCATTATATGAATTCATCACCTTACAATGATTAGAGTGATATATGGAGTAAAAATAAGAATATAGGATATAAGGATGTACATTGAGAATGGCAGTTATATATACCTAAAAAGACACATGGAAAATGCAAGAAAACCACAAGCTGATTAAAGATGGGGAAATAAACTGAAAATTCAAAAAAATGTATAAAGAATACTGTGAATATTGCCTAGGAATTAATGATGACATTATGCAAAAGTTTCATATGAAAATAATTCAATTGATTTGAAATAAGAATCCATAAGGTTTTTTATTTACAACCTAGGACTTAATCTAATCTAATCTAGTCTAGTGTTTATGGCGACTGAGGAAGGAGTATGACACTCAGAAATGTGTCTGGTTTGATTGAATTATTTCTGCATGCAAAATAGAAATATTGGATAGAAATATTGGAGGATACGTGGATATTAAAGAAAAACACCACTGAACCACGCCGAGACGCTGAAACTACAGCTGTGTGTGGCCCTTGCAGATTATAACGTTATAACGATATGCCGAGTGAGGAGCTAGCGATAGCTTGCCGCTATAATACATCAGCATCTACCTTCATAATATAGAACGCTCCATATCTGGCAATGTGAACACCAAATACAATAACTGGTAAGATCTTTCTGATACTGTATGAAGGTGTCGGCACAGCAGCTCAAGAGGAGGATGTGATTATAGTGATCAATAAAAGGAGCATTTCACTCAGCCTATTTTACGTGTTACTTTTTATGAACTGGTTATATATTATGAACTTGATCCTGACGGTCATTGGCAAAAAATATCAATTTATGACAATATTAATCTATAATGGCACCATCATTATTGTAATTTACTGAATTTCGGCATATACTCATAAGGATAATTGTATTCCAATAGGTGGCAATAATGACATTCAAATGTGAAATCCTATATTGCCCATACTTTTAATATGGGATATTTAATATTAAAAAAGTATCCACATTAGTAAAGGAATATTTGTATTAAGGTCACTGCGCGTGTCGACTCCTCATACAGATGATCAGGTTGTCAGTCCTCCAACGATCTGATATTGATAACCTATCCTGAGGATAGGGACACATATCTGGCATAACTACTGTGCGAGGACACATAATCTGACATAATTACTGTGAGGGGGTACATATCTGGCCATAGCTACTGTGAGTGGGCACATTGGGGCATAACTACTGAGAGGGGCACATAACTGCATCTTTGATGCCCTGATCACCCCTTCCTCCCCCTGCAGGATGAGGGGATGCTGACAATTTGGTGTGCCTTCTACTGCCACACATCACTATATATGAATCTTTGTTTAAACTATTATTACAATTTGATCAGGGTGATTCAATTAGACAAGAGCACCTAACCAGCGTGACAAGGGGGTGAGCCTACTCACTTAACATTCACTTTTAATGTATTTTTCGCCCTATATATAGGTTTTTGAGAAGGAAAATAAGAAAAAAAAAATGTAAACCAAAAGGTGTGCTTTTGGTGGGTTTGGAACTAATGGTGGTCTGTGGATGGCACTATTACTGAGGATCTGTGGATGGCACTGTTATGGGGGGGATCTGTGAAGGACACTGTTATGGGGGGATCTGGGGATGGCACTGTTATGGGGGATTTGTGGATGACACACTGTTATGGGGGGATCTGTGGATGACGCACTGTTATGGGGGGATCTGTGGATGATGCACTGTTATGGGGGATCTGTGACGGACACTGTTACGGGGGGGATCTATGGCTGACACTGTTACAGGGGGTATCTGTGGCTGGCACTGTTACAGGGGGATCTGTGGCTGGCACTGTTACAGGAGGGATCTGTGGATGGCACTGTTACAGGGGGGATCTGTGGCTGGCACTGTTACAGGGGGATCTGTGACTGGCACTGTTACAGGGGGATCTGTGGCTGGCACTGTTACAGGGGGGATCTGTGGCTGGCACTGTTACAGGGGGGATCTGTGGCTGGCACTGTTACAGGAGGTATCTGTGGCTGGCACTGTTACAGGGGGATCTGTGTCTGGCACTGTTACAGGAGGTATCTGTGGCTGGCACTGTTACAGGGGGATCTGTGTCTGGCACTGTTACAGGAGGATCTGTGGATGGCACTGTTACAGGGGGGATCTGTGGATGGCACTGTTATAGGGGGATCTGTGGATGGCACTGTTACAGGGGGGGATCTGTGGATGTCACTGTTACAGGGGGATCTGTGGGTGGCACTGTTACAAGGGGGATCTGTGGGTGGCACTGTTACAGGGGGGATATGTGGGTGGCACTGTTACAGGGGGGATATGTGGGTGGCACTGTAATGGGGGATCTGTGGGTGGCACTATTATATATGTGCCATCCACAGACCCCCCACCCCATAACAGTGCCATCCACAGACCCCCAGCCCATAACAGTGCCATCCACAGACCCCCAGCCCATAACAGTGCCATCCACAGACCCCCCACGCCATAACAGTGCCATCCACAGACCCCCCAGCCCATAACAGTGCCATCCACAGACCCCCCACCCCTTAACAGTGCCATCCACAGACCCCCCACCCCTTAACAGTGCCATCCACAGATGTTCCCCATAAAACTGTCATCCACAGATACCCCCTCCCGCCACTCGAGTGCTGCAGTATACAAATATAAAATGTCTCATTTAATTAAAAGTGATTACACATGTCCCCTCACTCCTAATATTACCGTACATCCTAACAGCTTCTGTACAACCCAGGCAGGCAGGCCGGGCGGCCGGCACGTCACTCACTGACGTCACTTGCCTGCGCCGCCTGCTTCATTCATAAAGTAAGTGACGCAGGCACGTGACATCAGGGAGTTATGCTGCCGCCCTCCTGGCCTGCCTGCCTGCATTCTACATAAGCTGTTAAGATGTACAGTAATATTATGAGTGGGGGGGCATGTGTAATCACTTTTAATTGAATGAGACATTTTATATTTGTATACTGCAGCACTGGAGTGGCGGTGCCGGACTAGAGTGACTGCACCGCCCCGCCGCAATTGCCGCCCCCAGATCCTCCTCCCAGTCCCTCCCCGCTCTCGCAGCATAGGAGCACTCTGCTGTCTGTCTCCACCCCTGAGCAGTTCCCATGAAATCGGAGTACAATGAAGCCTTTCATTAACAATTCACCCCTCACTCAACAAAAGAAAAAAAAAATTCAAGCTGTCCTTTGTGAATCTGACCTTCAACACTTCAACAGTTTGAAGTATCACAGCTAGCTTTAGAAGCTATACAAATTAGCTCTCTTTGCACCACATGTGAGATAGCTATCCTATAAGTCATTGATCAACCTTATAAACTTACAAGATTACTTGTAGGATAGCTACTAGAGTTGAGTGAATCTGCCTTTTGGCAGGTTCGGGGTTTATGTGAATTATGTAATGGATTCTGTTCTCATGGAATCCATAACATAATTCAATGCCAGCATGCCGTTTTGCATGCAATCATAATACAAGTGTATGGCCAGCAGAACAGAACCCTTGGAGCTGGCCATATATATGTATTATGCGGCAAGCCGGCATTGAATTAGGTTATGAATTCTGTGAGAACGGAATCCATTACATAATTCACTTTAACCCTAAACCTGCCAAAAGGTAGGTTCACCACAACTCTAATAGCTACCTTATATCTGGTTGCATTTGAGCCTTAGCTTTCTTTTTTTGGAAATTGCTCATTTGCATATCATTTTCCCCAAAGGAGTATAGCATGGGCTATAAAACTTACAACTAGTAGGCCTGCTCCACAAGCCACAAGAAGAAATAGTAATAGTACCTCAGAGCTACCGTGACATCAAGTCACACAGAAGATTCCCAACCTGCAACTGTTACGATAAGATCACATGCATATGGTTTCAAGGCTCTGAGTTCTATACCTGTTATGGTGTCTTTCCTAGAAGTATGTTCTCCTTTATAAGTAGCATTTGATCCTGTTGTTTCGTATTCCACTTTTTTTTCTTTCAGGCCGATTACTTCCCGAGGGGATGCAGGGGCACTTGCTTTAACAGAAAAAAAAAAATCAACATACATTACAATATTATCTGTGTATGTTAGTCTTTTAGTTTCAATAGTTTTTTACTATCAGAGAATATGCTCATATACAAAGTATACAGTATGCAAAATACAATGATGTTATAAAGAACATATATCTCCAAAGTTTTCCAATTTTGACAAAGGACATAGGTAAGTCAGATCCAAGAACATTAGTTCGCTCATAAAGCAAAAAAGCAAAAAAGAATACAAAGTAAAATATAACATACAAACAAAGTCATGTCTGAGAATCAGTACACGTTAATGCCAGTGGGAGACATAAATAGTGTATGCTTCATCAAAATATAATAATGAAGCCAAAAAGTCAGGGAGCTATCCATCACTCTGTCTTTCATAATTAACTTCACCCTACTCCAATTCTTTCTTGAATCGTTGGAGTCAGACCCCTCCAGGACCCCCAGGATTTAAGGTGGCGACTAACTTGAAACGCTTGATGAGCAAGCATATATTCGTATGACCTTGTCGTATCTACTGATCTAACAATTTCCTGTACGACAGGGATATTTTTACTTTTTCAGTTCCTTGTAATTGCTAGTTTGGTTGCTAATAACAGATGGGCTATTATAACCCTTAATTTAAAATATAATTGGTCAAAGTCTATTAAAAGTAAGGCCAAGGCGGGGTCCGTAGAGATCCAATATCCAGCAATCTCGGATATCTTTGCGAACACCTGGATCCAAAGGGGATGAATCCTCGGGCAAGCCCATGGGATATGGTAGAGTGTCCCATGCTCACCACACCCTCTCCAACATTGAGCACTAGCATTAGGGAAGAACACATGTAATCGAACCGGCGTGTAATACCATCTGAGTGTAGTTTTGATGTAGGCTTCTACATGTGAGGAACATCTAAAGATAGACATTGCTGTTTTATAGGCAGTTCTCCACTGCGCCAAAGAGAATGATCTCTTCAAATCCTTCTCCCATGATAAAAGAGGGGTCGTTTTGACAAACTGGTCCATATCCCCTAAGTACATATATAAGAACCTAATCCCCGTATTTACATGGTTAGCTGCAGACCAATGGGTTAATAGTTGGAGATTCCCTTTGAGACTAAAGGACAGGTTGTCCCCTAATACATGTTTCATTTTAATATAAGAGAAGGTTTCGCTGCGGGGAATATTGAACTTACGTGCAATTGTGTCAAAGGGCATTAAGGTCGATCCTAAAACCACATCGGCTACCAATCTTATACCTTTATCCCTCCACACCCTTAGATTTAGGTCAGTAGAAAGATGCTGTAAAGACTCAATTGGCACTAGATGTGCCATAGATATTGAGTCACCATTCCCTTTATAGCCGCATAACAATCGTGCAACGCAGCCATGAGTAGGGTGCGTAAACTGTGACCTGGGATTTGTGATTGTTCAATATGCACCCAGTGTTTCCTTATGTCCTCTTTCCACCACTCCTTTAGTTGATTAATTCTGGATGCTAAATAATAGTCGTAAAGGTTCGGCAGGCCCACTCCGCCACTTCTTTTATGTCTATACATTATGCTTTTTGCCACTCTCGGTTTAGACTTATTCCAAATAAAGGTATTTAACATCTTATTGGCAGAGTTGAAAAAGGACATCGGAATGGGTATAAGAATAGTGCGGAATAAATATAACATCTTAGGGAGGATGTGTTGTTGAAATGCCGCGATACGGCCTAGCCATGACAATTCTGCCCTAGCCATGCTATCTAACTCGGGTTGGAGTGAGCTTAACAGAGAAGGAAAGTTTGCTTTATACAATTCTTGGGGGGTGGCAGTTACATTGAACCCTAAGTACTGGACCTTCGTAGTTTGCCAATCTAAAGTGAACTCTTTTCTCATTTGGGTCAAAATTCCATCCGGGATCCCTATTGGAAGGGCCTGAGATTTACTTTCATTAATTTTATAATACGAAAGGGCTCCATAGGAACGGATGATCTCCATCACAGTCCTTAAAGACTCTTGGGGATTGGTCAAGGACAGGATTATGTCATCCGCATACATAGATATGCTGTGTTGCCTATCCACTATACTAACCCCATTTACCAATGCAGATTGACGGATTGCCTGCGCCAACGGTTCTAAGGATAGTATGAAGATTAAAGGCGACAGGGGACAGCCCTGTCTGGTGCCATTAGACAGCGCAAAGGAGTCAGATAATTCTCCATTCGCCAATACACGAGCAGAGGGGTCCGAGTAGAGGACTCGTATGGCTTGCATAGTAGACTCAGGGAAGCGCATTTTGTGGAGTACCGAGAAGACCCATTCCCAATTGACTCGGTCAAAAGCCTTCTCGGCATCCAGAGTGACAAACACAGTTGGTGTCCTAGATCTATTAGCAAAATCAATTAGATTCAGCACTCTCCTTGAATTGTCTGTAATTTGGCGCCCTTTCACAAACCCCACTTGGTCAGGGGCAACCAGGGTAGGGATGATGTCTGCTAGCCGGGCTGCTAAAATCTTTGCATAAATCTTAAGGTCAGTATTGAGTAGGGAGATGGGGCTGAAGTTTTGGGGGATAGAAGGGTCTTTGCCAGGTTTGGGCAGAGTAATAATAACCGCCTCCAGCATTTCCTGTCGACATGGCACCAGACAGGGCTGCATGAAGGTGAGGGAGTAATGTATCTGAGAATGTTTTATAGTAAGAATTCGGAAGCCCATCAGGGCCAGGGCTTTTTTGATTCGGCAGGCCTTTTATTATTCTAGCAATTTCCTCCTGAGATATGGGACTACACAGGAATTCTTTTTGAGTCTTATCTAAGGATCAAATAGTCAGTGAGTTTAAAAAACTGTCTATTGCCTCTGAAGTTACAGGGGTGAAACCCGGCTCTTCTTTTAAGTTATACAGTTGTGAGTAGTAAGACATGAATCATGTTATATATTTAGGATCATATAGTTTATGTGATTTGGAAGCGTCCCATAGGTATGGAATTTTTGACTTTATAGCCCTAGCCTTAACCCTATTCGCTAGTAGCTTCCCTGCCTTATTGGCTTGAGAATAATATTTAGTTTTGGTTTTCTTTAGGGAAAGTTCATATGAGTGAAGAAAGCATTCGTGTAGTTGCAATTTGAGTAATCTAAGTTTGTCAGAGAGCTCTATTGATGGAGAGAGTTTGTTTTTAGTCTCCACAGTTTGGACCTGCGCTATTAGGTCATTTTGATGTTTTTCTTTTAGTTTTTTTATAATGATGCCCTATTTTTAATAAGATGCCCCTTACATAGGCCTTGTGGGCTACCCAGACAGTGGCTGGACTAGGTCCAGAATTAGCATTAAATTTAAAATATTCCGCTAAAGCTGTCGACACTTCTGATTGGAATTTGTTGTTAGCTAAAATGAACTCATTAGCTCTCCACAGTGGATTTATGGGGGAGGTATACTCAACAGCTAGTTCTAGCAAAACTGGGGCGTGGTCTGACCACGTAATTGGCCCAATGGAGGAGCTTTTAGATGCTGCTAGGGAGATTCTGTCTGTCAAGATTAGATCAATACGGGAGTAAGATTTATGTGCTGGCGAAAAATAAGAAAAATCCCTTTCTGATGCATGGTGGATGCGCCAGATATCATAAAGGGAATTTTCCGTCAGGGTTCGGGCTAGTGCAGCTGATCCGGTTCTTGCAGCAGCAGTGGAGTCCTGATGCGGATCCGGAACCATGTTAAAATCCCCGCAAATGACCAATCGGCTTTCTTTCAAGGCTTGAATCTTCTTGAAAAGTCTAGAAAAGTCTATTCAGGAACCGAATAGGTCTAATATTGGGGGCATACACTCCAGATATTGTGTAGGTGATATTATTTATAGAGCAAATATGTATAATATAACGACCACCCACATCTACCACTGTTTTTTTCTCTACGTGCGCCACTGAGTTCCTGATAGCTAAGAGCACCCCTCTCCTCTTTCCTGGACCATGGGAATGAATCAGTATCGGGAAAGCTGGGTTTTTCAGCCTTTCTGCATATGCACCTATGATATGTGTCTCTTGAGCAAAAAAAATAACACATTTGGATGATAGCGCTTCCCTCCACATCATCCTCCTCTTGTATGGGCTGTTCAGGCCCCGAACATTAAGTGAAACTACCTTAAGCACCATCTGGATAATCGAGGTTAGCTAGAAAGAAGTCGCTCGGGTGACATGGAGGGAATCGCACATCATAATTCCACAGCATAATCAGTGTACAATAGGATTGACATGACATGACAGAACATAGTAAAGAAAATAAGATAAGAACAGGAACAGTGTAAACTGACTGCCCATACATCAGGACAGAATTAAAGTAGTACAAGGGTTAGCACTCAATAACCCCTTGTGAACAGTGTGGGGAAAAAACAGTCTTGCCTACCACCAGGAGACACTTACATATGGAACAAGTTCCTATTCCTGCTGAGTATTGGCAAGAACCTAGAGAAAATAAAAACCTCTCAACGGTGCTTCTTCTGTCTTCTGTTTTCAACTCGGTGCTACTCTCCCTCTTCGGATAGATGGTGAAGCTGTTTTGCTTGTGGAACCTCCGTCACTGCAATGTTCCATGCAGCTAGTGCAGCTTTACCTTCTTCCACAGAACGGATAACCGTTAAGGTGCCATTTTGCTGAACTAGCAATTTCACTGGGTACCCCCATTTATATTGGATTGCGTGCGCCCGCAGCGCTATGGTAATGGGAGCCAGTAAACGGCGCAGTTGAAGAGTGGCCATGGACAAGTCCGCGAACAATTTCACCTGCTGGTAGGGATCCGGCAATGCTTCCAGCTTTCTCGCCGCCGCCAGGGTGTCTTCTTTAGTATGAAAAAAGTGCAGGCGGGCCAACACATCCCTTGGTGTATCATCCGGCAGATGCTTGGGTTTTGCGATTCTGTGGGCACGATCTATTATAAGATCCTGGTCAGTGCAGTTAGGCAATTAAAGTCTGATCAGCGATTTAATGTAGGCTTGAAGGTCTGCAGCTGGAACCGATTCTGGCACACCACGCAGCTTCAGATTATTTCTACGCGATCGGTCCTCTAAGTCTGCAACTTTCGCTTTGAGGAATGCGATTTCATCCGACTGAGAGTCGTGCGAATCTATCAGGCTGTTATGCGATTCTGTGAACTCCCCCATCTTATGTTCTATGTGCTGCACTCTGTTTCCCAAGTCACTAACCGAGGAGTGGATGGGTACCAGTAAATGCGAAATGTGAGATGTCACTGAGCGATTAAAAGCCAAAAACATGTCTTTAAGCAACATGCTGGACGCAGGCTTATCGTCCGTTGGAAAGCTGCTCAGAGCCTCGATTAAATTGTTAGAGTTTTTAACTCCATGAGGATAGTCTGCCTCGGTGACCGGAGTTTCAGGGCCCTGGAGTCTGGGTCTCTGTTTCGCCGGGCTCGTGGATGGCGAACGAATCGCTGCCTGGCTGGGTAAAGCCGTTACATCGTGGCCCGTCCTGTCCCGTCCTGTCCCCCGTACTGCTAGGAACATTGCGCTCACCCGACTCAGTATGAAGCGGTGACCTCCGGGGGCTCCAATGCACGAGGAGATCCAGTACTTGCTGATGAAAGCGGACTGGGTGAGGATTCCGCATGTGAGGCTCTCGTGCCGGCGCCATCTTTGTCTCGGTCTTGACCGAAGAAAAAGTCAAGCTTTCCTTGCTTTTTTATGCTCCTTTTACCTCTAGTCATCATCAGGGCAGGTTCCAGTACCGTATGGCACTAAAAGGTACTCTGTGAAGCACGGTATGAGGGTTGTGCTGGATTAAAACGCTGTGCAGGAGCAGGAGCTCTGAGTTCAAGCGGCCATACTCCGCTTCACGGCCACGCCCCCTATTTTAGTGCCATATAAATTTCACATACATTGTATCATTAGCAATAAAAAATAAAAAAATATATATTTAATTATTGTAACAAAGAGCAGGCTTAACCTGTACAGCATGTTGTCCCAGTACTTAAGGACATATGACATACCGGTACGTCATGTATAGTTCCAATCACTGCCGCCCGGCGGGCGGTGATCGGAACTCGGTGCCTGTTCAAATCATTGAGCAGGCACCTTGGCTCAATGCGCGGGGGGTTCTGTGACACCCCAATGTCGGCTATCGCAGCAAACCGCAGGTCAATTCAGACCTGCGGTTTGCTGCGTTTACGGGTTATTCGGGTCTCTGGGGACCCGATAACCCAACACAGGATGGTGATCGGTGGTGTGATAATACACCACCAATCACCATCCTGCGATCCTGAGAGGTGATGGTGACATCACCTCTCAGGATCGCTCTCATTGGTCGGCTGGGCGGCCAGGTCATTCAAATTACCGCAGCGCTCCTCTCCTCCTCCTTTTGTGTTCGGGAGCCGAGGAGAGAGGAGCCCTGCACGTGGATTGCCAGCTGCACGGATCTCCAGCCAGCACCCCCATCTGTGCCCCAGGACCCACAGCACCACCCAGGTATTTTAGGGAAAGGTTAGGGAAAGGTTAGGTTAGACAGGGATATTCAGGGAAAGTTAGTGAGAAAAAAAAAATAAACTTTTTTTTTGTTGCATCACCCTAAATCGGGTGTCTGGGGTCCACAGCACAGCTGTGTGACCCTAGACCCCCCAGGGGTGCTGTGGCTTGCCCCCCTCCCCCTCACAACTTTTTTAGTTTTTTGTGTGCGTACGCTGACTGTGGCCTGCACTCTTAGCGTCCGGCCACTGTTAGCGCATTGCACACCCTACCGCTGATCAACTTCGGACGGTTGATCAGCGATTTAGAATTTTTATTTTTCCAATTTTTTTAATTAGTCTTTTTATATATTTTTTTTGTCTGTTAGGTTTAGGGTGAGTTTGCGAACACCTGTGCCCCCACACACGCACACCAAATAAATCTTTCCACGCACACAAACACGCTCCCCTATGGCCTGCCAGATGTTCTCGGCTGAGGAGGAATACGTCCTGCTTGCCTCCAAGTCCGAGAGCCCCAGTCAGGACGAGGATGACCCCACTTTCCTTTTGTCATCCGCGTCCTCCTCATCATCTAGCGATGATGATGAGCCCCCAAGGGGGCGGATATGCCACCAGGCGGAGCATGGGGACCACCATGCTAGGGACCCTGTGGCCCACCCTACTACGAGCAACTCTAGGGCTCGTACTAGTTTTCGGGCCCACCAGTTAAATCCACCAGAGCCCCCTGCCGGAGAACTTGTCTGGTATACCCCAGAGCATTTTGAGCCCGTGATTCCTGCTTTTGTAGGCCAATCAGAAATCCAGATTTCCACAGTGGGCTTCACTGAATATGACTACTTTAGTCTTTTTTTCAGTGACCATTTTGTAAATCTAATGGTGGAGCAAACAAACCTGTACGCCCAACAGTTTGTTGCTCAACACCCGGGTTCCTTTTTGGCTAGGCCCGGTGGCTGGACTCTGGTCAGTGCAGCTGAGATGAGGACGTTTTGGGGCCTAGTGCTGCACATAGGCCTAGTCAAGAAACCTAGTGTCAGGCATTACTGGATTGGGTACGTCCTCTACCAGACCCCACTTTACAGTATGGCCATGACACGCTCCCAGTTTAATGCCATCTGGAAATGCCTGCATTATTCGGATAATGCAGCATGTACCCCCCAAGGTGATCCTGCCTATGACCGCCTGTACAAAATCAGGCCAGTCATCGATCACTTTGGGGCCAAATTTGTACAGGCCTATGTACCTGGAAGGGAGGTCACGGTTGATTAGTCTCTCATTGCTTTCAAGGGGAGACTCATTTTCCGCCAGCATGCTCCCTCTAAGCGGGCGAGGTATGGCATGAAGCTGTACAAACTTTGTGAGAGTACCTCAGGGTACACTTACAAGTTTTGTGTGTACGAGGGGCGAGATTCCCGTATTCAACCCCCAGATTGTCCCCCCACTCTGGGTGTTAGCAATAAGCTTGTGTGGGACCTTATGAACCCACTGCTAGATAAGGGTTACCACTAGGGATGAGCAAACCCGAACTGTATAGTTCGGGTTCGTACGGAATTTTGGGGTGTCCGTGACACAGACCTGAACCCGGACATTTACGTAAAAGTTTGGGTTTGGGTTCGGTGTTCGTCGCTTTCTTGGCGCTTTTTGAAAGGCTGCAAAGCAGCCACTCAACAAGCGTCATACTACTTGCCCCAAGAGGCCATCACAGCCATGCCTACTATTGGCATGGCTGTGATTGGCCAGTGCAGCATGTGACCCAGCCTCTATTTAAGCTGGAGTCACATAGCGCCGCCCGTCACTCTGCTCTGATCAGCATAGGGAGAGGTTGCAGCTGCTACGTTAGGGCGAGATTAGGCAGTGATTAACTCATCCAAAAGACTTCATTCAGAGATCGATCTGCAGCTGTGGATGATTGAACTGCTGCTATTGAATTGCTCACTGTTTTTAGGCTGCCCAGAGCGTTTTTCAGTCACTTTTTTCTGGGGTAATCGGCGGCCATATTGTGTCTTGTGGTGCGCCAGCACAAGCTGCCACCAAGTGCATTTAACCCTCAATAGTTTGGTTGTTTTTTGGCTAAATCCTACATCAGGGTCAAGCTGTCACACCAAGTGCATTTAACCATCAATAGTCTGGTTATTTTTTGGCCATATACTACATCAGGGGCAAGCTGTCTCCAAGTGCATTTAACCCTCAATGGTGTGGTTGTTTTTTGGCTAAATCCTACATCAGGGTCAAGCTGTCACACCAAGTGCATTTAACCAGCAATAGTGTGGTTATTTTTTGGCCATATACGACATCAGGGGCAAGCTGTCACCAAGTGCATTTAACCCTCAATGGTGTGGTTGTTTTTTTGCTAAATCCTACATCTGGGTCAAGCTGTCACACCAAGTGCATTTAACCATCAATAGTCTGGTTATTTTTTGGCCATATACTACATCAGGGGCAAGCTGTCACCAAATGCATTTAACCCTCAATGGTGTGGTTGTTTTTTGGCTAAATCCTACATCAGGGTCAAGCTGTCACACCAAGTGCATTTAACCATCAATAGTCTGATTATTTTTTGGCCATATACTACATCAGGGGCAAGCAGTCACCAAGTGCATTTAACCCTCAATGGTGTGGTTGTTTTTTGGCTAAATCCTACATCAGGGTCAAGCTGTCACACCAAGTGCATTTAACCATCAATAGTCTGGTTATTTTTTGGCCATATACTACATCAGGGGCAAGCTGTCACCAAGTGCATTTAACCCTCAATGGTGTGGTTGTTTTTTGGCTAAATCCTACATCAGGGTCAAGCTGTCACACCAAGTGCATTTAACCAGCAATAGTGTGGTTATTTTTTGGCCATATACTACATCAGGGGCAAGCAGTCACCAAGTGCATTTAACCCTCAATGGTGTGGTTGTTTTTTGGCTAAATCCTACATCAGGGTCAAGCTGTCACACCAAGTGCATTTAACCAGCAATAGTGTGGTTATTTTTTGGCCATATACTACATCAGGGGCAAGCAGTCACCAAGTGCATTTAACCCTCAATGGTGTGGTTGTTTTTTGGCTAAATCCTACATCAGGGTCAAGCTGTCACACCAAGTGCATTTAACCATCAATAGTCTGATTATTTTTTGGCCATATACTACATCAGGGGAAAGCTGTCACCAAGTGCATTTAACCCTAAATGGTGTGGTTGTTTTTTGGCTAAATCCTACATCAGGGTCAAGCTGTCACACCAAGTGCATTTAACCATCAATAGTCTGGTTATTTTTTGGCCATATACTACATCAGGGGCAAGCTGTCACCAAGTGCATTTAACCCTCAATGGTGTGGTTGTTTTTTGGCTAAATCCTACATCAGGGTCAAGCTATCACACCAAGTACATTTAACCAGCAATAGTGTGGTTATTTTTTGGCCATATACTACATCAGGGGCAAGCTGTCACCAAGTGCATTTAACCCTCAATAGTGTGGTTGTATTTTTGCTAAATCCTACATCAGGGTCAAGATGTCACACAAAGTGCATTTAACCAGCAATAGTCTGTTTATTTTTTTGGCCATATACTACATCAGGGGCAAGCTGAGCCTGTCACCAAGTGCATTTAACCCTCAATAGTGTGGTTGGTCAAGCTGTCACACCAAGTGCATTTAACCATCAATAGTGTGGTTATTTTTTGGCCATATCCCAGTCTAATTCTGTCAGTAAACGTATACCTGTCACCCAGCGCCTAAATAATAGGCCTCAAATTTATAGTCAGCTAAATCTGTGGTTATTGCTGTGGCTGGGCAAGTTATTTAGTGTCCGTCAAAGCACAGTTTTTGTTCTGGGTTGAAATACAATTCCCAATTTAGCAATTTCCTAATTTAGTGGTTTCTGCTGTATCAGAGCTACTTTAAATCTATCCCTAAAAGGGTATATAAGATTCAAGGTGCACATAGGGTCATTCTGAATAACTTCACACACACGCTACTGTGCATTTCCAAGTCTAATTCTGTCAGTAAACCTATACCTGTCACCCAGCGCCTAAATAATAGGCCTCAAATTTATATTCAGCTAAATCTGTCGTTACTGCTGTGCCTGTATAAGTGTAATACGGTACCTAAATAGATAGCCAGATAGTGTTAGGTGTCTGTAAAAAAAAGGCCTGAATTTGAATTCAATACATTGGGCAAAATAACATTTTTCTTATTGTGGTGAACGGTAACAATAAGGAAAACATCTAGTAAGGGAGGCGGACGCGGACATGGTCGTGGTGGTGTTAGTGGACCCTCTGGTGCTGGGAGAGGACGTGGCCGTTCTTCCACAGCCACACGTCCTAGTGTACCAACTACCTCAGGTCCCAGTAGCCGCCATAATTTACTGCGATATGTGGTGGGGCCCAATGCTGTTCTAAGGATGGTAAGGCCTGAGCAGGTACAGGCATTAGTCAATTGGGTGGCCGACAGTGGGCCACGTTAACATTATCTCCCACCCAGTCTTCTGCAGAAAGCGCACAGATTGCGCCTGAAAACCAAGCCCATCAGTCTGTCACATCACCCCCATGCATACCAGGGAAACTGTCTGAGCCTCAAGTTATGCAGCAGTCTCTTATGCTGTTTGAAGACTCCGCTGGCAGGGTTTCCCAAGGGCATCCACCCAGCTCTTCCCCAGCGGTGGAAGACATAGAATGCACTGACGCACAACCACTTATGTTTCCTGATGATGACATGGGAATACCAAATGTCTCTGATGATGATGAAACACAGGTGCCAACTGCTGTGTCTTTCTGCAGTGTGCAGACTGAACAGGAGGTCAGGGATCAAGACTGGGTGGAAGACGATGCAGGGGACGATGAGGTCCTAGACCCCACATGGAATGAAGGTCGTGCCACTGACTTTCACAGTTCGGAGGAAGAGGCAGTGGTGAGACCGAGTCAACAGCGTAGCAAAAGAGGGAGCAGTGGGCAAAAGCAGAACACCCGCCGCCAAGAGACTCCGCCTGCTACTGACCGCCGCCATCTGGGACCGAGCACCTCAAAGGCAGCTTCAAGGAGTTCCCTGGCATGGCACTTCTTCAAACAATGTGCTGACGACAAGACCCGAGTGGTTTGCACGCTGTGCCATCAGAGCCTGAAGCGAGGCATTAACGTTCTGAACCTTAGCACAACCTGCATGACCAGGCACCTGCATGCAAAGCATGAACAGCAGTGGAGTAAACACCTTAAAATCAAGGAAGTCACTCAGGCTCCCCCTGCTACCTCTTCTGCTGCTGCCGCCTCGGCCTCTTCCTCCGTCTCTGGAGGAACGTTGGCACCTGCCGCACAGCAAACAGGGGATGTACCACCAACACCACCACCTCCGTCACCAAGCATCTCAACCATGTCACACGGCAGCGTTCAGCTCTCCATCTCACAAACATTTGAGAGAAAGTGTAAATTCCCACCTAGCCACCCTCGATCCCTGGCCCTGAATGCCAGCATTTCTAAACTACTGGCCTATGAAATGCTGTCATTTAGGCTGGTGGACACAGACAGCTTCAAACAGCTCATGTCGCTTGCTGTCCCACAGTATGTTGTTCCTAGCCGGCACTACTTCTCCAAGAGAGCCGTGCCTTCCCTGCACAACCAAGTATCCGATAAAATCAAGTGTGCACTGCGCAACGCCATCTGTGGCAAGGTCCACCTAACCACAGATACGTGGACCAGTAAGCACGGCCAGGGACGCTATATCTCCCTAATTGCACACTGGGTAAATGTAGTGGCAGCTGGGCCCCAGGCGGAGAGCTGTTTGGCGCACGTCCTTCCGCCGCCAAGGATCGCAGGGCAACATTCTTTGCCTCCTGTTGCCACCTCCTCCTACTCAGCTTCCTCCTCCTCTTCTTCCACCTGCTCATCCAGTCAGCCACACACCTTCACCACCAACTTCAGCACAGCCCGGGGTAAACGTCAGCAGGCCATTCTGAAACTCATATGTTTGGGGGACAGGCCCCACACCGCACAGGAGTTGTGGCGTGGTATAGAACAACAGACCGACGAGTGGTTGCTGCCGGTGAGCCTCAAGCCCGGCCTGGTGGTGTGCGATAATGGGCGAAATCTCGTTGCAGCTCTGGGACTAGCCGGTTTGACGAACATCCTTTGCCTGGCGCATGTGCTGAATTTGGTGGTGCAGAAGTTCATTCACAACTACCCCGACATGTCAGAGCTGCTGCATAAAGCTGCGGGCCGTCTGTTCGCGCTTCCGGCGTTCACATCCTGCCGCTGCTCGCCTGTCTGCGCTACAGCGTAACTTCGGCCTTCCCGCTCACCGCCTCATATGCGACGTGCCCACCAGGTGAAACTCCACCTTGCACATGCTGGACAGACTGTGCGAGCAGCAGCAGGCATAGTGGAGTTTCAGCTGCAGCACGCACGGGTCAGTCGCACTGCTGAACAGCACCACTTCACCACCAATGACTGGGCCTCCATGAGAGACCTGTGTGCCCTGTTGCGCTGTTTTGAGTACTCCACCAACATGGCCAGTGGCGATGACGCCGTTATCAGCGTTACAATACCACTTCTATGTCTCCTCAAGAAAACACTTAGGGCGATGATGGAAGAGGAGGAAGAGGAAGAGGGGTCATTTTTAGCACTTTCAGGCCAGTCTCTTCGAAGTGACTCAGAGGGAGGTTTTTTGCAACAGCAGAGGCCAGGTACAAATGTGGCCAGCCAGGGCCCACTACTGGAGGACGAGGAGGACGAGGATGAGGAGGAGGTGGAGGAGGATGAGGATGAAGCATGGTCACAGCGGGATGGCACCCAACGCAGCTCGGGCCCATCACTGGTGCGTGGCTGGGGGGAAAGGCAGGACGATGACGATACGCCTCCCACAGAGGACAGCTTGTCCTTACCCCTGGGCAGCCTGGCACACATGAGCGACTACATGCTGCAGTGCATGCGCAACGACAGCAGAGTTGCCCACATTTTAACGTGTGCGGACTACTGGGTTGCCACCCTGCTGGATCCACGGTACAAAGACAATGTGCCCACCTTACTTCCTGCACTGGAGCGTGATAGGAAGATGCGCGAGTACAAGCGCGCGTTGGTAGACGCGCTACTGAGAGCATTCCCAAATGTCACAGGGGAACAAGTGGAAGCCCAAGGCCAAGGCAGAGGAGGAGCAAGAGGTCGCCAAGGCAGCTGTATCACGGCCAGCTCCTCTGAGGGCAGGGTTAGCATGGCAGAGATGTGGAAAGAGGCAACATTTCACTAACATGGTGGAACAGTACGTGTGCACACCCCTCCACGTACTGATTTAACCAGGCATGGATCCCACAGGACCTGTCCATCCCTTGTGCAGATTAGACATTAACTACCTCCCCTTAACCATATATTATTGTACTCCAGGGCACTTCCTCATTCAATCCTATATTTATTTACATTTTACCTTTATATTGCGAGGCAACCCAAAGTTGAATGAACCTCTCCTCTGTCTGGGTGCCGGGGCCTAAATATATGCCAATGGACTGTTCCAATGTTGGGTGACGTGAAGCCTGATTCTCTGCTATGACATGCAGACTGATTCTCTGCTGACATGAAGCCAGATTCTCTGTTACGGGACCTCTCTCCTCTGCCTGGGTGCCTGGGCCTAAATATATGACAATGGACTGTTACAGTGGTGGCTGACGTGAAGCCTGATTCTCTGCTATGACATGAAGACTGATTCTCTGCTGACATGAAGCCAGATTCTCTGTTATGGGACCTCTCTCCTCTGCCTGGGTGCGTGGGCCTAAATATATGACAATGGACTGTAACAGTGGTGGCTGACGTGAAGCCTGATTCTCTGCTATGACATGCAGACTGATTCTCTGCTGACATGAAGCCAGATTCTCTGTTACGGGACCTCTCTCCTCTGCCTGGGTGCCTGGGCCTAAATATATGACAATGGACTGTTACAGTGGTGGCTGACGTGAAGCCTGATTCTCTGCTATGACATGCAGACTGATTCTCTGCTGACATGAATCCAGATTCTCTGTTACGGGACCTCTCTCCTCTGCCTGGGTGCCTGGGCCTAAATATATGACAATGGATTGTTACAGTGGTGGCTGACGTGAAGCCTGATTCTCTGCTATGACATGAAGACTGATTCTCTGCTGACATGAAGCCAGATTCTCTGTTATGGGACCGCTCTCCTCTGCCTAGGTGCCTGGGACTAAATATATAACAATGGACTGTTACAGTGGTGGCTGACGTGAAGCCTGATTCTCTGCTATGACATGCAGACTGATTCTCTGCTGACATGAAGCCAGATTCTCTGTTACGGGACCTCTCTCCTCTGCCTGGGTGCCTGGGCCTAAATATATGACAATGGACTGTTACAGTGGTGGGTGACGTGAAGCATGATTCTCTGCTATGACATGCAGACTGATTCTCTGCTGACATGAAGCCAGATTCTCTGTTACGGGACCTCTCTCCTCTGCCTGGGCCTAAATATATGACAATGGACTGTTACAGTGGTGGCTGACGTGAAGCCTGATTCTCTGCTATGACATGCAGACTGATTCTCTGCTGACATGAAGCCAGATTCTCTGTTACGGGACCTCTCTCCTCTGCCTGGGTGCCTGGGCCTAAATATCTGACAATGGACTATTACAGTGGTGGGTGACGTGAAGCCAGATTCTCTGCTATGGGACCTCTCTCCAATTGATATTGGTTAATTTTTTTATATTTTTTTTTTTATTTGTATTCATTTCCCTATCCACATTTGTTTGCAGGGGATTTACCTACATGTTGCTGCCTTTTGCAGCCTTCTAGCTCTTTCCTCGGCTGTTTAGTGCCGAAAAGTTCGGGTCCCCATTGACTTCAATGGGGTTCGGGTTCGGGATGAAGTTCTGGTCGGGTTCGGATCCCGAACCCGAACATTTCCAGGAAGTTCGGCCGAACTTCTCGAACCCGAACATCCAGGTGTTCGCTCAACTCTAGTTACCACCTGTACGTGGATAACTTTAATACTAGTATCCCCTTGTTCCAGTCCCTCGCCACCAGATCCACATCCGCTTCTGGGACAGTGCGGAAAAATCAACGCAGCTATTGGCTGCTTCAGGGAGTACCACACTTCCATGCAGTACTGAATTTATATCCCAATTTAGCCACTGACAATCGGACAAAAAACTAAAAAAAACTATGGTTCTCAGACTTGAGACACAAAAAAATAATAAAAAATATTATTATTATTTAGTAAAACTAAAATAAATAAAAAAAGGTAGACATATTAGGTATCGCTGTGTCTATAAGAATCTGCTTTATAAAAATACCCCGAACTCCTCAGATGAACACACAAAAAAAAAAAAAGAAAAACAGTGCAAAAAAAGGTATTTTTTTGTCACCTTACATCACAAAAATTGTAATAGCAAGCGATCAAAAAGTCATAAGCCCCACAAAAAAGTGCCAATAAAACCGTCCTCTCATTCCGCAAAAAATTACCCCCTACCTAAGATAATTGGCTAAAAACTAAAAAAAATATGATTCAGACTATGGATATAACAATTTTTTTTTTGTTTATAAAAAGATAATATAGTGTAAAACATAAATAATTAAAAGTACACATATTAGGTATATCGACGCGTCTGTAAGAATCTGCTCTATAAAAATACCCCATGACCTAACCCCCCATCTGAACACGTTAAAAAAAAAAAAATTAAACGGTGCCAAAACAGCAATTTTTGGGAAAATTTTCCAAATTTATTGCCCTGATTCTGTAGTTTGCAGAAACACCCCAGATGTGGCTGTAAACTACTGTACGGGCACACAGTAGGGCGTAGAGGGAAAGGTGCGCCGTATGGTTTTTGGATGGCAGATTTTGCTGGACTGGTTTATTTACACTATGCCCCATTTGAAGCCCCCCTGATGCACCCCTAGAGTAGAAACTCCATAAAAGTGACCCCATTATCATATGATTTTTGGTTTATCTCTATTACATTTTTGTGAGGCAAGGTTACCAAAAATAGAAATTCTAAATTTCACCTCCATTTGCTATAAACTGTTGAGGATCACCTAAAGGGTTAATAAAGTTCGTAAAATCGGTTTTGAATACGTTGAGGGGTGTAGTTTCTTAGATGGGGTCGCTTTTATGGAGTGCATCAGGGGGCTTCTAATGGGACATAGTGCCAAAAAAAGGCCATCAAAATCTGCCTTCCAGAAACCATATGGTGTTCCTTTCCTTCTGCGCCCTGCCGTTTGGTCATACAGACGTTTATGACCACATATGGGGTGTTTTTGTAAAGTGCAGAATCAGGGTAATAAATATTAAGTTTTGTTTAGCTGTTAACCCTTGCTTTGTTATTGAACAAAAATGGATTAAAATGGAAAATTTGCAACAAAAAAATTGAAATTCTCAAATTTCATCTCCATTTGCCAATAACTCTTGTGCAACACCTAAAGTGTTAAAAAAAGTTTGTAAAATCAGTGTAGTTTCTTAGATGGGGTCACTTTTATGGAGTTTAGACTCTAGGGGTTCATCAGGGGGGCTTCAAATGGGACATGGTGTAAATAAAATAGTCTTGTGCAACACCTAAAGGGTTAACAAAGTTTGTACAATCAGTTTTAAATACCTTGAGGGGTTTAGTTTCTTAGATGGGGTACTTTTATGGAGTTTCTACTCTAGGGGTGCATCAGG
Source organism: Bufo gargarizans (assembly GCF_014858855.1). Lineage (NCBI taxonomy): Eukaryota > Metazoa > Chordata > Amphibia > Anura > Bufonidae > Bufo > Bufo gargarizans. Next base: position 234,178,893 of record NC_058084.1, read on the forward strand.
GGGGCTTCAAATGGGACATGGTGTAAATAAACCAGTCCAGCAAAATCTGCCTTCCAAAAACCACACGGTGCACTTTTCCCTCTATGCCTTACTGTGTGCCCGTACAGCAGTTTACAGCCACATATGTTTTTTTTTCTGCAAACTACAGAATTGGGGCAATAAATATAGCATTTTGTTCGGCTGTTATCCCTTGCTTTGTTACTGGAATTTTTTTTATTAAAATGAAAAATTTCCCCCCCAAAAAATTGAAATTCTCAAATTTCATCTCCATTTGCCAATAACTCTTGTGTTGCACAAGAGCCACATAAGGGTTAACAAAGTTTGTAAAATCAGTTTTGAATACCTTGAGTGGTGTAGTTTCTTAGATGGGTCCCTTTTATGGAGTTTATACTCTAGGGGTTCATCAGGGGGGCTTCAAATGGGACATGGTGTAAATAAAATAGTCTAGCAAAATCTGCCGTCCAAAAACCACACGCCGCACCTTTCCCTCTACGCCCTACTGTGTGCCTGTACAGTAGTTTACTGCCACATATGAAGTGTTTCTGCAAACTACAGAATTGGGCCAATAAATATAGAATTTTGTTTGGTTGTTAACCCTTGCTTTGTTACTGGAAAAAATAGATTAAAATGAAAAATTTGCCCAAAAATGTGAATTCGCAAATTTCATCTGCATTTGCCAATAACTCTTTTGCAACACCTAAAGGGTTAACAAAGTTACTAAGATCAGTTTTTAATACCTTTAGGGGTGCAGTTTCTTAGATGGGGTCACTTTTATGGAGTTTCTACTCTAGGGGTTCATCGGGGGGCTTCAAATGGGACATGGTGCAAATAAACCAGTCTAGCAAAATCTGCCTTCCAAAAACCACACGGCGCACCTTTCCCTCTACGCCCTACTGTGTGCACGTACAGTAGTTTACAGCCATATATGGTTTTTTTCGGCAAACTACAGAATTGGGGCAATAAATATAGCATTTTGTTTGGCTGTTAACCCTTGCTTTGTTACTGGAAAAAATTGATTAAAATTGAAAATCTCTCCCCAAAAAAATTGAAATTCTCAAATTTCCTCTCCATTGCCAATAACTCTTGTGCAACACCTAAAGGGTTAACAAAGTTTGTAAAATCAGTTTTGAATACCTTGAGTGGTGTAGTTTCTTAGATGGGTCACTTTTAGGGAGTTTATACTCTAGGGGTTCATCAGGGGGGCTTCAAATGGGACATTGTGTAAATAAACCAGTCCAGCAAAATCTGCCTTCCAAAAACCATACGGCGCACCTTTCCCTCTACGCCCTACTGTGTGCCGTACAGTAGTTTACGGACACATATGCAATGTTTCTGCAAACAGATTTGTGGAAATAAATATAGCATTTTGTTTGGCTGTTAACTCTTGCTTTGTTACTGTAAAAAATTGATTAAAATGGAAAATTGGCCACCAAAAAAATTGAAATTCTGAAATGTTATCTCCATTTGCCATTAACTCTTGTGGAACACCTAAAGGGTTAACAACATAAGTAAAAGCAGTTTTGAATACCTTGAGGGGTCTATTTTTCTAGAATGGGGTCAGTTTTAGGTGGTTTCTATTATGTAAGCCTCACAAAGTGACTTTAGACCTAAACTGGTCCCTAAAAATTGGGTTTTTGAAAATTTCTGACATATTTCAAGATTTGCTTCTAAATTCTAAGCCTTGTAACTTCCCCAAAAACTAAAATGTCATTCCCAAAATGATCCAAACATGAAGTACACATATGTGTCACGCCTGGCTCTGACTATGTGCGGAGGTCGGCCAGAATAGCAGCACATGTTTAGTGTTTGTTTTGGAGTCGTGCTGGATCCGCCTCCCATCAGGTGCACTGGGTGGGGTCATTAGTTTAAATGGCTCTCAATTCCAGTGCTCTGAGCGGGTTATAGAAATCAGTCTGGCCTAGGAAGCAAGCAAGGAAGGAAGGTTTTCTGTCCCAGCTCTGATAAGTGTGGTTTCTGTTTTTGTTGTTTGCTGTTTTAGTTGTGTTTGTGTCATCTCTCCCATCCAGGTTCTGTGCAAGCAGGCTGCTCCTATTTACCCTTTTCACCATCTTAGGGAATTTAGGGTGTATTAGCCCAGGCACGAGGATACAGCATTCCTACCACCAAGGTCTGCCTGTGGGCTGAGCAGTGCAGGGAGAGAGGTCAGGGATTAGCTAGGAGGTAACCCTTCCCCTGCTTCTCGCTCAGAGCCTGGTTGTTGGTTTTTCTGTGTGTCTGAGTGCTTGCCCGCCATGACATTATAACCCGCCCAAACTTTTACTGTCATTGCGCAATGGTTTTGTAATGGCGTCAATTGAAGCGTTAGTTGACCGCATGCAGGGGCTATCCCTAGAGGTTGCGGAGCTACATGGTTCGGTCACATGGTGTCAGAATGCTCTGGCATCAGGTGCAGGTCAAATTTGTGTGGAGCCTAAAGTGGCTCTTCCTGATAGATTTTCAGGGGGCACGGATGACTTTATCCGTTTTAGAGAATCCTGCAAATAGTATTTTCGGCTGCGTCCATCGTCGTCAGGTGATGAGAGTCAGAGGATAGGAATAATCATTTCTCTGCTTAAAAGGGACGCGCAATCCTGGGCCTTTTCTCTGCCACCCTGTTCTCTGGCCCTCCGGTCGGTGGGGGGATTTTTTAAGGCTCTGGGATTAATCTATGATGACCCAGATCGGGTCTCGATGGCGGAGTCGAGGTTACGTAATTTATTTCAGGGTGAACATACTGCAGAGGCTTACTGTGTTGAGTTTAGGAGATGGGCTACGGAATCAGAGTGGAATTATCCCGCGTTACGTAGTCAGTTTTGTCAAGGGTTATCTGAGAGATTGAAGGATGCCCTTGCTTTTCATGAATACACAGACTCTTTGGAGAATGCCATGTCTTTAGCAGTACGGTTAGATAGACGTATCAGAGAAAGGTGTAGGGCTCCCTCCGCGCAAGCGATCCCTTCTGTGAGTTATTTCTCTACTACCTCCCCGGGAGATGTTACAGGTAACTCTGGGATAGTGGAGGAACCCATGCAGCTGGGTCAGGTTTCTTGCTATTCCAATAGTAGAGACATTAGGAAATTGCACAAACTGTGTTACTATTGTGGAAAGAGTGGTCATTTTATTTTTGCTTGTCCTTATGTTAAACCGCAGGTAAAAGGGAAAAAGAAAGAAAATAAAACTTCCCTGTCACTTGGTAGCGTGAATGGTGTGGTGGAGCAGGCAGGTATGCAAGCTCCCTGCAGTTCCCGTTTTCTCCTTCCAGCTGTGGTGGCGCTACAGTCAATAATTTTTTTTGTTGAAGTATTCCTTGATTGTGGTGCTGGGTAGAGTGGAGCGAACACCTGGATGTTCGGGTTCGAGAAGTTCGGCCGAACTTCCCGGAAATGTTCGGGTTCGAGATCCGAACCCGACCCGAACTTCGTCCCGAACCCGAACCCCATTGAAGTCAATAGGGACCCAAACTTTTCGGCACTAAAAAGGCTATAAAACAGCCCAGGAAAGGGCTAGAGGGCTGCAAAAGGCAGCAACATGTAGGTAAATCCCCTGCAAACAAATGTGTATAGGGAAATGAATAAAAATAAAAATAAAATAAATACAAATTAACCAATATCAATTGGAGAGAGGTCCCATAGCAGAGAATCTGGCTTCACGTCACCCAACACTGGAACAGTCCATTGTCATATATTTAGGCCCCGGCACCCAGGCAGAGGAGAGAGGTCCCATAACAGAGAATCTGGCTTCATGTCAGCAGAGAATCAGTCTTCTTGTCATAGCAGAGAATCATGCTTCACGTCACCCAACACTGGAACAGTCCATTGTCAGATATTTAGGCCCAGGCACCCAGGCAGAGGAGAGAGGTCCCGTAACAGAGAATCTGTCTTCATGTCAGCAGAGAATCAGTCTTCATGTCATAGCAGAGAATCATGCTTCACGTCTCCCAACACTGGAACAGTCCATTGTCAGATATTTAGGCCCAGGCACCCAGGCAGAGGAGAGAGGTCCCGTAACAGAGAATCTGGCTTCATGTCAGCAGAGAATCAGTCTTCATGTCATAGCAGAGAATCATGCTTCACGTCACCCAACACTGGAACAGTCCATTGTCAGATATTTAGGCCCAGGCACCCAGGCAGAGGAGAGAGGTCCCGTAACAGAGAATCTGGCTTCATTTCAGCATAGAATCAGTCTTTATATCATAGTAGAGAATCATGCTTCACGTCACCCAACACTGGAACAGTCCATTGTCAGATATTTAGGCCCAGGCACCCAGGCAGAGGAGAGAGGTCCCGTAACAGAGAATCTGGATTCATGTCAGCAGAGAATCAGTCTTCATATCATAGCAGAGAATCAGGCTTCATGTTACCCAACACTGGAACAGTCCATTGTCAGATATTTAGGCCCAGGCACCCAGGCAGAGGAGAGAGGTCCCGTAACAGAGAATCTGGCTTCATGTCAGCAGAGAATCAGTCTGCATGTCATAGCAGAGAATCAGGCTTCACGTCACCCACCACTGTAACAGTCCATTGTCATAAATTTAGGCCCTGGCACCCAGGCAGAGGAGAGAGGTCCCGTAACAGAGAATCTGGCTTCATTTCAGCAGAGAATCAGTCTTCATGTCATAGCAGAGAATCATGCTTCACGTCACCCAACATTGGAACAGTCCATTGGCATATATTTAGGCTCCGGCACCCAGACAGAGGAGAGGTTCATTCAACTTTGGGTTGACCCGCAATATAATGGTAAAATGAAAATAAAAAAAGGATTGAATGAGGAAGTGCCCTGGAGTACAATAATATATGGTTAAGGGGAGGTAGTTAATGTCTAATCTGCACAAGGGATGGACAGGTCCTGTGGGATCCATGCCTGGTTCATTTTTATGAACGTCAGCTTGTCCACATTGGCTGTAGACAGGCGGCTGCGTTTGTCTGTAATGACGCCCCCTGCCGTGCTGAATACACGTTCAGACAAAACGCTGGCCGCCGGGCAGGCCAGCACCTCCAAGGCTGGCTCTGGCCACGTGGACAATTTAGAGACCCAGAAGTTGAATGGGGCCGAACCATCAGTCAGTACGTGGAGGGGTGTGCACACGTACTGTTCCACCATGTTAGTGAAATGTTGCCTCCTGCTAACACGTTGCATATCAGGTGGTGGTGCAGTTAGCTGTGGCGTGTTGACAAAACTTTTCCACATCTCTGCCATGCTAACCCTGCCCTCAAAGGAGCTGGCCGTGAAACAGCTGCCTTGGCGACCTCTTGCTCCTCCTCTGCCTTGGCCTTGGGCTTCCACTTGTTCCCCTGTGACATTTGGGAATGCTCTCAGTAGCGCGTCTACCAACGTGCGCTTGTACTCAGGCATCTTCCTATCACGCTCCAGTGCAGGAAGTAAGGTGGGCACATTATCGTTGTACCGTGGATCCAGCAGGGTGGCAACCCAGTAGTCCGCACACGTTAAAATGTGGGCAACTCTGCGCAGGCACTGCAGCATGTAGTCGCTCATGTGTGCCAGGCTGCCCAGGGGTAAGGACAAGCTGTCCTCTGTGGGAGGCGTATCGTCATCGTCCTGTGTTTCCTCCCAGCCACGCACCAGTGATGGGCCCGAGCTGCGTTGGGTGCCACCCCGCTGTGACCATGCTTCATCCTCATCCTCCTCCACCTCCTCCTCATCCTCGTCCTTCTCGTCCTCCAGTAGTGGGCCCTGGCTGGCCACATTTGTACCTGGCCTCTGCTGTTTCAAAAAACCTCCCTCTGAGTCACTTCTAAGAGACTGGCCTGAAAGTGCTAAAAATGACCCCTCTTCCTCCTCCTCCTCCTGGGCCACCTCCTCTTCCATCATCGCCCTAAGTCTATTCTCAAGGAGACATAGAAGTGGTATTGTAACGCTGATAACGGCGTCATCGCCACTGGCCATGTTGGTGGAGTACTCGAAACAGCGCAACAGGGCACACAGGTCTCGCATGGAGGCCCAGTCATTGGTGGTGAAGTGGTGCTGTTCCGCAGTGCGACTGACCCGTGCGTGCTGCAGCTGAAACTCCACTATGGCCTGCTGCTGCTCGCACAGTCTGTCCAGCATGTGCAAGGTGGAGTTCCACCTGGTGGGCACATCGCATATGAGGCGGTGAGTTACGCTGTAGCGCAGACAGGCGAGCAGCGGCAGGATGTGAACGCCGGAAGCGCGAACAGACGGCCCGCACTTTATGCAGCAGCTCTGACATGTCGGGGTAGTTGTGAATGAACTTCTGCACCACCAAATTCAGCACATGCGCCAGGCGAGGGATGTGCGTCAAACCGGCTAGACCCAGAGCTGCAACGAGATTTCGCCCATTATCGCACACCACCAAGCCGGGCTTGAGGCTCACCGGCAGCAACCACTCGTCGGTCTGTTGTTCTATACCACGCCACAACTCCTGTGCGGTGTGGGGCCTGTCCCACAAACATATGAGTTTCAGAATGGCCTGCTGACGTTTACCCCGGGCTGTGCTGAAGTTGGTGGTGAAGGTGTGTGGCTGACTGGATGAGCAGGTGGAAGAAGAGGAGGAGGAAGCTGAGTAGGAGGAGGTGGCAACAGGAGGCAAAGAATGTTGCCCTGCGATCCTTGGCGGCGGAAGGACGTGCGCCAAACAGCTCTCCGCCTGGGGCCCAGCCGCCACTACATTTACCCAGTGGGCAGTTAGGGAGATATAGCGTCCCTGGCCGTGCTTACTGGTCCACGTATCTGTGGTTAGGTGGACCGTGCCACAGATGGCATTGCGCAGTGCACACTTGATTTTATCAGATACTTGGTTGTGCAGGGAAGGCACGGCTCTCTTGGAGAAGTAGTGCCGGCTGGGAACAACATACTGTGGGACAGCAAGCGACATGAGCTGTTTGAAGCTGTCTGTGTCCACCAGCCTAAATGACAGCATTTCATAGGCCAGTAGTTTAGAAATGCTGGCATTTAGGGCCAGGGATCGAGGGTGGCTAGGTGGGAATTTACACTTTCTCTCAAATGTTTGTGAGATGGAGAGCTGAACACTGCCGTGTGACATGGTTGAGATGCTTGGTGACGGAGGTGGTGGTGTTGGTGGTACATCCCCTGTTTGCTGGGCGGCAGGTGCCAACGTTCCTCCAGAGGCGGAGGAAGAGGTCGAGGCGGCAGCAGCAGAAGAGGCTGAGGCGGCAGCAGCAGAAGAGGCCGAGGAGGCAGCAGAAGAGGTAGCAGGGGGAGCCTGAGTGACTTCCTTGTTTTTAAGGTGTTTACTCCACTGCAGTTCATGCTTTGCATGCAGGTGCCTGGTCATGCAGGTTGTGCTAAGGTTCAGAACGTTAATGCCATTTAGCTGAATATAAATTTGAGGCCTAGTTTTTAGGCACTGGATGACAGGTATACGTTTACGGACAGAATTAGACTTGGAAATGCACGGTAGCGTGTGAAGTTATTGTGGATGACCCTATCAGCACCTTGAATCTAATATACCCTTTTATGGAAAGATTTAAAGTAGGTCTGATACAGCAGAAAACACTAATTTAGGAAATTGCTAAATTGGGAATTGTATTTTAACCCAGAACAAAAACTGTGCTTTGACGGACACTAAATAACTTGACCAGCCACAGCAATAACCACAGATTTAGATGAATGTAAATTTGAGGCCTAGTATTTAGGCGCTGGGTGAAAGGTATACGTTTACAGACAGAATTAGACTTGGAAATGCACAGTAGCGTGTGTGTGAAGTTATTGAGAATGACCCTATCTGCACCTTGAATCTTATATACCCTTTTAATGAATAGATTTAAAGTAGCCCTGATACAGCAGAAACCACTAATTTAGGAAATTGCTAAGTTGGGAATTGTATTTCAACCCTGAACAAAAATATATCCTTTGCCAGACAGCAGACAGTATTACAATTGACTGGCCACAGCTGAAACACCAGATTTAGGGTACTGCTATTTTGGCAATTGTATTTCACCCCTCAATAAAATAGCAAGCACAGCCAAGCCCCTGATGTAGGATATAGCCAAAAAATAACCACACTATTGATGGTTAAATGCACTTGGTGACAGCTTGCCCCTGATGTGGGATATAGCCAAAAAATAACCACACTATTGATGGTTAAATGCACTTGGTGACAGCTTACCGCTGATGTGGGATATAGCCAAAAAATAACCAGACTATTGATGGTTAAATGCACTTGGTGACAGCTTGCTCCTGATATAGGATATAGCCAAAAAATAACGACACCATTGATGGTTAAATGCACTTGGTGACAGCTTGCCCCATATGTAGGATATAGCCAAAAAAACAACCACACTATTGATGGTTAAATGCACTTGGTGACAGCTTGCCCCTGATGTAGGATATAGCCAAAAAATAACCACACTATTGATGGTTAAATGCACTTTGTGACAGCTTGACCCTGATGTAGGATATAGCCAAAAAATAACCACACTATTGATGGTTAAATGCACTTGATGACAGCTTTAACCTGATGTATGATATAGCCAAAAAATAACCACACTATTGATGGTTAAATGCACTTGGTGACAGCTTGCCCCATATGTAGGATATAGCCAAAAAACAACCACACTATTGAGGGTTAAATGCATTTGGTGACAGCTTGCCCCATATGTAGTATGTAGCCAAAAAATAACCACACTATTGATGGTTAAATGCACTTGGTGACAGCTTGACCCTGATGTAGGATATAGCCAAAAAATAACCCCACTATTGATGGTTAAATGTACTTGTTGGCAGCTTGTGCTGGCACACCACAAGACACAAAATGGCCGCCGATCACCCCAGAAAAAAGTGAATGAAAAACGCTCTGGGCAGCCTAAAAACAGTGAGCAATTAAATAGCAGCAGTTCAATGATCCACAGCTGTAGATCGATCACTGAATTAAGTCTTTTGGAGGAGTTAATCACTGCCTAATCTCGCCCTAACGTCGCAGCTGCAACCTCTCTCTACACTGATCAGAGCAGAGTGACATGCGGCGCTACGTGACTCCAGCTTAAATAGAGGCTGGGTCACATGCTGCACTGGCCAATCACAGCCATGCCAATAGTAGGCATGGCTGTGACGGCCTCTTGGGGCAAGTAGTATGACGCTTGTTGATTGGCTGCTTTGCAGCCTTTCAAAAAGCGCCAAGAAAGCGACGAACACCGAACCCGAACCTGGACTTTTACTAAAATGTTCGGGTTCGGGTCCGTGTCACGGACACCCCAAAATTCGGTACGAACCCGAACTATACAGTTCGGGTTCGCTCATCCCTAGTGCTGGGGTAAACCTAATTGACTCTCTTTTTCTTCAAAATCTAGGACTAAGTACTTGCACTTTAGAGAATGAGATTCGAGTTTTTGCAATTGATTCTTCCCCTCTTTCTCAAAGGAGTCTTACTCACATTGTTCATGATATTCACTTAAGGGTGGGTGATGCACATGTTGAAATTATTTCTTGTTTTGTCATGAAGGATTTGCCAGCTCCTATAGTTTTGGGGTTGCCATGGTTGACTAAACATAATCCAATAATAGATTGGCAAGCGAGACAAATCATTGGTTGGAGTGAGTTTTGTTCGGATAATTGTCTTGGCACATCTATCTCTGGGGTGTCCACTACAATTTTACCTCAGTATCTCTCAGATTTTGCGAATGTCTTTTCGGAGGGTGGGGCTCAGGAATTGCCCCCTCATCGAGACTATGATTGTCTAGTTAATCTCATCCCTGGGGCTAAATTGCCAAAATCTTGGCTTTGCAACCATTCTCAACCGGAAAGGGAGGTCATGTGAAAGTATATCGCCGAGAGTTTGGCAAAAGGTCATATTAGGCCATCTAAGTCTCTGGTGGCAGTAGGCTTGTTCTTTGTAAAGAAAAAGGATGGATCGCTGAGACAGTGTTTGGATTTCCGGGAATTGAACCGTATTACGGCCCGGGATCCATATCCCCTGCCTTTGATTTCTGACCTTTTTGATCAGATTGTGGGAGCCAAGGTGTTCTCCAAGTTGGATTTGAGAGCGGCCTACAACCTGATCGGAATCAAGGAGGGGGATGAGTGGAAAACGGCCTTCAATACGCACGAGGGTCATTTTGAGAATCTGGTTATGCCTTTTGGTTTGACGAATGCGCCAGCAGTATTTCAGCGATTCGTCAATGACATTTTTCATCACCTGGTGGGGAGGTTCGTGGTGGTTTATTTGGATGACATTTTAATTTATTCTCCTGATCTGAAGACCCATCAGGATCATGTGAGACAGGTTTTGACAATCCTTCAGGAGAATAAATTATATGCTAAATTGGAGAAATGTTTATTTTCGGTGCAGGAGCTTGGGATATCTGCTTTCTGACTCTGGTTTTCGTATGGACCCCGAAAAGGTCCGGGTGGTTCTGGAATGGGACCGACCAGAGAATCAGAAAGCTTTGATGCGGTTCTTGGGGTTTACTAATTATTATAGGAAATGTATTTCAAACTATTCCACCATTGTAAGACGTCTCACGGATATGACTAAGAAGGGCACTGACGTCTCTGTCTGGTCGGATGAGGCATTGCAGGCCTTTTTGGCTATTAAGGAGCGTTTTGCTCCCATTCTGGTGCAGCCCGATGTGTCTCAGCCATTCATCGTGGAGGTTGATGCATCTGAAGTGGGGGTTGGAGCGGGTTAATCTCCTGGCAAATGGGTCCCGTGTGCTTTTTTCTCCAAGAAGCTCTCGGTCACCGAGAGGAATTATGATGTTGGAGATAGAGAGTTGCTGGCTATCAAGTTGGCCTTTGAGGAATGGCATCACTGGTTGGAGGGGGCGTTTCACCCTGTTACGATATATACAGACTATGAGAATTTGGCTTACTTGCAATCTGCCAAGCGTCTGAACCCTAGATGGTTCAATTTTGTGGTTACCTTTCGCCAAGGGGTTAAGAACACGTCAAGGCAGATGCCTTGTCTAGCAGCTTTCCTGGGGGAGGTGATTCAGAGGATCCTGCTCCGATTTTAGCTGATGGAGTGGTGGTCTCCGCTCTGTACCCTGAATTGGAGATAGAGGTGTTGGGAGCCCAGGAGGGGGCTCCTGGTTCTTGTCCCCCAGGGAGGTTGTTTGTTCACGATACTGTCCTTGCGGGGCATCCTGGTGGTAAGTCGACTTTTGATCTTGTGTCCCGGAGGTTCTGTTGGCCCGGATTACGGAAGAGCATTGAGCATTACGTGGCAGCTTGTGAAACCTGTGCTCGGTCAAAGGTTGCTCATACTCGACCGGCTGGTTCACTTCTTCCATTGTCTATTCCGTCTCGTCCCTAGACGCACTTGTCTATGGAGTTTATTACGGATCTAACGAGTTCCTCCGGGAGAACAGTAATTTTGGTGGTAGTTGACCGTTTCATTAAAATGGCTCACTTTGTATCTTTATCTAGTCTGACTAACGCCAAGACCCTTGCGCAGATTTTTGTGGATAATATTGTGAAATTGCATGGTATTCTTTCGGATGTGGTCTCCAATAGGGGCATGCAGTTTGTCTCCAGGTTTTGAAGGGCGTTCTGCTCTTGGCTTGGCATTCAACTTTCGTTCTCTTCGGCTTTCATCCGCAGTCGAATGGACAGACAGAGCGTACTAATCAAAACCTGGAGACCTACTTGAGGTGCTTTGTGGCTGAGAATCAAGAGGACTGGTCCTCATTCTTGTCTCTATCAGAATTTGCTTTGAATAACCGTAGGCAGGAGTCCACTGGTAAGTCGCCGTTTTTTGGCGCATACGGCTTTCATCCTCAGTTTGGTACCTTTTCTGGGACTGGTTGCTCTGGGATGCCAGAGGAGGAGAGATTTTGTTCTGCCTTGTCTTCCATCTGGCGGAAGATCCAAGGGAATTTGGAGAAGATGGGTGAGAGGTATAAGCGAATGGCTGACAAGAGACATGTGACTGGTCCGGACCTGTGTGTGGGTTATGGTTGTCCACTAAAAATATTAAGTTGAGAGTGCCATCTTGGAAACTGGTTCCAAGATTTATCGGTCCGTACAAAATATCTGCAGTGATCAACCCAGTAGAGTTTTGGCTGGATCTTCCGCAAACTTGGAGGATTCATGATGTCTTCCACAGGTCTTTACTGAAAAGATACGTGAGACCGGTGGAACCATTGCCATTGCCTCCTCCTCCTGTTCTGGTCGATGGAAATTTGGAGTTCGAGATCTTCTCCCAAGAACTCTATAGTTCTTCGGGGTTCCCTTCAGTATCTGGTACACTGGAGGGGATACGGCCCTGAGAGGATGTGGGTTCCTGCACGGGATGTCAGTGCCAGCCGACTGGTGAGGGCTTTTCATAGATCCCATCCAGATAAGGTTGGTCCGGGGTGTCCGGAGGTCACCCGTAGAAGGGGGGGTACTGTCATGCCCGGCTCTGACTATGTGCGGATCTGACTATGTGCGGAGGCCGGCCAGAATAGCAGCACGTGTTTAGTGTTTGTTTTGGAGTCGTGCTGGATCTGCCTCCCATCAGGTGCACTGGGTGGGGTCATTAGTTTAAATGGCTCTCAATTCCAGTGCTCTGAGCAAATTATAGAAATCAGTCTAGCCTAGGAAGCAAGCAAGGAATGAAGGTTTTCTGTCCCAGCTCTGATAAGATAAGTGTGGTTTCTGTTTTTGTTGTTTGCTGTTTTAGTTGTGTTTGTGTCATCTCTCCCATCCAGGTGCTGTGCGAGCAGGCTGCTCCTATTTCCCCTTTTCACCATCTTAGGGAATTTAGGGTGTATTAGTCCAGGCACGAGGACACAGCATTTCTACCACCAAAGTCTGCCTGTGGGCTGAGCAGTGCAGGGAGAGAGGTAAGGGATTAGCTAGGAGGTGACCCTTCCCCTGCTCCTCAGAGTCTGGTTGTTGGTTTTTCTGTGTGTCTGAGTGCTTGTCCGCCATGACAATATGGGGATGTAAAGTAATAACTATTTTTGGAGGTATTACTATGTATGATAGAAGTAGAGAAATAGAAACTTGAAAATATGACTTTTTTTTAAAAAAAAATTATATTTTTTATTTAAAAAAATGTTGTTTTTTTTACTTCATTTTACCAGTGTCATGAAGTACAATATGTGACATAAAAACAATCTCAGAATAGCCTGGATAAGTCAAAACGTTTTAAAGTTATCACCTCTTAAAGTGACACTGGTCAGATTTGCAAAAAATTGCCTGGTACTTAAGGTGAAATATGGCTGTGTCCTTAAGGAGTTAAAAACGGTTTTCTGGGAGTTAATTATTGATTATCTATCCTCCGGATACCAATATCAGATCAGTGGTGGTCAGACTTTCAGCATGCCCACCAATCAGCTGGTTAGATGAGTACTGTGAGCACGAAGGCCAAATGACCAATAGACATGGCTTCACAGGTAAAGGAAGAGGCCACTTTGCTCACCCTACTGCCGCCATTCTGTCCAACAGGTGATTGGGCAGGTGCTGAAGCTATAACACCTCCAATCCAATACCTAAGGCCCATTCTGAAGATTTGTCATCACTGGAGATGAGCACATTTCTAAAAAATTCGATTTGGACAGTTCACCAATTTTCCCAAAAAAGATTTGATTTGATCTGAATTTATTTGTGACGAATAGCGTTAAAAAACAGCTATTTCCTGTCTGCTGAGAGCCTGCATATTGGTGTAGAGCATAGGGGGTCCGCTGTGGTAGTGAAACAGTACCGTGAGTCAGTAAGACATGCAGATGACAGGCGTCACTCTTAGAATCACTTCACACTTCACTTATTTGGTCAGTTAAGGGGCCAAAACTGACCAAATCACTCGAGTGACTCTGCCTTACAGAGTTAGTTAGTGCCAGGTATAAACAAACATGCAGTGGCCCAAGATTGTACTATAGAGTGAAAGAGCACACTTCTTTTACACCATCGGCAGCTGATTCCACATAGGTTTCCCATGATGTCACTGTTCATTTTGACTTACTTCTTATGCGTCATAAGAACCCCAAAAAACGGATCCTGTCTTTTGAGCATATCCCTTCACACGGTCAGCATTTGCTCAGTAATTCATCATTATTGCTAAGGCCCAAAAAAAATGAATCTGTGATTGGAAAGTTTGCATGTCTTCTATGTTTTCTACCCACTCCTGCTTTTTGCTTCCAAATTATGAGCATGTCCTGCTACAAAATAGGGACCATGTGATAAAGGGCCTTGCGGGTTCATCAAAGACAAGATCCGTTGTGTTTCTCAGTTTTCCATCCTCCTGACAGATTAGAAGAAGGGTAAAATAAATAGTGATTTCAACAAGGCCAAACAGGGACAATAATGGCCCCGTCAGAGTGGGGAGTGTGGCAACAACATAAGGAGTCAACACAGTGGCCCAGTTACTATAACCTTTCTGTACTGTTTTGTCATGTAAGATAATTTGCATAAACTTGGGCATAAGGGAAAGACATGCATATTAGCAGAATTTGTCTTGTTTTTCAGCTGAAACACTATTTGCATGGCTTTCCCATATGCTCAAGTTTATGCAAAGGAGTTTACATGACAAAATAGTATAGAAAGGTTATTGAATATAATGTTATGACAATTAGAAAAATTAACATTTTTATGCAGCCCTCCTAAACGGGACTGCACAGACGCAGAATTTTACGGGCAGAGAGGAGAACTAGGACGTCAATCAACTGGACATTGGCATGCCAAAGAGTGAGAAGACTGAGCCTCTAGGTGCTGCAACACCCCACTAGCACCTAGATGCTCTTTAGTAGAGTTGAGTAGACACCTGAATGTTCGGATTTGATGGGTTCGGCGAAACTTCACAAAATAGTTTGAGTTCGAGACCCGTACTTGACCCCGAACCCAAAGTTAATAGGGACCAGAGCTATTGAGCACTAAAATGGCTGTAAAAAAGTAATGGAAAGGGCTAGAGGACTGCAAATGGCATCAAAATGTGGTTGAGAGCATGCCAAGTGCTCTGCAAACAAATGTGGATAGGGAAATGACTTAAAATAACATAAAATATGTAAAAATTAAAAATAATAATCTTGATCTTGGAGGACGAGGTCCATCTGCAGTAGGGGGTGGAGGAGGAGGTGTATAAGGTGGTGTAGGTGGAAGTGGCAGTGGAGGATGAGGAGCTAGCCTACACTGCTTTTTTGGCTTTATTTTTAATTTTCTTTTGTTTAAATTAGGGTACACCCCAAAACATTGGGAAATTATAACCCCCTCCAGCCATGCTAAACAAACGTTCAGACAATACACTGGCTACAGGGCAGGCCAGCATCTCCAGGGCGTAAAGGGCAAGCTCAGGCCATATGCCCAATTTGTAGACACAGAAGTTGAAGGGGGCAGACCCATCAGTCAGTACGTGTAGGCGTGCACACACATACTGCTCCACAATGTCGCTCGTCCCCGTGATGTCCACGATCCAATTGGATATCTGCTCTATCAACTTTCGATGTTCTTTTCTGCTCCTACCATGTTGATCACAGTTAGCGGCGAATCAGGGTTCCACGCCGGAAAGGGGGCGTGAGAAAGGGAGACCACATCCAAGGGAGGTCAATGGCTGCAATGTGATCAAGCTGAAATGTGGGACAAGTTATTAAAGCAAAAGGATCGAATGAAAGGGCCAATTAAAGATGAATTTTAGAAATTTAAGTCCCTGTTACCTATGCAGAGCAGGGGTTTTTCATCGGCAGAAATGGGTTAATGTCAACCACCAATGGAACAGATGATTTTTTAAAATTTCAGTCCCTGTCACCTATGCAGAACAGGGGTTTATTCACTGCAAAAATTGTAAAATGTCACCCAAGAATGCAAGAGAAAAATTGTGAAATGTATTAACCTGTCTTCTAGGTAGAGCAGGGGTATATCACAGCCAAAAATTGGTGAATGTCACCCAACTATGTAACAGAAAAGTTAGTGAAATGTATTAACCTGTCAACTAGGTAGAGCAGGGGTATATCACAGCCAAAAATTGGTGAATTTCAACCGAAAATGTAACAGACAAATTAGTGAAATTTGTTTACCTGTCTACAAGGTAGAACAGGGGTATATCACAGCTAAAAATTGGTAAATATCACCCGAAAATGTAACAGACAAATTAGTGAAATTTGTTTACCTGTCTACTAGGTAGAGCAGGGGTATATCATAGCCAAAAATTGGTGAATTTCAACCCGAAAATGTAACAGACAAATTAGTGAAATTTGTTCACATGTCTACTAGGTAGAGCAGGGGTATATCACAGCCAAAAACTGGTCATTCTCACCCAAAAAGGCAACAGAAAAATTATTGAAATTAATTAACCTGTCTACTAGGTAGAGCAGGGGTATATCACAGCCAAAAATTGGTGAATGTCACCCAAAAATGTAACAGACAAATTAGTTAAATGACATATAAAATAATGTAAAATACGTACAAATAAAAAAATAATAATCTTGATGTATGAGGTGGAGGTCCATATGGAGTAAGATGTTGAGGAAGGGGTGGACGTAGTGGTGTAGGTGGAAGCGGCGGTGGTGGAGGACGAAGTCGCCAACACTGTTTTTTTGTTTTAATCTTTTAATTTTAATTTTTTAAATTAGGGTACACACCAAAAGAGTGCGAAATATAAAAAATACAACAATGAGCAATTGCGGCGTAGTATAACAATGGCTAGGTAAGGCCGGTATACATGTCTATTCTGCACAAGGTACGGACAAGTCCTGTGGGATCCATGCCTGGTTCATTTTAATGAACGTGAGCTTGTCCACATTGACTATGGACAGGCGGCTGCTCTTGTCTGTGATAACGCCCCCTGCTGTGCTAAACACATGTTCAGATAATACACTGGCTGCAGGGCAGACCAGCACCTCCAAGGCTTAAAGGGCAAGCTCAGGCTATCTGCCCAATTTGGAGACCCAGAAGTTGAAGGGGGCAGACCAGTCATTCAGTACATGTAGGCGTGTGCACACATACTGCTCCAGCATGTTGCTAAAATGCTGCCTCCTACTAAGACGTTCCATAGCAGCTGGTGGTTGTGGCATGCTGACAAAGCTTTTCCACATTTCGGCCATGCTAACCCTGCCTTCTGAGGTGCTGGTGGTGCCCCAGCTGCGTTGGCGACCTCTTCCTCCTCCTCTGCCTTCGCCTTGTGCTTCCACTGTGGCCCCGCTGTCAGGTGGGAATGCCACCAGCAGCACATCTACCAGCATGTGCTTGTGCTTGCGCATCTTACGATCATGCATCAGTAAAGGAAATAAAGGACGGTACGTTGCCCTCTAATGGGGATCCAGCAGCGTGGCCACCCAGTAATCCACACAAGTTAGAATGTGGTCAAATCAGCGGTCATTGTGGAGAAACTGCAGCATGTAATAGCTCATGTGTGCCAGGCTGCCCAGAGGCAACGACAAGAGGTGTATCGTCTGTGTCCTCTGTATCCCCCCCAGCCACGCACCAGTGATTGCCATGAGCTGGTTTGGGTTCCACCCTGCTGTGAACACGGTTCCTTCTCCTCCATCTCCTCCTCCTCCACCTCATCATCCTCCAGAACTGTGCCCTGGCTGGACAATTGTGTACCTGGCGTTTGTAGGTGCAGGAAGCCACCCTTGGAGCCACTTGTGAATGACTGGCCGGAAACCCTATGACATGATCCCTTTTCCTCCTTCTCCTCCTGTGCCACATTCTCTTCCATCATCGCCAAAAGCGTTTTTTCAAGGAGGCATAGAAGTG
Source organism: Bufo gargarizans (assembly GCF_014858855.1). Classification (NCBI taxonomy): domain Eukaryota; kingdom Metazoa; phylum Chordata; class Amphibia; order Anura; family Bufonidae; genus Bufo; species Bufo gargarizans. Next base: position 234,196,503 of record NC_058084.1, read on the forward strand.
GGATAGTAACACTGAGAACAGCATTATCGGCACTTGCCATGTTGGTGGAGTACTCGAAAAAGCACAACAATGAACAAAGGTCTCGCATGGACGCCCAGTTATTGGTGGTGAAGTGGTTCTATTCCGCAGAGCAACTCACCCATGCATGCTGTAGCTGAAACTCCACTATCGCCTGGTGCTGCTCACACAGTCTGACCAGCATGTGCAAGGTAGAGTTCCACCTTGTGGGCACATCGCATATGAGGCGGTGAGCAGGAAGGCCGAAGTTACGCTGCAGCGCTGACAGGCGAGCAGCAGCAGGGTGAGAACCCCGAAAGCGCAGACAGATGGCCCGCACTTTCTGCTCTGACATATCGGGGTAATTTTTAAGGAACCTCTGCACCACCAAATTCAGCACATGCGCCAGGCAAGGGATGTGCGTCAAACCGGCTAGTCCCAGAGCTCCTACGAGATTTTGCCCATTATCGCACACCACCAGGCTTGTGGTGAGCTCCTGTGCAGTGTGGGGTTTGTCCCCCAAACAGATACGGTTTAAAACTGCCTGCTGTCATTTACCCCTGGCTGTGCTGAAGTTGGTAGTGAAGGTGTTACGCTGACCGGATGAGGAGGAGGTAGAAGATGAGGAAGCAACAGGAGGCAAAGAGAAGCGCCCTGCAATCCTTGGTGAAGGAAGGTCATGTGCCAAACTGCTATCCGCCTCAGGCCCAGCCGCCACTGCATTTACCCAGTGTGCTGTTAGGGAGATATAACGTCCCTGACTGTGCTTACTGGTCCTCGTATATGTAGTTAGGTGGCGTTGCGCAGTGCACACGTGATTTTGTCCCCCACTTGGTTGTGCAGGGCAGGGATGGCTCGCCTTGAAAAGTAGTGGTGGCTGGGCACCGCATACTGTGGAACAGCCACAGCCATAAGGTTTTTAAAACTCTCTGTCTACACCAGACGGAATGACAGCATTTCAAAGGCCAGTCATTTTGAAATGCTGGCATTCAGGGCCAGGGATCGCGGGTGGGTAGGGGGGTACTTCCTCTTCCGCTCTAGTGTTTGGAAGATGGAGAGCTGACGCTTCCGTGGGACATTGTGGAGATGCTTGGTGACCCAGGTGGTAGTGTTGCTGGCAGATCCTCTGTTTGCGGGGTGGCAGGTGGCACTGTCACTCCAGAGAGGGATGAAGAGGCCGAGACTGCAGCAGAAAAGGAAGCAAGAGGAGCCAAAGACCCTTCTTTGTTTCTGAGGTGTCCACTCCACTGCAGCTCATGCTTTGCACTTAGATGCTTAGATGCCTGGTCATGCAGGTTGTGCTCAGGTTGAGAATGTTTATGCCTCGCTTCAGGCTCTGATTGCACAGCGTGCAAATCACTCGTGCCTTGTTGTCAGCACATTGAAGAACTGCCAAGCCAGGGAACTTCTTGGAGCTGGCTTTGGTGTGCTTGGTCCCCTGCTGCGTTGGGCAGTAGCAGGCGTACTGTCTAGGAGACGGCTGCTCCGCTTTTGCACCCTGCTCCTTCTTCTGCTGTGCTGGTGGCTCTGTGCGACCATCGCCCCTTCCTCCGAACTACACAGGCCACTCACATGACCTTGATTCCATGTGGGGTCGAGGACCTCATTGTCCTCCACATCATCTTCCACCCAGTCTTCACCCCTGCCCTCCTTGTCATCATCCGAGACATGCTGAGGTGGTCCTCCCATGTACTCATCTTGAAACATAAGTGGTGGGCACCGGTGCACTCAATCTCTTCCACTTCTGGGGCAGGGTGGATGGCCCTGGGAAACCCTGCTAGCAGAGTCATTAAAAAGCAGAAGAGACTGCTGCATGACTTGAGGCTCCTGGCTGATTTGCAAGGGGGTGAGGTGAAAGACTGATGGACATCGGCTGCAGGTGCTAACTCTGATCTTTCAGCAGGAGACTGGGTGGGAGACAATGTGAAGGAACAAGAGGCACTGTCAGCAACCCAATCTAGTATCGCCTGAACTTGTTCTGGCCTCCCCATTCATAGTGTCTTATTAGGCCCGACAAAATAATCCTCAAGGTTCTGTGGCCTACTCGCACCTGAGGAAGGTGTTTCACTTGCGCGTATAGCTTACACAGATCGACCACGTCCTCTCCCTGCAACAGGAGCTCCACCAGCAGCACCACGACCAGGGCCACGTCCCTTATTCGATGCTTTCCTTATGCTCCGCAAATTTTTTATTTGTACCAAAAGATAACAGAAGATAACAGCAGTATCTAACGCGTGTATTTCACACTGACAGATGCCGCAAAGGCTGTAAATTTAGTATTTTTCACAAAATGGGTGTTTTTTAATAACAGAAGATAACAGCAGTATCAAACTTGTGTATTTCACACTGACAGATGCATCAAAGGATGCAAATTTTGTATTTTTCCCAAAATGGGTGTTTTTTTTAAAACAGATGATAACAGCAGTATCTAACGCGTGTATTTCACACTGACAGATGCAGCAAAAGTTGCAAATTTAGTATTTTGCCCCAAAAGGGTGTTTTTTAAAACACAGAAAAATATTGCAGTATTTCAAGCTTAAAGGCCTTCTGTCACCCCCCAAAAGTTTTTTTAGGCTAATTAAAATCCTTATACTGCGATTTTTCAATATATAGGGCTCTGCACTTTTATAATATGTAAATTACCTCTCTACCAGCAAGTAGGGCGTCTACTTCCTAGTAGCTGCTGCATCCTCCTTTAAAAAAAACGCCCCCTTCTCCTGCTGATTGACAGGGCCAGCGAGTGCTCTTCTCCTCTGGCTGGCCCTGTCTGCAAATCAAATCCCACGCCTGCACCTCATTCGGCGCAGGCACTCTGAGAGAAGGACGCTCGCTTCCTCAGCACTTCCTCAGTGAGCACTCGCTGGCCCTGTCAATCAGCAGGGGGAGGGGGCGTTTTTTTTTAAAGGAGGATGCGGCGGATACCAGCAAGTAGATACTTGCTGGTAGAGAGGTAATTTACATATTATAAAAGTGAAGTTTTTAAAGACACTAGCCAACAGAAAAGGGTAAGAGCCCTATATATTGAAAAATCACAGTATAAGGATTTTAATTAGCCCCCAAAAAAAATTGCACACTGACAAATGCTGCATAGGCCCCAGATGTAGGGTATTGCCCAAAATGGGTGCTTTTTTTAACCCAGAAAATTATTTCTGTATTTCTGTTTTAGTTTTTTTTAAATAACAGAATATGACAGCAGTATATAACGCTTGTATTTCACACTGACAAATGCAGCAAGGGCTGTAAAAAATTTTATTTTTCCCAAAAAGGGTGTTTTTTAAAACCCAGAAAATTATTGCAGCATTTCAAGCTTAAATTGCACACTGACAAATGCTGCATAGGCCCCAGATGGAGGGTTTTGGCAAAAATGGGTGCTTTTGTAAACCCAGAAAATTATTGCTGTATTTCAAACTTGTATTTAACAATGACAGTTGCAGCAAATGCCGCAAAATTAGGATTTTGCCCCAAATGGGTGTTTTTTTTTAAATAACAGAATATGACAGCAGTATATAACGCTTGTATTTCACACTGACAGATGCAGCAAGGGCTGTAAAATTTAGTATTTTGCCCAAAAAGGGTGTTTTATCGCTGTATTTCAAGTTAAAATTGCACACGGACAAATGCTGCAAAGGCCACAGATCTAGGGTCTTGCCAAAAATGGGTGATTTTTTTAAACTCAGGTTATAATTGCAGTATTTTAAGCTTTTATTTGACTGTCACAAATGCACATATGCTGTGCTGGTGCACAGAACTTGCATAAAATGGCCAACGCCACCCACCTAACTAACAGACGGCTAAAAAAAATAATCTGTGTCACAGGGCAAAAACATTGTGCTCTGCACCCAAAAAAATAAAATCTAGGTAGATCGCTGAGTTAACAAGCACTTCAGATTAAAGATTCTGTCCTTTTCTCTCTCTCACAGCAGCAGCATCCTATCCCTACACTAACCAGAGCAGAGTGACGTGTAGCGCTACGTGACTCCAGTTTATATAGAGGCTGGATCTCATGCTGCACTGGCCAATCACAGCCATTCCATTAGTAAGCATGGCTGTAATGGCTTCTAATGGCACACAAGTTAAACGCTTGTTGATTGGCTCCTCTGCAGCCTTTCAAAAAGCACCATTAAATCACCAAACAACGAACCCGAACGTTTACTGAAAAGTTCAGGTCCGGGTTCCAAAAATCCTAAAGTTTGGTATGAATCCGAACTTTACAGTTAGGGTTCGCTCAACCCTACTCATTAGCATATTATAAAAGTCTTTATTTTGAGGGAATGGCGGCAGGCAGGGAGTTAAAAATCATACAGTTATGTTCTGCTGACATTAGCACATCGCTAATGTCAGCCAGATACATAATGATTTTTCTGATGACAGAAACCCTTTAAGTTGGCGAGGAGACAGCCAGGATTCAATTTCTCAAAAGAGGACACTGAACAGTTCCTCCCCTGTGTGACTCTGTTCGCCCAGGCAAACTAGGTGCAGAACAGTGTGACACTACCGTGCCCTGCACATATGGTATGCTGGAGTAGCAATCCGAATTGTACCTGCAGTGGAGGATGAGGAGGTAGCAGAGGACATTGGCGCAGGACACACAGCTTGAGAACGTGGAGGCGGCAGTGCCGTCACCTGGCTAAGTTGTTGGTGTGACTGGGCCGGAACCATATTTACCCAGTGGGCCGTAAAGGACATATATTGTCCTTGACCGTACTTACAGCTCCAAATGTTGGCACTGCTGTGAACCTTAGCAGACACTGACAAGCTTAAGGGCTGGCCCACCTTCTGTTCACACTTCACCTTCTGCCCCCAGATTCTGCAAATGGCCATGCTGATGTCCTTTTGCAGATTGATAAAAAATTGCCACACGGCAGAGTATGGCATTTTCCCCCCACCACTCTGTGCTGACTGCCTGCTACAGCTGCCTCCATTAGCCCCTCCACCGCTACTTCTTTCCAGACAGGTAGGCTCCTGCGTAGTGGGCAGTCTACCCTGGGCATGTTTGGCTCCTGACCTCCCACTGCTGCCACCCTGCTAATTCATGGCAAAGCTACCACCCTGCTGGCTCAGCCGCTGCCTTACGCGCAAGCGGCCACCCTCTTCTGATGATGATGAAGCCCCCTCTTCACCCGGCTCCCACGTGTGATCAGCCACATCATTGTTCACTACTGTCTGCACATCACTGATGTCACCCCTCACCAGTCTCAGGGCCTTGTGCCTGACCGCTCGCAACACCAGCTCCCGCACGAATCTCATAATCACTACTTGCCCGCCTACCGGAGAAAGCAGCGGATCTCTCCTCCAGATCTTGGATGGGCAATAGCTGCTGACTGTCCTCTAGAATCTTGTCCTTGCTAAAAAGTGGTGTTGAGCTGACGGCATACAATGCTTGACAGAGGCAGGTTGAGGACAGGTGGGGGCACAGAGTTTGTTTCTGGGCCATGCCAACAAGGCGTCGTATCAGAGGAACCCGCTGACTCCTGGCTGGGGGTGTCTGATGTCTCTTGCGACAAAGTAGAAGACAGAGTCAACCATTCAAGGACCGCTGGGTTGCTGGTCAAGACACGACCGCTAGATGACACTGGCAGCTCAGGCCTGTCGCTGCAACTGCTGCTGCCACTTCTGCCTGCTCCAGAAACATTTTGGACACTGCCCGTTCCCTTAGAAGGGCTTGCCACATGTATGTCTGACATATTGTAAATTAGAAGAAACTGCAAGAGTAAAAGAGCAATACTATTAGACTGCAATTTCACCCCAGAGGAAAGGGTGAATGGAAGTAATTATATATATATAAAATAAATACACACCAAAACTGGTTGTATCAGGCCGCAAATTCACCCCAAAGAAAAGAAGAATGGAAGTAGTTATATATCAACAAAATACACCCTAAAACAGTTTTTATCAGAGCACACTTTAAGGCTCCATTCACACGTCTGTGGTGTGTTGCAGACCCGCAAATTGCGGATCCGCAACACACCCGGCCGGCACCTCCTACAGAAATGCCTATTCTTGTACGCAGCTGCGGACAAGAATAGGACATGTTCTATATTTTGCGGACTGTGTGCTGTCCGCATCCATTCCGTCCCCATAGAGAATGAATGGGGACGAAATTGTGGAATAGATGCGGACCCATTTGCAGACTTGTGAATGGAGCCTAAGTAGAGAAGCAAGGGTAAATGGAAGTAGTTATATATCAACTAAATAAACCTCAAAACTGGTTGTATCAAACAGCACTTTCAGTACAGAAACAGGGGTAAATGTAAGTAGTTATATATCAACTAAATACACCCCAAAACTGGTTGTTTCTAATAGCAATTTCACCCCTGAAGCAAGGATGAATAAAAGTATATATATATATATATATATATATATATATTGTGAGAGAGTGACTGGAAAAGTAGTAGCGAATCATTATATTTCCCCTAGGTTTCTTTCATATACCATGTACTAGGCTACAGGAGGTGGATATCTCAACTAGGAAACTGGGTGAGATATCAGAAATCCAGGAAAAGTTGGTCTGCCTTAGCAAAGCATAGTTTGCTGAGGACTTTGGTAAATTGTGTTGTCGGGCCTGGATTTTAATGGAATGAGGATGCAGGTTGGTAGTGGGGCTCCTCATTCCCTTCCTGTCCAGAACAGGTTTCATATAGAGCTCTCAGCCAGGTGATGGAGCTCAGCTCATTTCTGGGCTATAAAGGTTTGCACTATGAGCATGTCTGGGTGGGGACTGGTTGAACTGACTGGCTTTCACCATTGCTACAGAAAGCTGCTAAAGCAACAAAAAGGACACTGTGAGTTTATTTTGAATTGTGTCGTGTGGCTGGTAGTAGGCCGCCCGTATAGAAAGGGTGATTTTATGTTTAGTTAGTGCTCAGCCGAGCAGGGATTTATTTTGTATCTTTGCCTGAATGTAAAGGTCTTGTATTTTGTTTGTGGACGAAAATAAAGAAAACAGGCAAATCCCTGTGTGAACTGTGCCATTGTGTCACTGTCTCTGACTGCTGTGCCTACTACTATTGAGCTAACCCCCACAATATATGTAAATATATAAATATATATATATATATATATATATATACAGTCATGTGAAAAAATTAGGACACCCTTTGAAAGCATGTGGTTTTTTGTAACATTTTTAATAAAAGGTTATTTCATCTCCGTTTCAACAATACAGAGAGATTAAAGTAATCCGACTAAACAAAGAAAACTGAAGAAAAGTCTTTTCAAGATCTTCTGTAAATGTCATTCTACAAAAATGCCTATTCTAACTGAGGAAAAAGATAGGACACCCTTTCCCCTAATAGCGAGTGTTACCTCCTTTGGCTGAAATAACTGCAGTGAGACGGTTCTTGTAGCCATCTACCAGTCTTCGACATCGGTCTGAGGAAATTTTACCCCACTCCTCAATGCAGAACTTTTTCAGCTGTGAGATGTTTGAGGGGTTTCTTGCACGTACAGCCCTTTTCAAGTCACCCCACAGCATCTCAATGGGATTCAAATCTGGACTTTGACTTGGCCATTCCAGGACTCTCCATTTCTTCTTTTTCAGCCAATCTTTGGTTGATTTACTAGTATGTTTTGGGTCATTGTCATGTTGCATGGTCCAGTTCCGCTTCAGCTTTAATTTTCTAACTGATGGTCTCACATGTTCTTCAAGCACCTTCTGATACACAGTAGAATTCATCGTGGATTCTATGATGGTGAGCTGACCAGGTCCTGCTGCAGCAAAGCAGCCCCAAACCATGACACTTCCACCTCCATGCTTCACAGTTGGTATGAGGTTCTTTTCTTGGAATGCTGTGTTTGGTTTACGCCAAACATGTCCTCTGCTGTTGTGTCCAAATAATTCAATTTTGGACTCATCTGTCCAAAGAACATTATTCCAGAAGTCCTGGTCTTTGTCAACTTTATCTCTGGCAAATGTCAGTCTGGCCTCGATGTTTCTCTTGGAAAGCAAAGGTTTCCTCCTTGCACACCTCCCATGCAAGTTAAACTTGTACAGTCTCTTTCTGATTGTAGAGGCATGTACTTCTACATCAACAGTAGCCAGAGCCTGCTGTAGTTCTCGAGATGACACTTTAGGGTTTTTGGAGACCTCTTTTAGCATCTTGCGGTCTGCTCTTGGGGTGAACTTGCTGGGGCGACCAGTCCTGGGCATGTTGGCAGTTGTTTTGAAAGCCCTCCACTTGTAGACCATCTTCCGGACAGTGGAATGGCTGATTTCAAAATCTTTTGAGATCTTTTTAAATCCCTTCCCAGACTCATAGGCTGCTACAATCTTTTTTCTGAAGTCCTCTGACAGCTCTTTTGCTCTCACCATGGTGCTCACTCTCACTTCAACAGTCAGGAGCACACCAAACTAAATGTCTGAGGTTTAAATAGGGCAAGCCTCATTCAACATGCAGAGTAACGATCTACTAATTATGTGCACCTGGTGTGATATACCTGTGTGAGATCTGAGCCAATTTAAGAGGGAATACATGTGAGGGTGTCCTATCTTTTTCCTCAGTTAGAATAGGCATTTTTGTAGAATGACATTTACAGAAGATCTTGAAAAGACTTTTCTTCAGTTTTCTTTGTTTAGTTGGATTACTTTAATCTCTCTGTATTGTTGAAACGGAGATGAAATAACCTTTTATTAAAAATGTTACAAAAAACCACATGCTTTCAAAGGGTGTCCTAATTTTTTCACATGACTGTATATATATATATGAAATAAATACACCCCAAAACTGTTTGTATCAGGTCATAAATTCACATCAGAAGCGAGGGTAAATGGAAGTAGTTATATATCAACTAATTACACCCCAAAACTGGTTGTATCAAACAGCACTTTTGGTACAGAAGCAGGGGTGAATGTAAGTAGTTATATATCAACTAAATACCCCCCAAAACTGGTTGTATTAGACCGCACTTTCATTACAGAGACAAAGGAGAATGGAAGTAGTTATATATCAACTAAATACACCCAAAGACTGGTTGTATCAGACATCACTTTCAACCCAATAAGAGAAGCTAGGATTACTGGAATTACTGATGTTTTAATGAATGCAAACAACCTATAGGGCTGCATCATCACAGGGTCTATCTTCTGATTGGCATGGCATTATGGGTGCTCCCTCATACCCAGGCTTCTTACTTCCTTGTTCTAATATGTGCAGCAGCCATTTTAGAAAAAATAAGATTTGTCACAAAGCACGAGGAAATTTGTTGAATTCCACTTCAACTTTGATTCACTCATCTGTAGTTATAACTATTTAAAGGGTAACCTTTTTGACAAGCTAGTTTATTAATGTTACCCTTAAATACAGTTTTCCAATATACTTTTTTAATGGATTTTGCTGATTTACTAAACAAATAGGCACCAAAAGTACAGGTATATCATAATTTCAGATCAGTATGCTCATACACCACTGACATGTCAGCAGTTTATGGTGTACAGATTCCACTGTACTGGTGGAATAGGGGCTGCAATGAGAGCTGTACTGGTATGACCACACATCACTGCTTTTGCCTGTGTCTGCTCATCTCAACTAAACCCTGGCATAGCACATCACTACCCTATAACGATGTGCTATGCCAGGATTTAGCTGAGCGAAGCAAGCTCCAGGCCGGTATACAGTCCACTAAAAGCTCTAACTAGGACACGAGTGCAGGGTCTCCCTGCAGAGTTTTAAGCCGAGTGGAGCATAGAGGCAGGAGCCCACTCGGCTCAGCTAAATCTTGGCAGAACACATAACACAGGGAGGAGTGGTGTGTGCTCCGGCCAGTACAGTGCTCGCTACGGCCCCTACTCCACCTGTGCAGTGGAAGCCATAAAGCCAAACACAGCTGATATGTCAAGTGTACAAGTGCACTGAGTCTAAAGTACAACAGACACCTGAACTGCATGTTTATTTAGTAAAAAGGCAAAATCAGATAAAGTTAAATCTAAATCTCATTTAAAAAGATGTACATAAACTTATTTAAATTGTTAGTTATCCTTTAAAAGGGTTGTCCAGCCCTTGATGATCTATCGTCAGGATAGGTCATCAATATCTGATCAGTGGGAGTTTAAACTCCCGACACCCACACCGATCAGCTGTTTGATGAGGAGACAACGCTCCATAAGAGCGCCGATTCCTGGTGTTTACACTATGCCTCGTCTCCTGTGTAATGGTATAGTGTAATTACAAGTACTCACTCCATTCACTTGAATTCCAAGATGAAGTATAGTGTAATGAAGAGAAAACAGCGCTCCTTGCCTCCTCTTCAAATACTTGAGGTTGCTGGGCGTCGTACCCCCGCTGATCAGTTATTAATTACCTATCCTGTGGACAGCCAATTTAACTTTGAAGTGTTTTTTTGTTTAGTTTTAACTAATATAGTTAGTTTATTAAGTTGTTACCAAAATTTTCTTTCTGTCCCTCTCTTCAATTCCAGGATAAGAAATAGTTTTCTTTATGGGCTTCCAGATGTGGGCTCTGTCTGTAGTTTCAGCATGATGCCTAAAACTGAAATTCCCAACATTCTGCACTGAACATTCCTCCCCCAAAGTCTTCCTTCTTCCACACTGATACAATTGCGGATATACAACAAAGCCAATAGTTTATCGCGCCCCCTGTACAAACTATCATTGATGACTATTCACACATTGCAGGAGTGTAATTTATTAAGATAACACCTAACCAATGTACGATACATATGAGGAAGAGGAAATATACATCCCAAGAAGCAGGCGCATATGAAACGTAAGTAAAATACACAATGACTACTTTTTGCATGTTTACTACACGGGTGGGTAAAAAGTAAATGTCAGAAACCTCTTTACAGAATGGTTATACAAATACAGCAAAAAAAAAAAGTGAACTAAATTAGATTTCTACTATTTCTTTAGCCATTACTTAAAGGTTAACAAGAAAAAAAATGTTGACGCCTTTAAAATAAAGGGGAATATGTCTATACTCAAAAGACCCCAAATAATGTGCTGACTCCGAACCAACACCCAGGACCAACACCCAGGGTTGGCTGGCTCTCCTGAGGTGATAAGTACGCATTATGGGTAGGTCACTATTCTTGCAATTGATTTACTGAATAATGTTAGGAGGGTGTTATCTGTGAGATATTGCTAGCTTTATTTTACAGCATTGGATATTTACTGATGGCAATTGTTATTACCTATTTATAGTACAAACTATACTTCCCTGTTTCCCTCGCGTAGTACCGCACTTTACATTGATTCATCTCTTTTTAATTATGTTTCGTATATAAATTTAATAAAGATTGTTGTATTTTTTGGAGCTATAAAGACTCATGCGTCTTTATGTTGGTTAATTTATTTCTTTAGACAAACCAATTTATACAATTAAAAGGGTTTTCCACCTTTTATTAAATGATGGCCTGTCTTATAGCTGAGGCACCGGAAGAAGATAGACCAAATGGGAATGTGCCATAGGCACAGTACCAGTCAAGAGTTTGGACACCTTTTCATTCATGGTTTTTCTTCTTCTTTTTATTTTTATTTTTTATTTTATTTACATTGTAGATTAAATGTAGATTATTGAAAGTGTGAAAACAATGAAAGAACATATATGGAATTAAGTAGTAATCAAAAAAGTGTTAAACAAACCAGAATATGTTTTATATTTTAGAGCCCATTTTGCTTTGATGACAGCTTTGCACACTGTTTCTTTCTCAATCATAAGGTACTCACCTGGAATAGTTTTTAGTTAACATGTATGTCCAGGGCCAATTCTAGCTTTTCTGCTGCCTGAGGCTAAAATTTTAATGGTGCCCCGCTCCCATTAAAAAATGATATGAAAGCCAAATTTCCACCAAACTCTGAGACTGTCCTGCCAGATCTGGGGTGGTACAAGTACAGATACAACAGTAGATGTTACCTGCAGTCCTATGTAACAGCAAAGATAACACTAGTGCTGGTAATGTGGTAGTGTTACCTGCTGTCCTATGTAAAACCACAGATAACACTACTGCTGATAATGTGGTAGTGTTACCTGCAGTCCTATGTCCTGCAGTCCTATGTAAATCCACACTAGTGCAGATCATGTAGTAGTGCTACTTACGTCCTTAGTGTGCCTCTCCCATGGTGGCGTTGCTGCCTCCTCTTCCTTCTTCTTGCCCCACACAGAACGTCCTAATGCAGCTGCGTCAAGACATAGGAACACTGTGGGCATGGTGATGTGACACACACACAGGGACAAACACACAGAGGGACAGACACATCTGTGCCCCTTTCACAGTAGTAATGCCCATTGTGCCCCCTTCACAGTAGTAATGCCCACTCTGTGCCACAAAATAATTGTGTCCACTCACAGTAGTAATGCAATCTGGGACCCCTTGATTACGGCACGTATAAGCTTTTGCAATGTCACCGGATTTATTTCCATCCAGTGTTGCATTAAGTTTTTTTTACCAAGATCTTGCATTGATGATGGTAGAGTCTGACTGCTGCGCAAAGCCTTCTCCAGCATATCACAAAGATTCTCAATGGAATTAAGGTCTGGACTCTTGGGTGGCCAATCCATGTGTGAAAATGATGTCTCATGCTTCAAAACCACTCTTTCACAATTTGAGCCCGATGAATCCTGGCATTGTCATCTTGGAATATTCCCGTGCCATCAGGGAAGAAAAAATCCATTGATGGAATAACCTAGTCATTCAGTATGTTCAGGTAGTCAGCTGACCTCATTCTTGAAGCACATACCGTTGCTTAACCAAGACCTGACCAACTACAGCAACCCCAGATCATATCACTACCCCCACAGGCTTGTACAATAGGCACTAGGCATGATGGGTGCATTACTTCATCTGCCTCTCTTCTTACCCTGATGCGCCCATCACTCTGGAACAGGGTAAATCTTGACTCATCAGACCACATGACCTTCTTCCATTGCTCCAGAGTCCAATCTTTATGCTCCCTATCAAATTGAAGCCTTTTTTTCTGGTTTGCCTCACTGATTAGTTGTTTTCTTATGGCTACACAGCTGTTCAGTCCCAATCCTTTGATTTCCCTTTGCATTGTGTGTGTAGAAATGCTCTTACTATTAAACATAGCCCTGAGTTTTACAGTTCTTTTTCTTCGATTTAATTACGCCGATCACAATCATTCAGGATTTCTTTCCCGCCACATTTCTTCCTCGAATTCGATGGGTCCCCACTATCCTTCCAGTTTTTAATAATGCATTAGACAGTTCTTTAACCAATTTTAGTAGTTTCAGCAATCTCCTTAGATGTTTTCTCTGCTTGATGCATGCCAAGGATTTGACCCTTCTCAAACAGATTAACATATTTTCCAGACGACCACAAGATGTGTCTTTCGACATGGTTGTTTAAGAAATGAGACGCAACTTATTGCACCAGTTGGGGTTAAATAACTTGTTGCTAGCTGAAAGATAATCGCCCATGCAGTAATTATCCAATAGGAGGCTCATAACTATTTGCTTAGTTAAATCCAGGTGGCTACTTTTTTTTTGGGACAGGCAGTGTAGTAGCAATGTCCTCTGTGCCCCTTTTACAGTAGAAAATCCCTTTGTGCCCCCTCTGTAATAGTAATGCCCTCTGTGCCCCCCTTATGGTAGAATGACCACTGTACCCCCTTTGTAGTAGTAATACCATCTGCTCTGTGCCCCCTTTGTATTGGCAATGCCCTCTTACTGTTTAAAAAAATAAATAAAAATTACCTACTCACCTTGTCCCGTTCCTGAAGCTCACAGTCCTCACTCCCCTGCAGACACAGATTGCTCTGCAGCCCTGTGTGGGAGGAGCTTAGGCAGATTCCCGGGCTACAGGCTGAATGGTGGAGCAGGGAGAAGACTGAGTGACAGGACATCAGCACTTTTTGCTCCAGGAGGGGAGAGTGTGTGTGTGTGTGTGGGGGGGGGGGTTAACTGCTGTGTGGATGCCGCCCCTTCAAAAATAGTGAAAACTACAGCCTGAGGCAGACTTACGTGCTTTCATAACGTGTTTGAGATCATCAGTTGTGTTGTGCAAAGGTAAGATTGGTACACAGTTCCATAGTGTTTAGCTCTATTCTACTACTGTCCTAATCCACATTATTGCAAGAACCACTCAACTAAGTAAAGAGAAACAAGAGTTTATCATTACTTTAAGGGCTTGTTCACACGACCGTTGCCCCTCCGGGCCAATGCTGTGGACCGCAAATTGCGGTCCGCAAAGCACAGGCACCAGCCATGGGGCTGCAGCATGCAGCATGACTATGGTCCGCAATCCGTCCATTTTGCAAAAAGATAGAGCAAGTTCTATATTTTTGCGGTGCGGGGACACGGAACAGAACCCACGGAAGCACTCCTTAGTGCTTCTGTAGGGTTCCGTTCAGTACTTCCGTTACGCATCTCTGGATTTTTGGACCTATTTAAGTGAATGGGTTTGCATCCGTGATGCTGAGTGCACACGGCCGGTGCCCCAAGTATCGCAGACCCACTGTATGTGGGCCGCAATACGGCAACGGAGGGGCAATGGCCATGTGAATGAGCCCTAATTCAGAATGTACATTTTGCATAACTGAAGGTATCCACAAGTGCATTCAGGATACAACTAGCTTTCATGAGGACTGCCTAAGGAAAGGAAGACTAAGAGTTAACTTTGCTGCAGAGGATAGCGTTATCAGCATCAGAAACAGTAAATTACGAGCACCTCAAAATAGAGCCTTCATAAATGCTTTACAGATATCAAGTATTAGACACATCTCAACATCTATTGTGCAGAGGAGTTGATTGATTCATGTTTTTATGGTTGCTGCAAAGAAGCCACTACTGAGGAACAACAAGAATAAGACAATTGCTTGGCCAAGAAACACAAGAAATGGATATAAAACTAGTAATCTGCACTTTGATTTGATAAGTCTAATTAGTTAAAGTGAGTTAGTCAGGCAAACAGACAGCCTGGATGGGCCAATCAGTTCTGAAGCAGGCAGGGAGGTGCCCTTGCTAAACAAGTAGAACATAATTCTGTGCTGGGCTGTGAATGAGGGTGGATGGATCTTGCAGTGTCTGACAGAAAAACTCTTTTAGGCATGGGCGTAGGAAGCGGGGGCCCAGGAAAAAATGCGGGGGCGACAATAATGCGGGGGCGACAAGCGCTCATCTCCATAGTGATCTGTTTGTATCGCCGTCCTCAGGACAGCGATACAAACAGAAGGCTGAGCGGAGGAACAGGGGAGAGGTGTGTCCTTTTCCTGTTCCTCTGTAGGCCGGCGTAGGCCGTACATAGCGGGACACAGGCCGGAAGAGGCCTGCATCGCATGGCTGCCAAAGAGGTAAGTATAAGGGTTAATTTTAAAAAAAATATATACAATACTTTTACTGGAACATGATTGGGGGGGCGGGCCCTGTTATTACTGGCATATAATAGGGGGGGGGGGGGGGGCCCTGTTATTACTGGCATATAATGGGGGGCCCTGTTATTACTGGAAAATAATGGGGCGGGCCCTGTTATTATTGGCACATGATTGGGGGGCTGTTATTACTGGCACATGATTGGGGGGGCCCTGTTATTACTGGCACATGATTGGAGGGGCTGTTATTACTGGCACATGATTGGGGGGGGGCTGATATTACTGGCACATGATTGGGGGGGCTGTTATTACTGGCACATGATTGGGGGGCTGATATTACTGGCACATGATTGGGGGGGCTGTTATTACTGGCACATGATTGGGGGGGCTGTTATTACTGGCACATGATTGGGGGGTTGTTATTACTGGCACATGATTGGGGGGCTATTACTGGCTGATGAGAGGCGCTAGGGGGCTGATGAGAGGCACTCGGAGCTGCTAGAGAGGCACTGTGGGGTGCTATGAGGCATGGGGCTCTTATCTGAGGTCTGATTGGGGGTCACTCATATTAGGGTCTGAGCTGAGGTGCGATCTGAGGTCTTATTAACATTGGGGATCTTATTGGGGCTGTTAGCTGAGGTCTGATTAACATTGGGGGTCTGTCTGATTGGTGGTCTGACCTGAGGTGTAGTGAAAAATGTTTTTTTCTTATTGTGCCCACTTCCAGCCTGGAGCCCAGCTGCCCAGAGCACTGATCCGGAGCAGCTTGGAGAAAAAGGCCTCACAGTCGCCCACACTCCCTCTGCCCGGCCAAGCCAGCCAGAACCCCTGAGGCCAAGCCAGCCAGCACCCCTGAGTCTTCAGAACTGTAAGTATATTATATATAAGGGGAGATTATTGTTTCGGCAGGGGGTGCCAGAGAAAGTACCCGCCCCGGGTGCCAAATACCCTAGGCACGCCACTGCCCCCAGGTTAGGAATCTAAATCTTTTGTTATCATTCAGTACTATCATTCTTCTTTAAATTTTGTCTTTTCTGGAACCTTAGCTTTATGCTTAAAAGTCAGTTTGAGTGAAGAAAGTCAGAATGGATATCCGCAAGTTTTTTTTACAAAGCCTAGTAAAGCAAATACATCCTCATCAAGCTAAGAAGCATGTCAACAAAAAGAGATCACTGAATCCCCAGTCAGGCATCATTACCACTAGTTTTAAGTGGAATACTTGAAATATATGCAAAACGTTTGGTTAATTTCTGTGACCTGATAAACAAAGAACTGTTCCTTTTGCATATTTTTTTGTTGTGAGATTTTTCACACACACACACACACACTTAAAATGTAACAATATAAACAACTTACAGTTTACTGAATAAGAATATACCTGGCGAACAAAAATGCTGTTCCCCCCCAGATTTTTGGGGGGTTGCTATAACCCATGATCTTAGGGACAGTCAAAAGTCACAATCAAACTATTATTTCCAGGAACATTGAAAGGGAAAGGCTAGAATTATGCATGTTATTTTTAGCACAACTGCAGAACTTCAAAAGCAACTACCTGCAAGGACATTTCTTTCATTTTAACAGAAATACAATTTATTTTCTTTGGGGGGAAGGGGGGGGGGGGGTTAAGCGCAAAACTGTATAACAAATGGTTTAGCTTCCAGAAAATAGATGTAGCATTTTAAATCACAGTAAAAGCACCTGAAATACTGGTCCGAACACCGTGTTAGGGAATCTCCACATAGCTAAGTTAACTAGGTTGAAATCCATGCTGGAGCATCTCCAGGCAAATCAAGTATTGGTGTGGTAGTGGGGTGGGGTGGGGGGAAATAATTGCATAGTATTTTGTCAACTTGTGTTTTACACTAGAGAATTTTTTTTTCTAAATCTGCATATTTTAATAAGCAAAAGACATTAGGCCCAAATCTGTTGAATTCCAAATTCAACTATCGGTAACATTGTCTTCAGTGTGTTTGTGGAAAGGGAACATTCCTGTCTTTAAGTTTCAGAAACCAGATTTGCCAACCGTTCCATAGGAATACGGAATACAGGAAGAAGCTGCACCAGCTATTCAGCCAGAGGTTGTAGAAGTAATAGGCTACTGGATCGAATTCCACTTCATCAACTTCAATTAGCTCAACACTAATTATGAGTATAAAACTATATTGGTGGCAGAGATTGCCTTGATGTGTGGCAGACAGGGCCAAATAATTTTGTACAAAATTTATTTGCTAAGAATGTCAAATCTACTTAACAAGCAAAGTATCATTATCAGAGTCAGGCATCCAGTCCACTAAAAGTTCTGCATAGCACATCAGTGCAGGGTCTCCCTGCAGAGTTTTTAGCTGAGTGGAGCATAGAGGCAGGAGCCCACTCGGCTCAGTTAAATATTGGTATAACGCCTAACACAGGCAGGAGCAGGGATGTGTGCTCATGCCAGTACAGTGCTCGCTACGGCCCCTACTCCACCTGTCATGCCTTCAGCAAGTTTATTGTTAATTTATGCATAACTTTCATACATAGTTAATATGTTTTCTGTATAATTCTCTGTTCATTGTGTAACAGCACCATCTAGTGGCCGTTTTACATACAATTGCAGTTATTTCACACTACAAGTTTGGTCAACTTCAACTTTCTTATCTTAGTGACATCATCATCCCTGCACATTGCAGCCATTTTCTTCATTCACAGTCATCACTGCCTGAGGATAGCACATGGTTTGGAAGCCTCTTGAGATATCCTCTACATCTAAGCTCATGGTAGCATCGCTAGTATGTCACTTAGCCACATTACAGCCTGTTTTGCATCTGTTTTCTTATATATTTTGCATATCCTTTTCCTTTCCTTTATAGCAGCTTATAGTTAGCAGCTAGGGACCATGCTTGTTTTTTTTTTAAACATTCTCTTTTTATTAAAGTAGACATCAATAAAAACACAATATCACATATACTTTTTGACAATTTAGGAAAAAGGCATGACCAGTGGAACTGGTCTAAATGGCAAATTAGTGCATATCACAAGTATAACCTCAATCAAAAGACAGCAAGTGGTACATAGACCTAACTTATCATGCATTGTGATATAGCAGGTTCCATACATTAGATTTCCTGCTTGGAAAGAGCATAAAATAAATCACATACCAAAAAATTGGATCATGAACATAATCCTAAGACAAAACCGAAAAGTCGAGTTGGTTCACCCCTAAGATCTGATCAGCCGTGTTCTGGAGTCTATATACCAGCTAGTGTATGTTTTAGCCCTATTCATCTTCCACGAAACTGTAGCACATGTTAAGACAAAACCTATCCTTATTCTCGGATTAGTTCCTCTCTGGGTTGAAAGGCCTCTGTTCCCCAAACACTTCCGGTTGGAGGTATCTCAAGCTCTCTGTTCCTGTTGGGTAGCCATGTGCGACAACCAAGGTTGCCAAGTTTTCAAAAACCAAACTGGGCGGTTCTGTAGTTCTCCACAATGCTGGGACCAATAACTTGGCGGCTGTTATCATATGTGTCTGTAGGTTATTTTTATTAGGAGTAAAATTGCCCTCTGGTTTCCACAGTAGAACTAGGGAGGCAGTAAGTGACAAGTTTCCTGTACAGATCCTATTCATAGAGTCCTCCACTGAATCCCCAAACTGTCTAATTTTATGACAATGCCACCATATATGAGAGATGCTACCCACATCCTCCAAACATCTCCAACACTCACTAGAGCTAATTAAGTGGATTTTTTGGAGGAATTCAGGTGTACGGTACCATCTAGTTAAGGTTTTGAGTGAGTTCTCCTGCACTCTGACACATCTGGAAAAACCATGTGAGTGTGACAAAATAAATGTTCTGCTGGGTTCATCAAGAATTATCCCTAACTCCTTCTCCCATTCCTTAAGGTAAGTGGGCTGGTCGTCCCCTCTTTTTTCTAGAATCTGTCTGTATATTAAGGATAAAGTTTTAGGTGGCAATTTTGGCAATAGAACCATGGTCTCCAACCTGTCAAGGAACCATGAACCAGACGTACAACAAGAGATAAGTGGAAAATAAGAAGGCTTTATTGAAAATCAAGCCGTAAGCAAAAGTCCAAACGGATGGCTGAACCGAAGCAGGGTCTTGCGTAGACAGAGGTCAGGAACCAGAAGGGTAGTCAGACGAAGCCTGGATCAGGAACCAGCAGGGTAGTCAGACGAAGCCAGGATCAGGAACCAACGGGGTAGTCAGACGAAGCCAGGATCAGGAACCAACGGGGTAGTCAGACGAGGCCAGGATCAGGAACCAGAAGCAGCAGCAGTCTTAGAAGCATGTGAACACAGGAGGACCAAGCAAGGAACTAAAGCCACAGACCTCCTATATATATGAGCTAGGCATCCAGCTCCTCCCAGTGGGAAGGAGAAGCCGCAGGGTGGGAGGCTACAAGAAACCCAGAAACCAAGATGGCCGCCAGCACATGTCAAACGAAGGAGAACAGTGAGAAGGTAAGACCATGACAGTACCTCCCCCTCAAGGGCCCCTCCTCCGCGGAGTAAGGAACGGTTTCTGAGGGAAGCGTGCGTGGAAGGCTCGGAGCAAAGCAGGAGCATGGACATCTGCGGAGGGAACCCAGGAACGCTCCTCTGGACCATAACCACGCCAATGGACCAAAAACTGCAACCGACCGCGGACCAGGCGTGAGTCCAGGATATTGCTCACCTCATATTCCTCACGATTGCCCACTTGGACCGGACGGGGCCGAGGAACCGAGGAAGTGAAACGATTACACACCAATGGCTTCAACAGGGAAACATGAAACACGTTGGAGATCCGCATGCCAGGAGGAAGCGCAAGGGCATAGGCTACCGGGTTTACCCTGCGAAGCACTCGGAAGGGACCAACAAAGCGAGGCGCCAGCTTGGGAGTGGGCACTCGAAGGTTGAGGTTGCGGGTGGACAACCATACACGGTCTCCGACCTGGTAGGAAGGAGCGGGCGCTCGTCTGCAATCAGCCTGGAGTCTCTGGCGCTGCGCAGAGACCTCAAGGGACCTCTGGATCTGTACCCAAGAAGCACGTAGGACGGAAAGGTGATCCTCCACAGCCGGAATATCCTGGGGAGAGAATACCTCCGGTAACACGGCAGGTTGGAACCCATAATTGGCCATGAAGGGAGACGTCCCAGAGGAAGAGTTCACTGCCGTGTTCCTGGCAAACTCAGCCCAAGGCAGGAGGTCAACCCAATTGTCTTGGTGATCGGAGACATAGCAACGAAGGAATTGCTCCAAGGCCTGATTGGATCGTTCTGCGGCCCCATTGGACTGAGGGTGGTAGGCCGAGGAGAAAGAGAGATGAATCCCCAACTGGGAGCAAAAGGCGCGCCAGAACCTGGACACAAACTGACTCCCCCGATCCGACACAATCTCCTTGGGCAAACCGTGCAACCGGAAGACCTCCCTGGCGAAAATCGTGGCCAACTCTTGTGCAGAGGGTAACTTCTTGAGAGGAACACAGTGGCACATTTTGGAAAACCGATCCACAATCATGAGAATGACCGTATGGCCTCGGGATGCAGGGAGGTCCACAATGAAATCCATCCCCAGGTGTGACCATGGGCGCTCCCCGGTGGCTATGGGTTGCAACAGGCCCAACGGAAGGTGCCGAGGGGACTTACTCTGGGCACAAACGGAGCATGCCGCTACATATGCGGCGATGTCGGAACGTAGAGAAGGCCACCAGAACAGACGTGAAACAGCCCAGGACAGCTGATTCTTTCCAGGATGCCCCGCGGCCTTGGAGTTATGGTAGGTTCGCAACAACCGAGTGCGCAACTCCTCAGGCACAAAACACCTGCCGTTGGGTCTCCCAGAGGGAGCACCAGATTGAGCCGCCAAAATCTGCTCACCCAGGGGAGAGGTCAGGCTGGTGCGAATGGCGGCCAGGATCTGATTCGGAGGTATGACCGAAGTCGGAATCGACTCCTCCCCGGACAGCTCGGAGTACTGCCGTGATAAGGCATCCGCTCTGATGTTCTTGGAACCGGGTAGGTAGGAGACCACGTAATTAAAACGTGACAAGAACAGAGCCCATCTGGCCTGACGTGGTGTCAATCTCTTGGCCTCAGAAAGGTAGGTCAGATTCTTGTGGTCCGTCAGGATGAGAACCGGAACCACCGAACCCTCGAGCATGTGCCTCCATTCTTTAAGGGCCTGCACGATGGCCAATAACTCCCTGTCACCAATCTGATAGTTGCACTCCGCGGAAGACAGTTTCCGGGAGTAAAACCCACAAGGAAGCAGAGGACCCTCTGGTGTTCTACGCTGAGACAGGAGGGCGCCTACTCCCGTCTCAGACGCGTCCACCTCGAGGACAAAGGGCAACCCAGGGTTGGGATGCGACAGAATCGGAGCCGACACAAAGGCGGACTTTAGAGCCTCAAACCTGGAAATTACTGCCCTTCCTGGTCAGATCCGTGAGCGGCTTGGCTAGCATAGAAAAGTCCCTGATGAACTTCCGATAATAATTGGCGAAGCCCAAAAAGCGCTGCAGGGCACGGAGACCACTGGGCTGGGGCCACTGTAAGACAGCCGAAACCTTCTCAGGATCCATGGAGAACCCCTCAGCGGAAATGATGTAACCTAAGAAGGTTACCTGGGATCGGTGAAATTCGCATTTCTCAAGCTTACCGAACAGCCTGTTCTCTCGTAACCGTTGCAACACTCGTCTGACATCCATAATGTGGGCTTCCATGGATTCAGAATATACCAAGATGTCATCCAAATAGACCACCACACACTGCTGCAACAGGTCACGGAAAACATCGTTGATGAATTCCTGGAAGACTGCGGGCGCATTGCACAACCCAAAGGGCATAACCAAGGATTCATAATGACCGGTCCTGGTGTTAAACGCGGTCTTCCACTCATCGCCCGCCTTGATCCTTACCAGGTTATATGCCGCCCTCAGGTCGAGTTTGGTAAAGACCGTGGCCCCTTTGAGGCGATCGAACAGCTCGGAAATCAAGGGTATCGGGTAAGCGTTCTTGATCGTGATGCGATTGAGAACCCTGTAATCGATGCAAGGCCTCACAAAGAAAAATCCAGCCCCTGCCGGGGACGAGGATTTGCGAATGTGTCCGCGTGAAAGCGCCTCCCTCACGTACTCCTCCATGGCCTCATTCTCCGCTACCGACAGTGGATAGACTTTGCCACGAGGAGGAACGGCCCCAGATTGTAACTCTATGACACAATCGTATGGGCGGTGCGGAGGTAGGGCAACCGCGCGCACCTTATCGAATACATCCCGGTACTCTTCGTATTCAGGAGGCAACAGAGAGTCCGAGGAAGTACACAGCAACTTGACAGGCCCATGGATGCAACTAGCCCCACACTGCGGTGACCACGAGAGGATCTCGGCCGATCTCCAATCGAAAGTCGGATTATGCTTCTGGAGCCAGGGGTACCCCAAGACCACCGAGTAGTGTGGAGACGAAATCACCTGGAAACAGACCGACTCTCTGTGAACGGCACCAATGGCTATCCCCACTGGAAGGGTCTCATGAGTCACGTGTGGCGGCAGAAGGGGTCTGCCGTCTATCGCCTCAAGAGCCAGTGGGGAACCTTGAGGCTGCAGAGGAATGGAATTGGCGGCAGCGAACACACTATCAATGAACAAACCACCAGCACCAGAGTCCACCAACGCCTGGGTCGTCACCGAGCCCCCGACCCAGGAGAGGACAACAGTGATCAGTGGTTTGTCAACACGGGAAACCGGGGACGAGGAGACTCCACCCAAGATCTGCCCCCGACAGGATCTCAGGTGCGAGCGTTTCCCGGACGGTTCGGGCATGCCAACCGAAAATGCCCACCGAGACCACAGTACATGCATCGGCCCTCGCGTCTCCGGAGTACCCTCTCCCCCTCGGACAGGCGAGCAAACCCCAGCTGCATGGGTTCACCCCCAGACAAGTCATCCCTAGGAGGCGTGGGAGGAGAGGGAGGCACGGGTGGGACAGCAAACGTAGGCGCCAATCTGTTAGAAGACCTCCGCAGGCTCTCCTTAAAGGAAGGTCTCTCCCTGAGTCTGGTGTCAATCAAAATCAGGAAAGAAATAAGAGACTCGAGCTCCACTGGTAGGTCCTTAGCTGCAACCTCATCCTTCAAGGCATCCGAGAGACCATGAGAGAAAGCAGCGACCAGAGCCTCATTATTCCAGCCCACCTCTGCTGCCAGGGTACGAAACTCAATGGCGTATTCAGCTACGGATCGTGAACCCTGTCTGATGGACATAAGGAGCTTCGCAGCAGAGGCAGCACGAGCCGGCAAATCGAATACCTTCCGAAGAGAAGCAACAAAACCGGAAAACTCGGCAACCACCGGATTGTTGTTCTCCCATAAAGGGCTGGCCCAGGCCAAGGCCTTGTCCGAGAGCAGCGAGATCAAGAAGCCCACCTTTGATCTCTCAGTAGGAAAGGCATGTGGCAGCAACTCAAAATAAATGCCCACCTGGTTAAGGAAACCTCGGCACTGAGTTGGCTCTCCCCCAAAGCGCTGTGGAAGGGGGGCAGAACCGGTCATACCCCGAGACACCGCAGGCGCAGCAACAGGTGTCGGGGTAGACTCTGGCGCAACAACCGGAGCGGCAGTAGGAGCGGGCCCAGGAGCGACAACCGACCCATCGGCAACGGAAGCGAAATGAGCCGTGCGTTCAAGCAGGGTTTGCAACGCCACAGCGAACCGACCCAACAGGTGATCCTGCTGATCAAGTCTGGCAACCAGCGTAGGTAGCAAGGATGGCCCTGTACCGTCAGAATTCATGGCTTGGTCCTAATGTCAAGGAACCATGAACCAGACGTACAACAAGAGATAAGTGGAAAATAAGAAGGCTTTATTGAAAATCAAGCCGTAAGCAAAAGTCCAAACGGATGGCTGAACCGAAGCAGGGTCTTGCGTAGACAGAGGTCAGGAACCAGAAGGGTAGTCAGACGAAGCCTGGATCAGGAACCAGCAGGGTAGTCAGACGAAGCCAGGATCAGGAACCAACGGGGTAGTCAGACGAAGCCAGGATCAGGAACCAACGGGGTAGTCAGACGAGGCCAGGATCAGGAACCAGAAGCAGCAGCAGTCTTAGAAGCATGTGAACACAGGAGGACCAAGCAAGGAACTGAAGCCACAGACCTCCTATATATATGAGCTAGGCATCCAGCTCCTCCCAGTGGGAAGGAGAAGCCGCAGGGTGGGAGGCTACAAGAAACCCAGAAACCAAGATGGCCGCCAGCACATGTCAAACGAAGGAGAACAGTGAGAAGGTAAGACCATGACACAACCAAGATGGATCTATCTTCAGGCGGATGTTAGACACCTTAAACTTCTTACAGGTTACTTTAAAGTCCCACTTTTGAATATCTGACCCTACTTTCGGTGACTCCCCTCTGAGAGATTCATAGATATCAGTGACGCGAGGTAACTTCAAAAGGTCCCCTACTTTGAGCTCTGAAACAGATTCCCACACCGGATTAGTCTCCAGAACTCTATCTGAAAGGACTTAGGGTAATATATTAAGGGGAGCAATAGGGGACAGATCTCCTTTGCTCAGGTTTAACGCTGATGACCTCTGACGCTCCTTAATAGTGTTTTTAGTTATAACGCTTATAAGTTCCTGAGGGTTTAAAGTTGGAGGTTCATGCCATAACAAGTGTGCACTATTTTTCCCCAATACCTCTCTTTCAAAGCGTACATGCAAGGGGTTATCTCCAGATCTAGTTAAAGTCAACCATCTCTCTAGTTGGATAGCTTGAACATAGGCAGAGATATCTGGCAGAGAGATTCCTCCATGCCTCTTCTTCCTTATAAGTAGAGAGTAAGGTAACCTAGCTTTTTTGTTCCCCCATAGAAATTTCCCCATAACAGATCTCAATCTGTTCAGGAATGATCTGGGTAGTGCTATTGGGAGGGAGCGACACATATATAGTATTTGGGGTAGGATGTATGAGGTTAAAACATTTTTCCGTCCTAACCATGAAATCCTGGGTGATGAGGATTTATTCAGGAACGCTTGCACTTTTGTTAATAACGGAGTATAATTAAGCTGGAACAGCTGGGTAGGATTGGCTGGAATCATAACACCCAAATATTTAATCGCAGTGGGGGGCCACTTAAAGGGGGACATACCTCTAATCTTTCTCAATTGTGAAGGGGTTGGAGAAACTCCAATGGCTTCAGACTTTTCCAAGTTAATTTTAAAATTGGAAATCTCCCCAAAGGCTTTAAAAGTGTCTAATATTTGCTTTATTGCTTCGATAGGGTTGGTGACTAATAGTAGCAAGTTGTCAGCAAATGCTGCCATTTTCTGCGTGTCTCCCTTGAATTTGATTCCCTTAATACTAGGATCCTGCCTGAACTTTAATAGGAGCGTTTCTAGAACTAATATAAATAGAGATGGGGAGAGGGGGCATCCCTGCCTAGTGCCATTCTTAATAAAGAAGGGGTCAGACAATGTACCATTAACTAAAATACGGGCCGTGGGAGCTGAGTATAGGGAGAAAATTGCCCTGACAAATGTATCAGGGAAGCCAAATGCCAGTAAAGTACTACGCATGAAAGGCCACCCAACCCTATCGAAAGCCTTTTCAGCGTCTGTCCCTAGTAATATTAAAGGCATATTTTTCTTTTTAGCATAACAAACTGCATTTACCACTCGGCTAACATTGTGCCTGCCTTCTCTGCCGAGCACAAACCCCACCTGCTCCTCACCCACTAAACCGGGTAACAAACCTGCTATGCGATGACTTAGCAATTTAGCCCACCATTTTAAATCTGTGTTGAGGAGCGAGATGGGGCGATAGCTACCACACGCTTCAGGATCCTTCCCCTCCTTGGGAATGATAGTAATAGTCGCTTCCTGGGCCTGCGAAGGGAGGACAGAGCCACCAAGAAGGGAGTTGCACATCTTGGTGAAATGTGGAATCAATATTTCTGCAAATTTCTTATAGTACACTATAGGAAAACCATCTGGTCCTGGGCTTTTCCCAGATGGAATGTTATTGAGAACCTTGGTGACCTCCTCTTCAGTAAACGGCTTCAATAGATCCGTCCTGTCCCCGGCAGACAAGGCAGGCACATCAATAGATTTCAGGAAATCATCTATGTTATTTTGCAACACTGCAGTATCCCTAGTTTCTTGCCCACCTTCTCCTTCCAGATTATATAGCGAAGTGTAGAACTTGCAAAATTCTTTCGCTATGGCTGGTGTAGCCGTTAGTCTGTGGCCTTCTTTAGATTTAATGACTGGAATAAAGGACTTATTCCTCTGGGACTTTAGCAGGTTCGACATTAATTTAGAGCCCTTATCCCCATGTGAATAATATTTAAAGCGCAAAGCCTGTAATATTTTAGCTGATTTAATGTTCAGTTTGTCCTTTAACTGTGATCTTAGGGATTTTAGCTGATTTAAAACCTCAATCGTTTGAGACTTTTTATGAAGCTTTTCCAGTGTGGAAATCTGCAAAAGCAGAGAGTTTATCACCTGTGTTCTCTGTCTTTTAACTCTGGCACCTATGCTGATAAACTCTCCCCTTACTACAGCTTTGTGGGCCTCCCACAATATCGGGCATGACATCTGAGGGGTTTCATTTAGGCTAAAATAATCCAGGAGTACCTTCTTAATCCTATCTTTATGTTCGTTCTCTTCCAAAAGGGTTGTATTGAGCCTCCATGACCAGGACCTCACAGGCATACCGTTCAATACTACCTTCAGACTCACCGGGGCATGATCCGATATTGTGATCGACCCTATGGAGGCTTCCTTAACCATGGGAATAACAGTGTTAGATAAAAATAGATGATCAATGCGCTGGTAGGAGCCGTGCACTTTAGAGAAAAAGGTGAAGTCCTTCTCCTCTGGGTGAATCAATCTCCATACATCAGATAGGCCCATATCTGCCAGAGTCATCTGCAACCTACGCTTCTGTCTTCCTGATAACTGGGACGTGGCAGATGTGGAGTCCATCCCATGATCCAGTGCCAGGTTGAAATCACCTCCTAGTACTAAAATCCCTTCAGCGAACAATTTCAAGGAGTCTAAAGCCTGTATCAGCCATTTAATTTGGCCCTTGTTTGGTGCATATATAGCCGCGAGGGTGACCATTGAGTTTAATACCTTCCCCTTAATAAATAGGAACCTGCCGTTGGGGTCAATTAATTTCGCTGTTAACTGAAATGGGATATTCTTACTAAAACCAATAGAGACCCCCCTAGATGCCGAAGAGTGAGTGGCATGATGCCAATCTGGGAACTGTTTACTGGACATATTGGGGACATGGTCATGTCTGTAATGTGTTTCTTGTAGAAACACAATATCAGGGTTTTCCTTTCTGAGTGTGTGGTAAACTTGGCTACGCTTCTGCGGAATGTTCATTCCATTCACATTAAGTGAATATAGTGTAATGTGCGTCATATCTAGAGTACTGGGTATCTAGACCAAACTCCTCACTAATATCAGTGAACCAGGAAACTCGACTCGAAAAAGTAAAATAAAAAGACATAAAGAATACATATAAACAGAATGAAAGGACATCTCAGTCAAATAGGCGCAATGGTGTGGTTACATTTTGTGAATAAGAGATTGGGGGAGGGGACATAGGTAAAGACTTCTAGAAAATTCTAGATGAACCACTCACCCGACCTCTTATATAATTTCAGTAAAACTGACCGAATAACATTAAT
Organism: Bufo gargarizans; assembly: GCF_014858855.1. Lineage (NCBI taxonomy): Eukaryota > Metazoa > Chordata > Amphibia > Anura > Bufonidae > Bufo > Bufo gargarizans. The sequence continues at coordinate 234,224,460 of NC_058084.1, forward strand.
ACTTCAAGGGTTCAGAACTTGTGTCAAAGGTATGGACCAAGATATTGCTGTTCCTCTACCTCCGAGGCCTAAGGAAATATTACATTAACTAAACCTCTCTCTCAGTACCAAGGCATACCAAACTGAGCGTCTGACCAGATTGCTAGCAATAGCTGGAACTGAACATTCTTAACAGTGACAACTTTAAATCTCTACTACTAAAGAGCACATACATAGTGAGTAGATAAACAAAGGTTCTCTCTGGGACAAGTGACTACCATGAGAGAAGCTAAACTTCAACCTCCTGTGTCAGGAGACAACAAATCAGTCCCCCATCAGCAGTTTCTTCTTTGAATTCTTGTGCTTAGGCGTATCCCGCCAGGGTAACGGGCCAGAAAGCTTGGGCAGCTTCTCCATATTAGCTGAAGGGAGCCAGGAAGGGATATCCAGGGGGGAAATCTCCAGGGCCTCCCATAACTTGGTAAGATCATCTGGGTGCCGTACTACTATTTGTCGGCCGTTAATAGTGGTACTCAGACCAAACGGAAAAAGCCATCTCCTGGGCAGCCTCCTCTCCTTCAATACTGCCGTGAGGGGTATCAAGGTCTTTCTTTTTGCCAGCGTGCTTGCTGCCAAGTCCTGAAAGAGCAGGATTTTGTTCCCCTCAAAGGCTACCTCTTCTCTCTTTCTTGCCACTTTGAGCACTGCAGATGTATCGAGGTAGTTCAGTAAGGCACAAATGATGTCCCTGGGCGGTTCACTTGCAGCAGGCTTAGGCCTAAGCGCCCTGTGCGCCCTTTCAATGATGATATTTTCGGCCCGCTCTGCTCCCACAAGTATGGCAAATATCTGTTTAACACTGTCCAGCAATGCTTCTGCCGCCACCGATTCTGGGACCCCCCTTATCCTTACATTTTTTCTTCTCCCCCTATTCTCTTGATCCTCTAAGTGAAGGTATACACTGTCCACCTGGGAGCCTAGTGATCTCACATGGCTTTGTAGGCCCTTGCTATGCTGTACCACAGCCGCTTGAAATTCCTCCAGCGCTTCAACTCTCTGCCCCACATGAGTTACCTCCGTTCTGATGACCGCCAGCTCCGTCAGCACAGGGGATAAGGCTTGAGCCAGAGACTGCTGTAAAGACCTCTGCAGAAAGGCTCTTGTGATCGGAGCAGGATCCGGTTCGTCAGGTAGATCTGAAGGAGCGCAGGAGCTTGCATCATCTGAATCCATATCTAGGGCTGCCGCATTGTCCTCAGCCGCCGCCATCTTCCCTCTGAGTGCAGGAGACGCCGTCCTCTTGTAACGGTATTTATCTAGATCTCCATGCGATTTTCTTGATTTCGTCACCTGAGTGACTTCTCCACCTCTCTCCTTGTTAGTTTTGCCCATCTTTATATCGGTCAGGGCTGAAAAAAGGCTTTAGATCGGGTGGTATGGTGAGGAGCTCAGAGCTCACACGTCTTCCACCATGCTCAGTTGGCTCCGCCCCCGGGACCATGCTTGTTATGCAGATAGGTAGCAAGCTCTGGTTTAGATATGCATCTGTGTTTGTATATGCATTACTATATCTCAGACCCTATTATATCTGCAAAGAATAAATCAAGGCAACTGGACGTACTGTAGATTTCTTTAATACGTTTCCCTCATTCTTCCAACGAGCTTTCTCGAATTGAGATAGCTTGTTGGAAGAACAAGTGAAACGTTTTCAAGAAATCTACAGTACGTCCAGTTGCCTTGATTTATTCTTTATAGATATATACCATGACCTGGATAAATGAGAACCTTCACAGACACTCAGACCCTATTAGTAAGCGCATAGTTTTTTTCTGTTCCTCAGTTTTACCGCGTTGATTTACATCCTTGCAATAAAGATAAAGTTGAACGTTACTCCATTGTCAATTCATTGACGGGATAAGGTTTAGCTGTCTGTCAAGCTATGTACATTCACACTTAAGGAGGACAGAACACCACCTGTGCAGTGGAAGCCAAACACCGCTGACATGTCAGGTGTACAAGTGCACTAAGTACAATAGACACCTGAACTGCATGTTTATTTAGTAAAACCGCAAAATCAGATAAAGTATATTAGACAAATCTAAAATCTAAATCTCATTCAAAAAGATTTACACAAACTTCTTTAAATGGTTAGTTATCCTTTAAAAGTGTTGTCCAGCCGTTAAAATTGATGACCTATCGTCAGGATAGGTCATCAATATCTGATCAGTGGGGGTCTAATTACAGTGGTATAGTGTAATTACAAGTACTCACTCCATTCACTTGAATGTGGAGTGAGTACTTGTATTACACCATGGAGCGCCGACTCCTCTTCGAACAGTTGAGGTTGCCAGGAGTTGTACCCACGCCGATAAGTTATGGATTACCTATCCTGCCGATAGTTCATCGATATTAAATGCTGGATGCTTTAACTTTAACCACCTCAGCTCCCCTAGCTTCAACACCCTAATGACCAGACCACTTTTTACAATTCTGCACTACACTACTTTCACCGTTTATTGCTCGGTCATGCAACTTACTACCCAAATTAATTTTACCTCCTTTTCTTCTCACTAATAGAGCTTTCATTTGGTGGTATTTCATTGCTGCTGACATTTTAACTTTTTTTGCTATTAATCGAAATTTTACAAAATTTTTGCAAAAAAATGACATTTTTCACTTTCAGTTGTAAAATTTTTCAAAAAAACGACATCTATATATAAATTTTTCTCTAAATGTATTGTTCTACATGTCTTTGATAAAAAAAAACTGGGCAAAAAAAAGAATGGTTTGGGTAAAAGTTATAGCGTTTACAAACTATGGTACAAAAATGTGAATTTCCGCTTTTTGAAGCAGCTCTGACTTTCTGAGCAACAGTCGTGTTTCCTGAGGTTCTACAATGCCCAGACAGTAGAAAAACCCCACAAATAACCCCATTTCGGAAAGAAGACACCCTAAGGTATTCGCTGATGGGCATAGTGAGTTCATAGAACTTTTTATTTTTTGTCACAAGTTAGCGGAAAATGATGATTTTTTTTTCTTACAAAGTCTCATATTCCACTAACTTGTGACAAAAAATAAAAACTTCCATGAACTCACTATGCCCATCATGAAATACCTTGGGGTGTCTTCTTTCCAAAATGGGAACACTTGTGGGGTAGTTACACTGCCCTGGCATTTTAGGGGCCCTAATGTGTGTGGGAAGTAGTTTAAAATCAAAATGTGTAAAAAATGGCCTGTGAAATCCTAAAGGTGCTCTTTGGAATGTGGGCCCCTTTGCCCACCTAAGCTGCAAAAAAGTGTCACACATGTGGTATCGCTATACTCAGGAGAAGTTGGGGAATGTGTTTTGGGGTGTCATTTTACATATACCCATGCTGGGTGAACGAAATATCTCGGCAAAAGACAACTTTTCCCATTTTTTTTATACAGAGTTGGCATTTGACCAAGATATTTTTCTCACCCAGCATGGGTATATGTAAAATGACACCCCAAAACACATTCCCCAACTTCTCCTGAGTATCGTGATACCACATGTGTGACACTTTTTTGCAGCCTCGATGCGCAAAGGGGCCCAAATTCCTTTTAGGAGGGCATTTGTAGACATTTAAATTCCAGACTTCTTCTCACGCTTTAAGGGCCCCTAAAATGCCAGGGCAGTATAAATACCCCACATGTGACCCCATTTTGGAAAGAAGACACCCCAAGGTATTCACTGAGGTGAGTTCATAGAATTTTTTTTTGGGCACAAGTTAGCGGAAATTATTATTATTTTTTTTTTCTCACAAAGTCTCCCTTTCCGCTAACTTGGGACAAAAATTTCAGTCTTTCATGGACTCAATATGCCCCTCAGCGAATACCTTGGGGTGTCTTCTTTACAAAATGGGGTCATTTGTGGGGTGTTTGTACTGCCCTGGCATTTGAGGGTCTCCGCAGTCATTACATGTATGGCCAGCATTAGGAGTTTCTGCTATTCTCATTATATTGAGCATACAGGTAATAAGATTAATTTTTTCCGTTAAGCCTCTGGGTTGAAAGAAAAAATGAACGGCACAGATTTCTTCATTCACATCGATAAATGTGGATGGAAAAAACATAGGAGCTCCGCCCAACATCCATACCCACTTAGCTCGTATGCCCTGGCAAACCCGATTTCTCCATTCACATCAGTCGATGTGGATGAATAAATCATTGCTGGGAATTATTTATTAATTTTTTATATACAAAGTGTTTGCCAAAGCATATGAACACTGCTGCCCCCTCAGCTCATATGCCTCGGCAAACGTATCTTTTACTGCAAAGGAGAAATCTCGTCTTGCAGGGCCGCATACACCGACTTTTGTGTAATCTGACAGCAGCGCAATGCTTCTGTCAGACTGCACATCAGTGCTGCAGCTAGTCGATCAGTTGGTCCACCTGGAAGGTAAAAAAAACAAAACAAAAAAGAAAAAACCAGGCCACAACGCAATAAATTTATTAACTTTTTAATAACATTTGAACGGAACATATAAACTTTATTTAACTTGAACAGAACGTTAACTTTTTTGCTTACTGGTGATTTTTTATTTATTTTTTTACCTTTATAGGACAAACCTCTCCTTCCCCATGGGACAATGTGCAAAGCGCAAATCGCCCAAAGATGTGGCGAAGTACATTATGCACTTTGTCCCAGGTGAAAGGAGAGATTTGCAGCAGCTCTGTGTGAATGGGCCCTAATAGCCCTGTGTGCCTGTCCTGTGAGATGCAATCCCTATGCTAAGTGTACCTGTGTGTGGTACTTCCGGAAACACCCCCCAAAGCATAGGGCAGGGTGGTCACGGCAGTCAGGACAGAAATAGCGGGTGTCACGCCTTATTCCACTCCTGCTACAGACACAACATCTTTTTCGGGGTGACGGTTGGGTTGAGGTACCAGCAACGACATTGGGGAAATGTCGCTCGTGTAGACAGCTCACTACACTGGTGGATGGGGCCACGGAACCTCCTGGATACTGGAGGTTCTCGATGATCTCTTCCTGAAATTTGAGGAAGGATCCTGTTCTCCCAGCCTTACTGTAGAGAACAAAACTATTATATACCAGCGTCTGGTGCGTCGGGAAACTAAATAAGGAGCCAACATCTGATCATTGAAGTCCACCCCTCCCATGAGCGAATTATAGTTGTGGACACAGAGGGGCTTTTCAATGACACTGGTTGCTCGTTCAATTTGTATTGTCGTGTCTGCGTGAATGGAGGAGAGCATGTAAACGTCACGCTTGTCTCTCCATTTCACCGCGAGCAGTTCTTCATTACACAAGGCAGCCCTCTCCCCCCTTGCAAGACGGGTGGTAACGAGCCGTTGGGGGAAGCCCCGGCGACTAGGTCGTGCAGTGCCACAGCAGCCAATCTGTTCTAGGAACAATTGCCTGAAGAGGGGCACACTTGTGTAGAAATTGTCCACATAAAGATGGTACTTCTTGCCAAATAAGGGTGATACCAAGTCCCAGACTGTCTTCCCACTGCTCCCCAGGTAGTCAGGGCAACCGACCGGCTCCAGGGTCTGATCTTTACCTTCATAGATCCGCAATTTGTCGGTATAGCCTGTGGCCCTTTCACAGAGCTTATACAATTTGACCCAATACCGGGCGCGCTTGCTTGGGATGTATTGTTTGAAGCCAAGGCGCCCGGTAAAATGTATAAGGGACTCGTCTACACAGATGTTTTGCTCAGGGGTATACAAATCTGCAAATTTTTTGTTGAAGTGGTCTATGAGGGGCCGAATTTTGTGGAGCTGGTCAAAAGCTGGATGGCCTCTGGAACAGGAGGTGGTGTTATCGCTAAAGAGCAGGAAATGCAGGGTAGCCTCAAATCGTACCCTGGACATGGCAGCAGAGAACATGGGCATGTGATGAATTGGGTTTGTGGACCAATATGACCGCAATTCATGCTTTTTGGTTAGACCCATGTTGAGGAGAAGGCCCAGAATTTTTTTTTTATTCGGAAACTTGGATGGGTTTCCACCGGAAAGGCTCGGCATAATAGCTTCCCGGGTTGGCGGCTATAAATTGAGTGGCATACCAATTTGTTTCTGCCACGACTATGTCCAAGAGCTCCGCAGTCAAGAACAGCTAAAAAAATCCCAGTGCCGAACCGATCTGAGCTGTCTCAACCCGAACTCCAGACTAGGCGGTGAAAGGGGGAACTAATGGTGCGGCTGAAGTTGGGGACTGCCAATCAGGGTTTGCCAGCACCTCAGGGACTTTAGGGGATCTACGGGCCTGTCTGTGCGGTGGCTGCGATGGGGTAACTATTGCACGTGCCACCGTACCAGCTTCAACTGCCCTTCTGGTGCTCGCCACTTCACCATGTTCTACGGCAGTGCTGCTACTAGGTCCAGGGTGTTCTGCGCTGCTGGTGTATGCCTCACCACGTAATTCGACAGCGCCAGCCCCACTCTGCTGCCCTTGAAGCGGATCCTGCGCAACCTGTGGTGTAGCAACACGGGGCCGGGTACGCCTTGTTGGTATCAGGGACCTCAATCTCCTCATCCGAACTTTGGGTCATACTGCCACTGCTTTCTACAGGTTCATATTCTGACCCGCTGGATTCGTCAGATGAGGGTTCCCATTCCTCATCCGACTGGGTCAGAAGCCTGTAGGCCTCTTCAGAAGAATACTCCCTGTTTGACATTTGGACTACTACATTTAAGGGGTATTCCCTGAGACTACCCAAGAAAAAAAGCAAGCCTGTCTTACAAATGTGAGGCTAGCGAAGTACCGGAGGCCGCTGCGATTGATAAAAAAATATCAAAACTGATTTTTTTATCGCCGCAGCGCTTGTAACGTGATTGTGCAGTGATCAAAAAAATTATAATTTTTTGTTACTGCGGCGGGGCGGGCGTGGGTGAACGCACGTGTGGGCGACCGATCAGGCCTGATCGGGCAAACACTACATTTTGGGTTGAGGGCGAACTAAGGTGACACTAATACTATTATAGATCTGACTGTGATCAGTTTTGATCACTTACAGATACTATAAAAGTACAAATGCTGATTAGCGATACGCTAATCAGCGAATCAGTGACTGCGGTGCGGTGGGCTGGGCGCTAAACGATCGCTAACTACCTAACTAAGGGGCCTAAACTATCCTAAAACCTATCAGTCAATACCAGTGAGTCAATCACCCTTTCACTAGGTGATTGACAGGGGCGATCAAGGGGTTATTTGGGGTGATGGGGGTGATCTGGGGGCTAAGTGTGGTGTTTGGTGTACTCACTGTGATGTCTGCTCCTCTGCTAAGATCAACCGACCAAAAGAATCAGCAGAGGAGCAGAGAAGCCATTTAACACCTTATATTTTTAAATATAAAGGTGTTAAATGGCCTGTGATTCTTTTTTTTTTTTTTAAATCATCAGCCTGCCAGCGATGATCATTGGCTGGCAGGCTGATGATGTAACCCCCCTCTAACTTTTGCCGGCCCGCTTTTGCGTGCCGCGAGATGACGCGTATATGCGTGACTCTTCCTCATACTGCCGCCTCCGGACCGCGATCCTGCGTTAGGCGGTCCGGAGGCGGTTAAAGTAGTTTTCTGGGTTTAGTTTTAACTAATATAGTTAGTAATGAAGTTGTTACCAAAATGTTCTTTCTGTCCCTCTCTTCAATTCCAGGATAAGAAATTGTTTTCTTTATTGGCTTCCAGGTGTGGGCTCTGTCGGTAGTTTCAGCATGATGCCTAAAACTGAAATTCCCAACTTGCAACATACCAGGAGCGTTCTACACAGAATATTCCTCCCCAAAGTCTTCCTTCTTCCACACTTACAATTGCGGGTATACAGCAAAGCCAATAGTTTATCGCACCCCTGTACAAACTGTCATTGATGACTATTCACACATTGCAGGTGTGTAATTTATTAAGATAACTACCAACTAAAGTACGAGACATTTGAGGAAGTGGAAATATACATCCCAAGAATCTGCAAAAGCAGGAGCATATGAAACGTAAGTAAAATACACAATGACTACTTTTTGCATGTTTACAACAGGGGTGGGTAAAAAGTAAATGTCAGAAACCTCTACAGAATGGATATAGAGCAAATACAGAAAAAAAAAAAAAAAATTAACTATATTAGATTTCTACTATTTCTTTAGCTATTACTTAAAGGTCAACTAACAAGAAAAAAAATGTTGACGCCTTTAAAATAAAAGGGAATATGTCTATACTCAAAAGACCCCAAATAATGTACTGACTCCGAACCAACACCCAGGGTTGGCCGGCTCTCCTAAGGTGATAACGCATTATGGGTAGGTCACTATTCTTGCAATTGATTTATTGAATATCATGTTAAAAGGGTGTTATCTATGAGATATTGCTAGCTTTATTTTACAGCATTGAATATTTACTGATAGCAATTGTTATTACCTATTTATAGCACAAACTATACTTCCCTGTTTCCCTCGCGTAGTACCGCACTTTACATTGATTCATCTCTTTTTAATTATGTTTCGTATATAAATTTAATAAAGATTGTTGTATTTTTTGGAGCTATAAAGACTCATGCGTCTTTATGTTGGTTAATTTATTTCTTTAGACAAACCAATTTATACAATTAAAAGGGTTTTCCACCTTTTATTAAATGATGGCCTGTCTTATAGCTGAGGCACCGGAAGAAGATAGACCAAATGGGAATGTGCCATAGGCACAGTACCAGTCAAGAGTTTGGACACCTTTTCATTCATGGTTTTTCTCCTTTTTTTTTTTCTACATTGTAGATTAAATGTAGATTATTGAAGGTGTGAAAACAATGAAAGAACATATATGGAATTAAGTAGTATTCAAAAAAGTGTTAAACAAACCAGAATATGTTTTATATTTTAGAGCCCATTTTGTTTTGATGACAGCTTTGCACACTGTTTCTTTCTCAATCATAAGGTACTCACCTGGAATGGTTTTTAGTTAACATGTATGTCCAGGGCCAATTCTAGCTTTTCTGCTGCCTGAGGCAAACATTTTAATGGTGCCCCGCTCCCATTAAAAAAGATATTAAAGCCAAATAGCCACCAAACTCTGAGACTGTCCTGTCAGATCTGGGGTGGTACAGGTACAGATACTACAGAAGATGTTACCTGCAGTCCTATGTAACAGCACAGATAACACTAGTGGAGGTAATGTGGTAGAGTTACCTGAAGTCTTATTTAAAACCACAGATAACACTACTGTTGAAAATGTGGTAGTGTTACCAGCAGTCATATGTAAAACCACACTAGTGCAGATCATGTGGCAGTGTTTCCTGCAGTCCTATGTAATATTACAGATAACACTAATGCAGATAATGTGTGTTGAGGAAGGGTTGAGACGTATGCATGTATATCCATGCATGCCCGCAAACACGTGCGGGCATGTATGGTATATATGCATACATTAACCAACGCACCATGGGATGATGTGCGCAGATGTGCCCAGCATCTGCGCACGTCTGCCCATGGTGATCCCCAGGGGCTCATGGTGGCCCCTGTGGGATACAAGTGGCCCCTGTGGGATATATGCAGGGGCTTGTGCCCCCTTATAGTATGTAGGGGCTTGTGCCCCATTATATCTGTGCCGCCTTCATAACCTATGTGCCCCCTGATGTATGATTAATGTATACATGTGTATTGATGTGCCCCAAGCATCCATACACATGTATAATATATATATATATATATATATATATATAAATCCCCCCCTACGTGGACCCAGATGCATCAATGTGAATGTGCCCCGAGCATTCACATTGATGTCATCTAAATGAAGGCGCCAGGATGACCGGACAAGGTTCGGTCATTCTGGTGACCTCAAAGGATTCAAATTCTAATGAATTTGAATCCTTTTGTTCTAATTATCTGCAGCCCTGCTGGAGATAATTAAACATAATAGAGAGAGAGGAGACACCTCCGCTTCCTCTATTATGTGCATTCCGGCATCGCAATTACCATTGCGATGTCCGGAATGCCGAGAGCTACAGGCGGGAGATCAAAGGATCTCCCGCCTGTCTACAGCGCGTCCCCGATGTGCTGGCCGGCGCAGTGACGTCATATCACTGCGCTGGCCCACGTGGATGATGGGGGCGCGCGCGCGCACCCCCTGGTGGGCGGCGCAGCGCGGGAGTGCGGGCGGCCAGGTTTAAATATCCGGCGGCCCGGCACTCAAGCCAGTGAGGGTTTGGGCCCCCACGTGGAAGGAGAGCGCGTCCTGCACTCAGAGCAGGAGGGTTAGGACCAGACCCCCACCTGAGGGGAGCACGTCCTGCTCTCCAGAAGAACCGGGACCCCCCCCCCCTTCCCCTTACCAAGAGTGAGAGCGCAATAGACGCTGAGCCCGACCGGACCCCGCTCAGCCTGACCGGAGCCCTGACGCCCCCACCTAAGAGGAGAGCGCATCGCAGGAAGAGGACCCCTGCCGCATCCCCAGAGGAGAGTGCGATCGGCGCTCAAGACGGAGCGCCCCCCCCGGCTGGACTAAGTATCACCCCACTTAATCCCCTATTATCTGCCCCACTATCCCACCAACGATCCTGACCCACCCCTGGTTCCTATTTGCCCATAACCCCTATCCCACCAACGATCCCTGTACCTCCTCCCTTATCTACTTGCAGGGTATTAACCCTTGCATGGACCTGATCCCTAAACCCTTACACCCCTGGTAACCCCTACACTGCCAGATCCCCTTGTTCCCAGCACCAGCTCCCCTGATTAACCCTTTCCCTGCCAGCATATACCCCCTGAACGTTAACCCCTGCATCCCCTGGTTAACCCCTGCATCCCCTGGTAAACCCCTGCTCTGCTGCTCTGTTGAGCATGCAGCTGCTCTGCAAACAATCTTACATGGCCTGCAGGTATTAACCCCTGTAGAGCCATTGTTGTGTTAAACCCTCTTGTAACCCCGTAGGGACAGTGAGTAGATAGATGGGTGGGTTGTTATACTTGTATGTGTGAATTGTCTAGTTAGTTTGTGGGTGGAGTTGGGAACGTGTAGTGTAGTTGAGTACTGTATATTTAGTGCTGTATTGTTACTGTATTGTGTGCGTCGTGTCAACTATTAATAAATACTGTGTTACTTGTACCCTTTGTGTAGTGTGTACTTGTTAACGGTAGTAAGTAAGGCGCATGCAGCTAGTATAGCAATTAGTGTAAAGCATAGCGAAAGTATTGTATTATTATATAAAGGTATAAATAGGCGGAGTCATCACTAGACGGCTCCTCCTATTTAGGAATATTAATTATCGATATTCGCATAATATTGGTGATTAATATTCCCCCTTTACATTGGCGAGCCAGGCCCACTGCGTGGATTTTGCGTTTGTTTTTGGTCTTAAGGCTGAGGGTCGCTAGTACTGTGAATTAGTGGGCAGGAGAGACGCGGTCAGCGGAGTGTCTGAGCGTCTAGGACCCGATAATTCGGACAGGAGAAGCGATATTTCCCTTACAGTACCAGAAATAAAACAAAATCTTTTGCAGAGAATCTATAATTGTTCTGTGAATTAATATTTTGCTATTTGCTTTGCACGGTCACTACATAGCTCAAGTGATTGCGAGGGAGAAGAGGATACGTCACTGAAGGAGAGCCATCTTCGTGGGAGCAGCGTACAAAGTCAGGCTGGTCGGGAAGAAGCGATCCGGGAAAATGGACTTCTTCCAAGCAGCTGCTAGGACAAAGAGGTACGGCCCCAAGGAGAAGATGGACGCTCATCAAACGGTGAGTATGGACTTACCCACACTGCAACACTTGAGCAGACACAGCACATTTAATCCCATCCTCCCCACCACATACAAGTCAGCAGAAATGCTGTGGTCCGATTTGCTGGCACAGGCTTGTAGTTATGACAAGCTTTGTGTGAACAAACGGATGGTATTGAACAAGGCCACTAAACGGCTTCAGATGCTAGCCAAACTTGTTCATACGTTTGAGGCTAGCATCTGTAAGCCAAAGGAAGTGGCGCTGATGTCTCAGTCAACGGAGACATTTCCTCCGGCCATTCACTGCCAGTGCTGTGCCAGTAATTCGGACCAGGTTTCGGCATTGCGGGCACAGCTGGCGGAGAATGTGCAGTCTTCTGTTGACCGAGATGCGCAGGTGGCTAGGATACAGTCACAGTTAGTAGAGCTGCAGAAGCAGAAGGAGGAAATTGAGGCTAAGTTGACCCAGTCTTATACTGAGGTCAAGGCCTTCAAGGAACAGACTGCCTCTACTAATGTGACGGTAGCCAAATTGAAGGCTCAGGTTGCTGTAAGCTCCCAGATAATGACTGGCATGCAACAGGTCATCACCAAATTGATGCCGGCCCTTTCTTTTCCTGTAAAGTCAGGGTCGGAAACGCCCAAAACTTTGCCCTATACAGGGCAAAAGGGGGGAGAGTAGTCTGTGACAGGCCAAATCACCAGACCAAGCCTGTCCAGACTAACAGAGATTTTTCCCTGACTTTGAGGAAAAGAAACATTGTGAAAAGTGCCTCCCTGAAGATGGAACAATTCAGGGAGCGCGGTTGCAATGTGGACGGACCTAAGCCACACCGGGCAAACAGCAAATGCTTTGCTTGTGGTGGCTTGGGTCATATAGCGAAGCGCTGCAAAACACACAGGACAGAAAGCCCAATCAGGTGCTTCAGGTGTGGGAACAAAGGACACATTGCAAGGAATTGCTCATGTGCAAGTAATTGCAATGTGTCCAGTGATGGGATTCAGGTAACAAATCGTGCAGCGGGGTCTAGTCAGTTTGGCCATAAAGGGGTTACATCTCGGCAGCATCATCAGCTGCTGAGGGGCCAGAGTGGTCAAGCTAGGCTAGGCAACATTTGACACCCCCTGTACTATTTGTTACACCGTTTGTTCCCTGTACATGTCCATGTTGTGTGTTTTTGTTGTCCATTGTAACGTTCTTCTTGATGTTGATGGTGGTCCTTGTCTATGAGTGTGTTCCACCGGGCTGATTTATGTAGTGTTGTAATGTCCCGTCTGCTGTCTTGTTTCATTCTGTGTCCCCTTGGAGTGGAGCAGTGTTATACTGTGGATCGAGAACTTATAGGGTCGCGAGCAGATAATATCACACGGGAAATCCTGCTGGTCGGGAGAAGGCATAAGGACCTTCTTCATGCAGCACACAAAGGATGATGTGATATTATTCTGGGCAACCAGGGTCTTGGATCAATACAGATAACGCTGTTGTGCTCAAGGTTTTCGAGAGGGCTGTGTTGCGCTGGGGACTGGGGCGGACAGATAACATTGGTGTAATGTTGTGCTGCGCACTTAATTCTAGTCCGAGCAGGTAGCACAGCTCTGATAGGGATTGGACGCAGAGTGTTTGGCAGCAGAGTGTGGACTGTGTTCTTGTGTTGTGGGGTCCTGGGGAGCCGGGGCATGCCTATGCCATTGGTTCTGCGGGCCTCCACAAGATGGGATCACAGGGGGAAATCAGCCTGGGTACAAATGAGTGGACAGGGATGCGGTGCCATCAATAACAAGATGGTGCTTTGTCCACAGAACTCCAGTTATCCTAACCTAGTAGGGTGGCCATCCTTATCTGTTGGTGCAGAGGGATGTGTAGCAGAGGACGCGATCCTCTGAAGGTAGGGTGTTCAAACACCAGTGTTGGGATAATGAGGAGTCCTGTGAGACAAAGGGCAGCCCAATACCTTTCTCTACCCATGGGTCAAAGGTATTGGTGCTGGGAATTTTTGTACATTTAACTGCACCGTTAGGGGAGAAATTCTCCTGGGAACGCCTGGTATTTTCTTCTGCCATAGGTTTTATATGGAGCGGAAGAAAAACCCAGGAGAGGCCACGGAAGAGGCCAGCTATTCCCCCTGACACTCTTGGGAGGCTCCAGAGGATCCCACTGGATTTTGGCAACCAAGCAACCTCTGCCTAGAGGTGTTCTAGAGATGGAAGACTGTGCCACAATCCAGCGGGAGCATTATTTAAGGCTCTGGAGGAAGATTTGGAGACGTTCGGGTGGAAGAGCATATCACTTGTTTCACCCAGTGAAACTTCTTCTGGTTCTGGTGATCGTCATCTACAGTCGGAGGGTCAAGGGACTTATTGACCAAAATACACCAGAACCAGACAGAACTTTACAGAACTATCCAGAGGAGGAGGCTCAGGACATAACCAAACATTGTTCCTGTAGCCAAATATTATTGTATGGACACACATTGTTTTCTATGAGGGTTCGGGACATATAACCTGTACTACCCTGAAACCCCATAGCACATTGTATTTATTGATTTTGTTTGTCGGTTGATTGTGTACCCATGGACACTCTAGGTTCAAATGTGTGACAGCCTATATTTGACTGTACACATTTGCATCCTATAGTCGTTTCCCATTGACACAGGGGTCTACGACCTACCGGTGTCTTTGGAGGTGTAGAGAGATATGCCAGGTTGCATGAGTCTCTATGGGTACACACATAATGGAATTTGGTGTTGGGAGGGATGTCTAAAGAATTAAAGTAGAATAAGGTATACGATTAGTACAAGTGTCCGTATATGTGAATATTTAGCCTGGAAATGGACCCTTTTTTTAAAAAAAATAGCTTTTATTAATTTACGTCTAAAAAGCATAAATATAAACACCCTTTGATAACCGGGTGTCCAAAATAATAATAGGACAAGATGCTGCCCAGCTACCACCGTGAATTGGTGAATTAAAGATAATAAAGGTATATCTAAATTCCCAGGGCATTGGTGACTTAATATTGAGGTTGGGAATTGGGCGGAGAGTGGGGCACGTGGATAAAGGTATTAGGGATGGTTCTCTCCCTATACCCGCCCTAAGGTAATCCTCTGCCCAGGGATGATCCCTAATGGTGGGGTCACCCTGTCCCCGTACCTACCCTGTCTGGCCCTGTATAGCCCTGTGCGCTGGGAATTTATAGTGTGGTTAGTATCTGTGTTTTATCCCTTTATTGGAAATAGCCCCGACGCGTTTCCCCACGTTTTGGTTCATCAGGGGGTCGGTTTAAAACATATAATATATAATAATATAACATCATACTAGATGACAGAAATAGATAATATACCAGATAATTTTATATATATTTATTTACTGTGTCCTGGTTGATGCCATGATGGGGCAGGCCATATAGGAGAAACAGAAGGTTCAACAGTTTTTTCCTATAGGAAGGAGGGTGTCACCTAGGGAAAAGGGGAAGATATCATACAATAGCCCACTGTTAGTGCTATAACCATACAGTGGAGTTGCTCATAGACATTTCCAATAATTGGTGACTTACATGTTAGGTGTCCCCCTGTGGTCCGGACTGCCATCTGCCATGTCTGATGGGGCAGCAAGGCATCCCTGTGGTCATGCTGTATTTAAATGCTGGGAGAGGAGGCGCCTTTTTTCCCCTGCAGCCGCATATCCGGTCGGTGGAACGCACGCGCCGCTACTTCCGGTCCCGTGGAACGCATACATCACTTCCGGTCTGCTGAACCGCAGACGTCATTTCCGGGATAGCGATGTACTAGCGCTCCAGGTCCTCCCCTGTTGCTGTAATCGCAAATGCGATATATACAATTTGAGCTCCCGAGTATTCAAATATAATACTTCAATTTGGTGCCTACTATGCGTTTTCAGCGGGGCGGGGAGGGGGGTTGGGGGGGGGCATTATTCAATGGCAAAGGGCTGTTTTTTGTGTGGATAATGTTTAATTTGATGTTAATACACATTGCTGGTGCCACATTAGTCAGTCAAAAGCCTATCACTTATGCTGACCTCTTATTTTACATACTACCTACAACTCCATAGGTAGTGTAGACCTCCCCAGATTTATAAAACAGCAAACCAATAACAGGACGAACTTATTTCAAGGTTATAGCTATTCTGATCAGTGGATGCGCACAATTGATCCATGCAATCGCCTGATCAGAAAAAATGACTATTATTTAGATGATGAAAGGATAATTTTCACGGGTGTAGCCCGATATAGCTACAGCCCTTGTGATATAATGTGTTGAGTACATTATGTACCCATGACTAGTTAGAGACTTTTGTGTAAGTATTCGGGAAAATTAGAGGCAGATATGGAGAAACGAAACTCCCGAGTATTCAAATGTCTATATTTGAAGTTGTGAGGTTTAGAGAAACTTTATAAAAAACAGGTGAAGGTCAAGCGTTCGTTAAGACCATCTGGTGCTTGCGAACGGGACCTGTAAATCCACTCAGCTTCTTTGCGCAGAATCCTGTTATCCCAGTCCCCTTTTCTCGGGGACATGGGTACAAGCTCTAATGCCGAGAAGCTGAGTGAGCGGGAGTGTTGGGAGGGATGACATGTATTATTTGTGTGAATGGGGATAAGGTTAGGTCACGATAGGGACAGGCATCATTCATTTGCCACCTTGAACCCTGGAACGGTGAGGTTCTTAAGGGAAGGGCTGGTGGTGTAGTGGGGCGGAGGTGTTCTCCGCAGTAGAATTTAGGTACTGTGATATCGCCGCTTAAGAGTCTGACCTGCCTTGTAAAGACCTATTAATCTGTCCACGGGAGAACCGCAAGATGGAAACAGACGTTGGATAGAAGAAAGTTGGGACTGAGACTGTGAGGGTGAACCCGCTCCAGATGCCTTGGAGGCGGGCCATACCTGAAGACGGCAGAACGACCGAGAGACTGTGGGGGTGTGGCCACTCCAAAGTGGGGGTGGCCGACACTAAAAGACTGCGAAAGAAAGGCCAGTTAAGGACTGCGAGGGTGAACCCGCTCCAGATTCCTTGGAGACGGGCCATACCTGAAGATCGGCAGAATTACCGAGAGACTGTGGGGGTGTGGTCACTCCAAAGTGGGGGTGGCCGACACCAAGAGACTGATAAAGAAAGGCCAGTTAACCGACAGACTGTGGGTGTGTGGTATCCTAAAGAGGAGTAGGTTACAGTGAAGGGCAGGTCGGAGGAAGCTGGATCAGGGATGTCTAAGTACCTAAAGATCAGTGTGCACTACAGTTCTTCCTGAACTTCCACCAAGGATGGGGTTGAGGGGGGGCAAATATCTCAACCCATTCCCCCAATATATTGTCGTATTATATAGTCCGACAACAGGGGGATTGTTGAGGAAGGGTTGAGACGTATGCATGTATATCCATGCATGCCTGCAAAAACGTGCGGGCATGTATGGTATATATGCATACATTAACCAACGCACCATGGGATGATGTGCGCAGATGTGCCCAGCATCTGCGCACGTCTGCCCATGGTGATCCCCAGGGGCTCATGGTGGCCCCTGTGGGATACAAGTGGCCCCTGTGGGATATATGTAGGGGCTTGTGCCCCCTTATAGTATGTAGGGGCTTGTGCCCCCTTATATCTGCGCCCCCTGATGTATGATTAATGTATGGATGTGCCCCAAGCATCCATACACATGTATAAAATATATATATATATATATATATATATATAAAAAAATCCCCCCCTACGTGGACCCAGATGCATCAATGTGAATGTGCCCCAAGCATTCACATTGATGTAATCTGAGTGAAGGCGCCAGGATGACCGGACAAGGTTCGGTCATTCTGGTGACCTCAAAGGATTCAAATTGTAATGAATTTGAATCCTTTTGTTCTAATTATCTGCAGCCCTGCTGGAGATAATTAAACATAATAGAGAGAGAGGAGACACCTCCGCTCCCTCTATTATGTGCATTCCGGCATCGCAATTACCATTGCGATGTCCGGAATGCCGAGAGCTACAGGCGGGAGATCAAAGGATCTCCCGCCTGTCTGCAGCGCGTCCCCGATGTGCTGGCCGGCGCAGTGACGTCATATCACTGCGCCGGCCCACGTGGATGATGGGGGCGGCGCAGCGCGGGAGTGCGGGCGGCCAGGTTTAAATATCCGGCGGCCCGGCACTCAAGCCAGTGAGGGTTTGGGCCCCCACGTGGAAGGAGAGCGCGTCCTGCGCTCAGAGCAGGAGGGTTAGGACCAGACCCCCACCTGAGGGGAGCACGTCCTGCTCTCCAGAAGAACCGGGACCCCCCCTTCCCCTTACCAAGAGTGAGAGCGCAACAGACGCTGAGCCCGACCGGACCCCGCTCTGCCTGACCGGAGCCCTGCTCTGCAAACAATCTTACATGGCCTGCAGGTATTAACCCCTGTAGAGCCATTGTTGTGTTAAACCCTCTTGTAACCCCATAGGGACAGTGAGTAGATAGACGGGTGGGTTGTTATACTTGTATGTGTGAATTGTCTAGTTAGTTTATGGGTGGAGTTGGGAACGTGTAGTGTAGTTGAGTACTGTATATTTAGTGCTGTATTGTTACTGTATTGTGTGCGTCGTGTCAGGTATTAATAAATACTGTGTTACTTGTACCCTTTGTGTAGTGTTTACTTGTTAACGGTAGTAAGTAAGGCGCATGCAGCTAGTATAGTAATTAGTGTAAAACATAGCGAAAGTATTGTATTATTATATAAAGGTATAAATAGGCGGAGTCATCACTAGACGGCTCCTCCTATTTAGGAATATTAATTATCGATATTCGCATAATATTGGTGATTAATATTCCCCCTTTACAATGTGGTAGTGTTACCTGCAGTCCTATGTAAAACCACAGATAACACTAGTGTAGATCATGTGGTGGTGTTACCTATGTCCTTAGTGACCTCCATTTGCCTCTCCCACGGGTCTTCATGCTAGCAATGCTGCCTCCTCTTCTTTCTTCTTTTTCTTGCCTCACACAGAATGTCCTAATGCAGTTGCGTCAAGACATAGGGAAACTGTGGGCATGGTGATGTGACACACACACACAGGGACAAACACACAGAGACAGACACATCTGTGCCCGTTTCACAGTGGTAATACCCTCTCATTGCCCCTTCACAGTAGTAACGCACTCTGTGGCCCCTTTACAGTAGTAATGCCCATTGTGCCCCCTTCACAATAGTAATTACCACTCTGTGCCCCCATAATTATTATGCCCCCTTCACATTAGTAATGCAATCTGGGTCCCCTTCACAGTAGTAATGTCTATTTTCCATCTTTCATAGTAGTAATGACCACTGTGCCTCCTTCACAGTAGTAATGCTCTCTGTGCCCCTTCCCAGTAATAATTTCCATTGTGCCCCCTTTACAATAGTAATGCCAATTGTGCCCCTTCACAGTAGTAATGCCCATTGTGCCATATTCATAGTAATAATGTTTATTGCCCCCCTTTATAGTAGTAATGCCCTCTGTGTCCCCTTTATAGTAGGAATATCCTCGGTGTCCCTTTTATAGTAGGAATGCCCTCTGTGCCCCCTTTATAGTAGCAATGCTCTTTGTGCCCTTTGTGACATAGCAAGGGGTTTTGTTTGGAAAGGCAGGTATTTTCCTCCCAACATGGGCGGCTGGGCTGATTTCCAGCCAGGTGAGATCAAATACCGGACCAGAGTTTAAGTGCCGGTCCGGGTTTTAGCAGCACTTGGCTGTCCTTTAAATAGGCAGCTGGGCTCAGAATCTGAGTCTCTGTTTTGGGATCTGAGGCATGGTGCCGTGCTAGAGGGCTGAGAGCCGCATGCAGGAAAACAGGCCCCCTAAAGCCTGTTGTGGACCGCTGAAAAAACTGCTAACAATGTGACTGTTTTGTTCTTTGGACTTTCCTTTGTGTGAACTAACACTAAGACTGAAAAATTTTACTTAGTTTTTTTCTCCTGTGTGAATAAACACTGAAGTTTTGTTTTACTAACTGTTTCTTTTGCCTCTGTTCTGCGTCCGCTTACCCTGACTACCAGAGCGAATCTCCACATCTTTTATAGTAATAATGCACACTGTGCCCCCTTTATAGTAGCAATGCCCTCTGTGCTCTTTTATAGTAGGAATGCCCTCTGTGCCCCCTTTATAGTAGTAATGCTCTCTGTGCCCTTTTATAGTAGTAATGCGCTCTGTGGCCCTTTTATAGTAGTAATGCCCTCTGTGCCCCTTTTATAGTAGTAATGCCCTCTGTGCCCCTTTTATAGTAGCAATGGCCTCTGTGCCCCCTTTATAGTAGAAAAGCCCTCTGTGCCCCTTTATAGTAATAATGCCCTCTGTGCCCCTTTATGGTAGTATTGCCCTCTTGCCTGCCTTGTAGTAGTAATGTCCTCTGTGTACCTTTTATAGTAGCAATTTCCTTTTGTGCCTCTTTCATAGTTATACAATCCCTTTGTGTCCCTAATGCCCTCTGTGCCCCTCTTATGGTAGTAATGCCCTCTGCTCTGTGCCCCCCTTTGTAGTAGTAATGCCCTCTGTGCCCCCCTTATGGTAGAATGCCCACTGTACCCCCTTTGTAGTAGTAATGCCCTCTGCCCTGTGCCCCCTTTGCAGTAGCAATGCCCTCTGCCCTGTGCCATCTTTGTAGTAGCAATGCCCTCTCCCTACACATAAAAAAATAATAAAGTAGCTTCTCACCTTGTCCCGTTCCTGAAGCTCACAGTCCTCACTACCCTGCAGACACAGATCACTCTACAGCCCTGTGTGGGAGGAGCTTAGGCAGATTCCCGGGCTACAGGCTCTTTCCATACAGGCCGGCAGCGCAATCTGTGCCTGCAGGCTGAATGGTGGAGCAGGGAGAAGACTCCCTGCTTTATCATTCTGTGCTGTTGCTGGCCTGAAGAAGGGGAGCTGAGCGGTGAGTGACAGGACATCAGCTCCCTGCTCCCCAGGAGGGGGAGTGGGGGGGCACAGCTTAAAGGGAACACTGGTGGCATCCACCGGCAGTGTTTAACTGCTGTGTGGATGCCGCCCCCTCAAAAATAATGAAAACTACAGCATAAGGCGAGAGTCTCATCTCGCCTCATGGCAGAAACGCCCCTGCATATGCCTCATCAATAGTTAATATGCAGACTTACTTGCTTTCATAACGTGTTTGAGATCATCAGTTGTGTTGTGCAAAGGTAAGATTGGCACACAGTTTCATAGAGTGTTTAGCTCTATTTTACTACTGTTCTAATCCACATTATTGCACTCAACAAAGTAAGGCTACTTTCACATTAGCATTCGGGGCTCCGCTTGTGAGTTCCGTTTGAAGGCTCTCACAAGCGGCCCTGAACGCATCCGTCCAGCCTTAATGCATTCTGAGTGGATGCGGATCCGCTCAGTATGCATCAGTCTGGCAGCGTTTGACCTCTGCTCAGCAGACGGACACCTGAACGCTGCTTGCAGAAAACGGATCCGTCCAGACTTACAATGTAGCTGTGCGGAGGAAAACTGATCCGTCCAGACTTACAATGTAAGTCAATGGGGATGGATCCGTTTGAATTTTACACTATATGGCTCAATTTTCAAACGGATCCGTCCCCCATTGACTTTCAATGTAAAGTCTGGACGGATCCGTCTGAAGCTACTTTCACACTTAGAATTTTTTCTACAATATAATGCAGACGGATCCGTTCTGAACGGATCCCATCGTCTGCATTATATGAGCGGATCCGTCTGGGCAGACCCCAGACGGATCCGCTCTGAACGCAAGTGTGAAAGTAGCCTAAAGAGAAACAACAGTTTCTAAGTCAGTATGTAAAATTTCCCTAACTGAAGGTTCAGGATAAAACTGGCTCTCATGAGAACCACCCCAGGATAGGAAGATTAAGGCCTCTTTTACACGGGCGTTGCATGTGAGGGCCAGATAGTATGCGAGTGCGTTGCGGGAAAATGAGCGATTTTTCAGCACGAGTGCAAAGTGTCTTAATGCGTTTTGCATGCGCGTGAGAAAAATCGGCATGTTTGGTACCCAGACATGAACCCAAACTTCACAGAAGTTTCGGGTTTGGGTTAGGTGTTGTGTAAATTTTATTTTCCCTAATAAAATGCTACAAACCGGATTCCAAAAAAGTTGGGACACTATACAAATCGTGAATAAAAAACTGAATGCAATGATGTGGAGGTGCCAACTTCTAATATTTTATTCAGAATAGAACATAAATCACGAAACAAAAGTTTAAACTGAGAAAATGTACCATTTTAAGGGAAAAATATGTTGAATCAGAATTTCATGGTGTCAACAAATCCCCAAAAAGTTGGGACAAGGCCATTTTCACCACTGTGTGGCATCTCCCCTTCTTCTTACAACACTCAACAGACGTTTGGGGACCGAGGAGACCAGTTTCTTAAGTTTAGAAATAGGAATGCTCTCCCATTCTTGTCTAATACAGGCCTCTAACTGTTCAATGTTGCACCTTCCTCTTTATGATGCGCCAAATGTTCTCTATAGGTGAAAGATCTGGACTGCAGACTTGCCATTTCAGTACCCGGATCCTTCTCCTACGCAGCCATGATGTTGTGATTGATGCAGGATGTGGTCTGGCATTATCTTGTTGAAAAATGCAGGATCTTCCCTGAAAGAGATGACGTCTGGATGGGAGCATATGTTGTTCTAGAACCTGAATATATTTTTCTGCATTGATGGTGCCTTTCCAGACATGCAAGCTGCCCATGCCACACGCACTCATGCAACCCCATACCATCAGAGATGCAGGCTTCTGAACTGAGCGTTGATAACAACTTGGGTTGTCCTTGTCCTCTTTGGTCCGGATGACATGGCGTCCCAGATTTCCAAAAAGAACTTTGAATCGTGACTCGTCTGACCACAGAACAGTCTTCCATTTTGCCACACTCCATTTTAAATGATCCCTGGCCCAGTGAAAACGCCTGAGCTTGTGGATCTTGCTTAGAAATGGCTTCTTCTTTGCACTGTAGAGTTTCAGCTGGCAACGGCGGATGGAACGGTGGGTTGTGTTCACTGACAATGGTTTCTGGAAGTATTCCTGAGCCCATTCTGTGATTTCCTTTACAGTAGCATTCCTGTTTGTGGTGCAGTGTCGTTAAGGGCCTGGAGATCACGGGCATCCAGTATGGTTTTACGGCCTTGACCCTTACGCACAGAGATTGTTCCAGATTCTCTGAATCTTCGGATGATGTTATGCACAGTTGATGATGATAGATGCAAAGTCTTTGCAATTTTTCGCTGGGTAACACCCTTCTGATATTGCTCCACTATCTTTCTGCGCAACATTGTGGGAATTGGTGATCCTCTACCCATCTTGGCTTCTGAGAGACACTGCCACTCTGAGAAGCTCTTTTTATACCCAATCATGTTGCCAATTGACCTAATAGTGTTAATTGGTCTTCCAGCTCTTCGTTATGCTCAAATTTACTTTTTCCAGCCTCTTATTGCTACTTGTCCCAACTTTTTGGGGATTTGTTGACACTGTGAAAATTTGAATCAACGTATTTTTCCTTTAAAATGATACATTTACTCGGATTAAACGTTTGATCTGTCATCTACGTTCTATTACAAATAAAATATTGACATTTGCCATCTCCACATCATTGCATTCAGTTTTTATTCACAATTTGTTTAGTGTCCCAACTTTTTTGGAATCCGGTTTGTAAATAAATTAGGGAAATTAGTTAAAAAAATAAAATGATAAAACTCACCTCATCCACTTGCTTGCACTGCCCGGCTCGTCTTCATTCTTCTTTGAGGATCTACAAGGAAAAGGACCTTTGGTGACGTAACTGTGCTCATCACATGGTCCAACACCATGGTGATGGACCATGTGATGAGCGCAGTGACGTCATCAAAGGTCATTTTCCTCCCAGGTCAAAGAAGAAGAAAGAAGACTAGCTGGGCAGCGCGAAAAAGGTGGATGAGGTGAGTTTTATTTTATTTTTTTACCCCTCCATCCCTAATCTGTATTAAGAATGCTATTATTTTTCCTTATAACCATGTTATAAGGGAAAATAATAAAGATCGGGTCCCCATCCCGATCGTCACCTAGCAACCATGCGTGAAAATTGCAAAACATCCGCACTTGCTTGCGGATGCTTGCGATTTTTACGCAGCCCCTTTCATTTCTATGTAAATGGGGCTGTGAAAACCCCACAATATAGAGCATGCTGAGATTTACACGCAACGCACAAGTGATGCATGAAAATCACTGCTCATCTGCACAGCCCCATAGAAATTAATGGGTCCGGATTTAGTGCGGGTGCAATGCGTTCACCTGATGCATTGTACCCACGTGGAAAACTCGCCCATGTGAAATAGGCCTAAGGGTTAACTTTGCTGCAGAGGATAGAGTTATCAGCCTCAGAAAAGGTAAATTCTGAGCACCTCAAAATAGAGCCTTCATAAATGTGCGGAGGAGTTGACTGATTCAGGCTTTTATAATTGCTTCAAAGAAGCCAACACTGAGGAACAAGAATAAGACAATTGCTTGGCCAAGAAACACTATACATTAGACTAGTTAGGCTACTTTCACACTAGCGTTCGGGCGGATCCGTTCTGAACGGATCCGCTCATAATAATGCAGACGGAGGCTCCGTTCAGAACGGATCCGTCTGCATTATTTTTAGCATAGAACAGCTAAGTGTGAAAATAGCCTAGTACGGATCCGTCCAGACTTTCAATGTAAAGTCAATGGGGGACGGATCCGCTTGAAGATTGAGCCACATTGTGGCATCTTCAAACGGATCCGTCCCCATTGACTTACATTGAAAGTCTGGACGGATCCGCACGGATCCGCACGCCTCCGCACGCCTCCGCACGGCCAGGCGGACACCCGAACGCTGCAAGCAGCGTTCAGCTGTCCGCCTGTCCGTGCGGAGGCGAGCGGAGCGGAGGCTGAACGCCGCCAGACTGATGCAGTCTGAGCGGATCCGCCTCCATTCAGACTGCATCAGGGCTGGACGGCTGCGTTCGGGTCCGCTCGTGAGCTCCTTCAACCTAGTGTGAAAGCAGCCTAATCTGCACTTTGATTCGACGAGTCTAAAGTTAGTTAGTTAAAGTGAGTTACACAGGCCGACCAAACAGCCTGGATGAGCTAATCATTTCTGCAGCAGGCAGGGAGGTGCCCCTGCTGAACAAGTAGAACATAATTCTGTGCTGGGCTGTGAATGAGGGTGGATGGATCCTGCAGTGTCTGACAGAAAAACTATCTTAGGGATAGTCAAACTTTTATTCTACTGCCAGGGACATTGAAAAGGAAAGGCTAGAATTATGCATGTTCTTTCTAGCACAACTGCAGAACTTCAAAATTAGCTACCTGCAAGGATATTTCTTTATTTTTTTTCCCATTTTAACAGAAATACAATTTTTTGGGGGAGGGGAAAGGGGTGGTTATTAAGTGCAAAACTGTATGACAACTGGTTTAGCCTCCAGAGGATAGATGTACCATTTAATATCACAATAAAAACACCTGAAATACTGGTCCGAACACCGTGTTAGGGCATCTCCACATATCTTATTTAATTTAACTAGGCCGAAATCCATGTTGGAGCATCTCCAGGCACATCAATTGTTGGTGTGGTAGTGGGGTGGGGGGAAATAATTGCATAGTATTTTGTCAACTTGTGTTTTACACTAGAGAATTCTTTTTCTAAATCTGCATATTTTAATGAGCAAAAGACATTAGGACCAAATCTCTTAGTGGAGCCAATACTGCAATATTTCCAAAGTCAACTGTCTTCAGTGTGTGTGTAGAAAGGGAAAGACTTCATATTGCACCTTCCTGTCTTTAAGTTCCAGAAACCAGATTTGCAAACTGGGATACAGAATATGGGAAGTAGCTGCACCAGCTATCCAGCCAGAAGTTGTAGAAGTAGTAGGCTACTGGATCGAATTCCACTTCATCAACTTCAATTAGCTCAATACTAATAATGAGTATAAAACTACATTGGTGGCAGAGATTAACTTGACGATTGGAGACGGGCCCAAATAATTTTGTACAAAATGCATTTGCTAAGAATCTCAAATCTACTTAATTAGCAAAGCATTATCATCAGAATACTTTTTTGTACTTTATTTGTTTTGCAGAGTGCTTCTGCATTGTGATTTTTTTTCTCTGTGTTTCTAGCCATGGCAATGTGCACCTGCACATTGGGATGTGCTGACTGACCCCCTTTTCTCTTTGCAGTTTGTACTGGAGGTGAGTGTGACTCTATTCAGTCGTGCCCTCCTTAACAGCCTGTCTGCCCCATAGGCTTATTTTAATTAATGTAAGTATAAAGCTGTAGCCTGAACTCCCTGAACTCACTGGAAGCCTTTTGGCACCAGGAGAGGTATATAGTGGACTCACATTGCATTCATTGGAGGCCATTTGGCACCAGGAGAGGTACAGAGTGGGCTCAGCATGCATTTTGGTATCTGCATTCCCTGAATTTAATGGAGGCCCTTTTGGCAACAAAAATTACAAAAATCAGAGTGGGCCCAGCATGCATGTGGAACCTGCACTCCCTCAATTTTATGATAACTGTTATGGCACATAACAGGTAGAATTTAGTGTTAAGTTCCCATCGTACAGAGATCGCCTTGACGTGTGGCAGACAGGCCCAAATAATTTTGTACAAAATGTATTTGCTAAGAATCTCAAATCTACTTAATAAGCATAGATTTAGCATCAATATATTTTTTTGTATTTGGTTTGCAGAGTGCTGTTGCATGGTATTTTGTTCTATGTGTTTCTAGCCATGGCAATGTGCACATGTGTATTGGGATGTGCTGACTGACCCCATTTTTTCTTTGTAGTATATTGGTGACATGTTACAGTGTGCATGAGGCCTTTAGGAGATTTAACTATGTGACTGTTTGTATAATACACTGTAATACTTCTGTATTTGCAGTGTATTGTGCCTGTCTATGTTTCTATGTCAGGGTTATCCTTTTAAGTCCTGACTCTGGCAAGGACTTATAAGAGTACTAAGATGGCAAACCTGGGAGACCAATGATCGTGGCTGGCAAGCTGATGATTTAAAAAAAAACGAATCAGAAGCCAGTTAACACATTATATTTGTAAATATAATGTGTTAAATGGCTTCCCTGCTCCTCTGCTGGTCCTTTTCGTCGGTTGGTCTCAGCAGAGGAGCAGGCATCCCAGTGAGTAGCACCAAACACTACACCTTAGCCCCAGATCACCCCCAATCACCCCAATTAACCCCTTGATCACCCCTTGATCGCCCCTGTCAATCACCTCAAGGAAAAAAGTGGTATTGACTGATAGGTTTTAGGATAGTTTAGGCCCCTTGGTTAGGTAGTTTAGTGATCGTTTAGCGCCCAGCACACTGCACCACAGTCATTGATTCGCTGATTAGTGTATTGCTAATCAGCATTTGTACTTTTATAGTATCTGTAAGTGATCAAAACTGATCACAGTCAGATCTATAATAGTATTAGTGTTACCTTAGCTCGCCCTACACCCAAAACGCGGTGTTTGCCCGATCAGGGCAAAAAATAAAAACTTCCATGAACTCACTATGCCCATCACGAAATACCTTGGGGTGTCTTCTTTCCAAAATGGGGTCACTTGTGGGGTAGTTATGCTGCCCTGGCATTTTAGGGGCCCAAATGCATGCAAAGTAGTTTGAAATCAAAATGTGTAAAAAATGGCCTGTGAAATCCGAAAGGTGCTCTTTGGAATGTAGGCCCCTTTGCCCACCTAGGCTGCAAAAAAGTGTCACACATGTGGTATCGCCGTACTCAAGAGAAGATGGGAAATGTGTTTTGGGGTGTCATTTTACATATGCCCATGCTGGGTGAGATAAATATCTTTGTCAAATGCCAACTTTGTATAAAAAAATGGGAAAAGTTGTCTTTTGCCGAGATATTTCGCTCACCCAGCATGGGTATATGTAAAATGACACCCCAAAACACATTCCCCAACTTCTCCTGAGTACGGCGATACCACATGTGTGACGCCATTTTTTACAGATTTTGATTTCAAACTACTTTGCACGCATTATGGCCCCTAAGATGTCAGGGCAGTATAACTATCCCACAAGTGACCCCATTTTGGAAAGAAGACACCCCAAGGTATTGCATGATGGGCATAGTGAGTTCATGTAAGTTTTTATTTTTTGTCACAAGTTAGTGGAATATGAGACTTTGTAAGGAAAAAAAAGAAAAGAAAAAAAAATAATCATTTTCCGCTAACTTGTGACAAAAAATAAAAAGTTCTATAAACTCACTATGCCCATCAGCGAATACCTTAGGGTGTCTACTTTCCAAAATGGGGTTATTTGTGGGGTTTTTCTACTGTCTGGGCATTGTAGAACCTCAGGAAACATGACAAGTGCTTAGAAAGTCAGAGCTGCTTCAAAAAGCAGAAATTCACATTATTGTACCATAGTTTGTAAACGCTATAACTTTTACCCAAACCATTTTTTTTACCCAAACATTTTATTTTTATCAAGGACATGTAGAACAATAAATTTAGCAAAAAAAATTATTTATGGATGTTGTTTTCTTTTACTGAAAGTGAAAAATGTCATTTTTTTGCAAAAATGTCATTAAATTCCGATTAATAACAAAAAAAGTAAAAATGTCAGCAGCAATGAAATGCCACCAAATGAAAGCTCTATTAGTGAGAAGAAAAGGAGGCAAAATTCATTTGGGTGGTAAGTTGCATGACCGAGCAATAAACGGTGAAAGTAGTGTAGTGCAGAAGTGTAAAAAGTGGTCTGGTCATTAAGGGTGTTTCAGCTAGGGGGGCTGAGGTGGTTAATTTACCAATTTTTTTACACTAACATAGGCTGTCTGAGGTGCTGTATGCTACCTAGCTACATGTAAGTTGTTCAGTCAACTGTGCCATGTGCTACTTTTGCAGGAGGTGGGGAACTAGTGGCCCACCTTGCTCAGGGGCCCGCCGGGGGATTCACCTGTTCCCATGTGGGCCAGTCTCAGCCTGGGTACACCACCCCCAACTGGTTAACACCCCTCTGTACCCTTACTGTAGACAGCTTGTAATGAATTCATAACTTCTAGTAGAAATAATAAAGGCATGGCACAACATAGAGTCATAAAAATAGATGGTCCAGAATTGTTATTACATGGGGAATGCATGTAGCTATGAAATCAGGCATGTCAGGAGTGGTGACAGGTGTTGTTCGGTCTTAAAATATCATACAAAAATAATATATATTCCTATGCTGTTATCAAGTTACGTATGACCAAATATTTCCATACAGTGATATTACCTCCATACTCTTATTAAACAAACCACACTAGATGAAGAGCAATGTCACCAATTGTACCACGATACAAGGCACAAATAATACTGTTATACCATGACCACATACTGACTAATTACACCATCATACAGAATAAAAACACTATACTAGTACAAGTATACCACCATACAGTGGCCACACAGTAATAGATATCAGTTTTACACAGTCGCTTTGAAGACTACAAAAGTGATTACAGTAGAATTAGATCGAATGATTTCTTATTGAAGTTAGGCTACTTTCACATCTGCGTTTTCAATTTTGCTATTGAGATCCGTCATAGGATCTCAATAGAGGAAGAAAACACTTCAGTTGTGTCCACATTCATTGTCAATGGTGAAAAAACTGAACTGAACGAAACGGAATGCACCAAAATGCATTCCATTCAGTTTGGTTGCGTCCAAGCAGCGTTTTTCTGTCCGCGATGTGGTGCAGAGCAAGACGATCCGTCCTGATACACAATGTAAGTCAATGGGGATGGATTCAGCTTTCTCTGACACAATACATAAGACACAATATGTAGGTGAAACTCAAAAAATGTTAATATTGTGCAAAGTTCATTTATTTCAGTAATGCAACTTAAAAGGTGAAACTTACATATGAGACTCATTACATGCAAAGCGAGATATTTCAAGCCTTTATTTGTTATAATTTGGATGATTATGGCTTACAGTTTATGAAAACCCTAAATCAACAATTTTGAGGTCCCCTTTGCTCAGGGGGTATGGATTTATTAGCTGACTAGAGTGTGACACTTTGAGCCTAGAATATTGAACCTTTTCACAAAATTCTAATTTTAAGCTGCATTACTGCAATTCCTTTTCATTTGTATTACTGAAATAAATGGACTTTTGCACGATATTCTAATTTTTCGGGTTTCACCTGTATAAGACATAATACAACCAGATCCGTTAATGACGGCTGTATGTGGTTGTATTATTGTAACGGAAACGTTTTTGCAGATCCATGACAGATCCGCAAAAAACTCTAATGTGAAAGTAGCCTTATTCGCTTTTTCAGTATTTTCAAAGTAACATAGTTTATAAGGCTGAAAAAAACACATCTGAGGTAGAAGCCAATTCCTTAATTTTAGGGGGAAAAAATCCTTCCTAATTTTAAATCAGGCAATCAGATTAACTCCCTACATCAACAACCCATCTCTATTAACTATAATTTGTAATATTATTATACTCCAGAAATACTTTTAGTGAATTCTCCATCACCACCTCAGGCAGAGAGTTCCATAGTCTCACTGCTCTTACCGTAAAGAATCCTCTTTATGTTTATGTACAAACCTTCCAGACGCAGATAATGTCCCCTTGTCACAGTCACCGTCCTGGGTATAAGGCTACTTTCACTCTAGAGTTTTTTGTGGATCCGACATGGATCTTTAAAAACGCTTCCATTACAATAATACAACCGTATGCATCCGTCATGAACAGATCCGATTGTATTATGTCTTCTATAGCCATGACAGATCTGTCTTGAACACCATTGAAAGCCAATGGGGGACAAATCTGTTTTCTATTGTGTCAGAGAAAACTGATCTATTGTGTCAGAGAAAACTTACATTGTGTGCCAGGACGGATCCGTTTGGCTCAGTTTCATCAGGCGGACAGTAAAACGCTGCAGGCAGAGTGAGTGCAGAATGGTGACTGAACGGAGGCAAACTGATGGATTTTTAGCAGATCCTGCTCCATTCAGAATGCATTAGTGCAAAACTGATCCATTTTGGACCGCTTTTGAGAGCCCTGAATGGATCTCACAAACAGAAAGCCAAAACACTAGTGTGAAAGTAGCCTAAATAGATGATGGTAGAGATCTCTGTACTGATCTCTGATGTATTTATATATAATTATTAGATTTCCCCTCAGTCATCTTATTTCTAAACTGAATAACCCTAATAACAATCTGGTTACTCTAGTCTACCCATTCCAGGTATTACTTTAGTTGCCCTTCTCTAAACGCCCTCTAGCTCTGCTATGTCCGTCTTCTTCACAGGAACCCAGAATTCTACACAATACTCCATGTGTGGTCTGACTAGTGATTTGTAAAGTGGCAGGACTATGTTCTCAGCACGTGCATCTATGCCCCATTATCTTATTGGCCTTGGCTGCCTGACACTGATTTCTATAAGTTTTTCCTTTTGATCCAGGTATTTTTCGCATATCGTTACTTATCAAGCGCAAGTTCTTTTACTTCTCTCCGAACTGTAACTGCTTACTATCAGTCAGCGCTTGCCGGTCTGGACCTATGCTGGACATCTATATATATATATATATATATATATATATATATAATATTATTATTATTATTATTATTTGAACATTTTATTTTTTTACTCCTTCTTAGCTGAACTCACTATTAAATAAAGACACAGTTTATTAATATTAATATAGACACACAGCAGGACCGAGCTCCTCCTGCTGCCACGATTGCACTTGTCACACCATGTAAGATCTCCACTGCGATCCTTAGTCTGATAATATAGTCTCTGCAGCTTTAGTGTAGATATCTCCGCAATTAAGATATAGATGTTCTCTCTGTCACATAATTAAGATATTGTGAATATCTACACTAAAGCTGCAGAGACCATATTACTGGACTAAGGATCGGAGACACTCATACTCTCGCTCAGTGGAGAAATTCACAATGGAACATTGCGATATACAGGTATTGAAGATATATACAGTACTGGGACATACAGATAGAATATATGGCTGCGATTACATATAGCAAATAACTATATATATGAAGGGAACTCAAGTGTGTAGCAAAAATATATTAGTATCTACACCATAGATCTTATACTGAATAAGGATTATTGAAAACAACATTTTAAATCTTTCTTTTATTTATGGTCTTTTATTATATAACAAGTTTTTATGTCTGTGTTTATATATTAATAAATGGTACACACTTTTTTTATAATCTCATCTACGTTCCAGCAGCAAAGTGGCTGAGAAGGGTTAGGCATGCAGTTCCATGCGCCATCTGGTGTTCACAAATGTAAATTGCAGCCTGAATTTTCTCACTAAGTTATTTACACACATCGGGTTTGCTAATTGAATTGGATATCGTTATGCGCTCACGCGAGTCTGATGGGAGCGCTAGCGATGCTACAACTGTAAGACTTGTATGAATAATCTATTACTAACCTACAGAACTATTCACCTCTACTAGTGTTAAATACATAGTGCCAATCAGATACTATGCCAAAAAAGTAATATTCATGAGACAATGACAGTAATATTCAGCACCCTGCTCTGTGCCCTAAAAAAGAAAAAGTGTTATCTTTTGTATCCTACTGAGTAATACTGCCCACATGCTTCTATCATAATAAAATCAGACTGTTCAAAACATTGGTGTAATAGTGCCCTCTTTAGGCCCCACACAATAAAAATGGCCACCATTGTGCCCTTACATAGTGATAATGACCAACTTTGAGCCCTCACATCATAGAAATACAGCCTTTATGCCCCTTTCAAAGAAGCGAGTTCCACGCATAGGATTCCCAGCGTGTGTCAGGGAGAGCGCCGTCCTGACCTCCCAGCACTGATGGGTCGCATTTTCTTGTGGCCCCATAGATATAAATGGGTCTGCATTTGATCTGTAAAAAATGCAACCAAAAATACATTTGTGTGCATGAGGCCTAAGTGTGTATACATATGTACATAGCTCTCAGTCACTGATAGTTGACTGAGAGCAGTCTCTAAAGGGGTTTTATCACTTCAACAAGTGGCATTTATCATGTAGAGAAAGTCACTTACTTATATATTATTGTCCATATTGCTTCTGTTGCTGGCTTGGTTGATTTTTCTATCACATTATACACTGCTTGTTTCAATGGTTACAACCACCCTGCAATCCAGCAGTGGTGGCTGTGCTTGCACACTATAAAAAAAATGCCAGCCTCTCTGGTGGCCTGGACCGTAGGAGTTCATGTAAGCTGGAACTTTTTTCTATAGTGTACAAGCACAGCCATGCTGCTGGACTGCAGGTTGGTCGTAACCATTGTAACTTTCTCTGCATAATAAATGACATTTGAACAGAGTGAAAATCCAGATCCTGATACTAGAGAAAATCTGCCCTGTAAAATAGAAAAGGTGTCACTAACTAAGGTTACTTTCACATTAGCATTCGGGGCTCCGCTTGTGAGTTCCGTTCAAAGGCTCTCACAAGCGGCCCCGAACGGATCCGTCCAGCCCTAATGCATTCTGAGTGGATGCGGATCCGCTCAGAATGCATCAGTCTGGCACCGTCTGTCCTCCGCTCAGCAGGCGGACACCCAAACGCTGCTTGCAGCCTTCGGGTGTCCGCCTGGCCGTGCGGAGGCAAACGGATCCGTACAGAGTTACAATGGAAGTCAATGGGGGCGGATCCGTTCGAAGGTGACACAATATGGTGCATTTTTCAAACGGATCCACCCCCCCCCCCCCATTGACTTTTTAATGTAAAGTCTGGACGGATCCGTCTGAATACAAATTGTACTTAGACTTTTTTAGTAAAATTTAATGCAGACGGTTACGTCTGAATGGATACCATCGTTTGCATTATAGAAGCGGATCCGTCTGTACAAATACCAGATGGATCCGCTCCGAACGCAAGTGTGAAAATAGGCTAACCTGCCCAGGCTCCAGCAATGCACTCTGGGCCTGCGTCACAGGTGTGACATGTGAGACACGCTCCCCGACTGACACTAGCACGTCCATAGTAATGGAGTGTTTGCTATGTTCCTCCCCACAGCGGAGGCACGCTAAAGAAGATTAGCTGTGATTGTATGTAGGTGCATCTCAATATAAAGCAAGCTGAGTGATAGCAAAGCCTGCCTATTCTTGGCAGTTTTTGTTCTGATCCAATTGGGCACCAAGTCCATGGACGTATCGGGTTCTGATCTAGGTGTAGCTAGCCAGCTAAAACCTGTCCTATAGCCAATAGCCTTAATACAGTTCCTATGTTTATGTGTTAAAGATAAAAGCAGAGTAATTTACCGTGACATTATGTTTTGGATATTATATAACTGTTATATTTTGTGTTCACAGAAGCAGAAAAAGATAATATGCCTTTAAAATTAATTTTGTAGTGTAAGATAAGCTCAGTGACACAGCAGAAACAGCAGAAAGCATAGTGTTAATCTGTTGTTAAAGGGCAAAAGTCTAGACCAATCACAGTCAGCTTCTCACACAGCAAGAGTTTTCACCAATCACAGCTAGCCTCACACACAGCCTGTCTGGGAATTTTCAATAATTTAATTATTTGATTGTACTATCCTATTGTGCGCCCCTTTCTCTCTCTCTCCCACCACCCCACTTGTGATTCGAGTGGAGGTTAGAGACGTCCCCTTCTACAACTAAAGAATATTTTTGGACAGGCTCACAAAATGTCCTAGGATATATAAACAATGAAGCTCGAACATTCCATATCTTTGTTGCCCACAGAGTTGAGAAGATTCGGGAAATAACAAATCCGGAACATTGGCATCATATTGACACAAAGCATAACCCAGCAGATCATGCTTCAAGAGGTCTGAATGTAGCAGAATTGAAAAATTCTAATTTGTTCACAGGCCCAGAGTTACTTTCGGAAAAGGAAATCACGCCCAGTAAAGGTTACACAGAATTGTCTATGGGTGATCCAGAAGTGAATGTTGTACAAACATTGAGCACTGCTGCCAAGTGTCAAGATGGCACACTCGAAAGACTAGCCAGATGTTTAAAATGGAATACAGTCATAAACGTAGTAGCTCGAATTCAACGTTTGGCAAAGAAAATCAGAAAGAAGGAATTGTTGAATGTAGAAGAAAGAATAAAAGCTGAAGAAACAGTCATAAGACTCATTCAACAGAGATTCTACAGTGAAGAGTTAAAGAGACTTAGTCGAGAACCTAATAAGCTTCCAAACAACCACCCATTGTACAAGCTTAATCTTGTTCTGCAGGATGGTAAACTGAAGGTGGGAGACTGGAAAATGCATCGTTACCTAGCAGAGTGAAGCATCCAGCAATTCTACCCAAAAACTCTACCTTCACAAGATTGATTATTGATCACTACCACAACAAGTCCTTGCATCAAGGAAGAAGCTTTAGGCTGGTTTCACACTGGCATTGCGGACAAAGATGTGGGTGCATTGCAGGAACATGTGCGATTTTTCAGCACGAGTGCAAAACATTGTAATGCGTTTTGCACGCGCGTGAGAAAAATCGGCATGTTTGGTACCCAGACCCGAACCCGGACTTCTTCACAGAAGTTCGGGTTTGGGTTAGGTAGATTTTATTATTTTCACTTATAACATGATTATAAGGGAAAATAGCATTCTTAATACAGAATGCATAGTACAATAGGGCTGGAGGGGTTAAAAAAAATTACAATTTTAACTTACCTTAATCCACTTGTTCGCGCAGTCCGGCTTCTCTTCTGTCTTAATCTTTGCTGTGCACAGGAAAAGGACCTTTGATGACGTCACTGCGCTCGCCACATGGTCCATCACATGATCCATTAGCACTTGCTTGCGGATGCTTGCGGCTTTCACGCAGCCCCATTCATTCACAATATATAGCATGCTGCAATTTTCACGCAACGCACAAGTAATGCGTGAAAATCACCGCTCATGTGCACAGCCCCATAGAAATGAATGAGTCCGGATTCAGTGCGGGTGCAATGCGTTCACCTCACGCATTGCACCCGCGCAGAAATCTCGCCCGTGTAAAAGGGGCCTTACCCAAAGCTGTTTGAGAGAAGGTGGTCACTGGATTGTGAAAGGAAGCAAAGTTATAGCAAAGTATTTAAGTAAATGTGTAATCTGCAGAAAGGCACTTAGACCTAAAGAAGAACAAAGAATGTCAGATTTACCATCAGATCATGTAAACCCATCACCACCATTGCTTTATAGCGGAATTAATTGTTTTGGGCCATTCATCACCAAACTGTACCGCAAAGAGTACAAGAGATATGGACTAATAGTTACATGTCTCAGTTCCAGAGCGATTCACTTAGAAATGTTAGAAGATATGTCAACTGACGCATTCAACGCCTTGAGATTGTTTTATAGCCATTAGAGGTACTGTCAGAGAGTTTAGATATGCAAAGAATGAATAGAAGAAAGCTATTAAAGAAATCGATAAAGAAAAAGTAACTGAGTATTTGTTAGAGAAACAGTGTGATTTTCATATGAATGCTCAAAATGCAAGCCATACAGAAGGAGTATGGGAAAGACAAATCAGAACTGTGAGAAATGTGTTAAGTTCAGTGTTGAAAAAGAACGCCAGAAGAATAGATAATGCTTTACTTAGGATCACTTACAGCTGATAACATCAACGATCCAACAAGTTTGGACCCTTTAACTCCCAACCATCTACTTCACCTTAAGTCTGATTACATACTTATGACTAAGAACTGAATAGTTCGAAACGCATAAATCTGGGGGAGTGGAGAGGGGTGCCACTGTATTTGTACTTCACAAGGTAATTATAATAAAGACCGGGACCTAAAAATCTTTACCACGAGTGCTGGAGCCTTTGCTTTCTACATACATACAGCCACCATCTGGCAAGTTCACCAAAGAGGATTTATATGCTAAAAAGAGATGGCGAAGAGTTCAATATCAGATCAGTTTTAGAATAGGTGGAGGAAAGAATACTTAGCCAATCTTATGCTAAGAAGTAAATGGCAAACACCCAGAAGAAATGTCCAAGTTGGTGACATAGTGTTAGTAAAAGAAGAAGATTTACCTAGAAGTCAATGGAAATTAGCCAAAGTTCTAGAAGTTCAAAAGGATGAAGACAAACTAGTAAAAAAAAAGTGTTACAAATGGGAGACTCAAAACTTGACAAAAAAGGAAAACGTCTTACTACTCCACTCGAGTTGGAACGTTCTATACAGAAATTAGTAGTTCTACTCGACAGTGATACAAGACACTTGGAAGTTGAGAACCTGATGGAAAATTCCTCAAAATCATGTTCAAGTCCTACCACTAGGAACATAGAATTATAGGCAATTTTGGCGGGAGTGTAGCTGGCCAGCTAAGACCTGTCCTAGGTTGCTAGTATTGTTTTTATGTGTATACAGCTAGACCTGCCAATAGCCTTAATACAGTTCCTATGTTTATGTGTTAAAGACAAAAGCAGAGTTATTTACTGTGACATTATGTTTTGGATATTATATAACTGTTATATTTTGTGTTCACAGAAGCAGAAAAAGATAATATGCCTTTAAGATTCATTTTGTAGTGCAAGATAAGCTCAGTGACACAGCAGAAACAGCAGAAAGCATAGTGTTGATCTGTTGTTACTGGACAGAAGTCTAGACCAAAAATAATATAGGCTGGCTCACAGTATTTTTGCATACTTTTTTTTATTAATACACTAAATCAAAAACAAACTAGCTTTGTGCCATCATATCAGCATACATACATGAATAAATGTGTACAAATAGGTAAATATGTGCGGAGCTCACGCACAAACCTAGATGGTTGGAGTACTCCTAAGAATAGGACCAAATGGCTAGAGTGAGGCTGCAAGAAATATTCACTTAAATTGAACCGCTTGAATATCCAGGACATAGATGTCGATTTGCCGGATAGTTGAAACAAGGTTTCAAAAGGTTCCAGAACGTCTTTGCTGTAATTCCCACAGGAAAGGTTCTCTATTCAAGTGTCCTGTGACAGATCATAACCGCACTTATTTGGCAATGTTCCACTTACTTTTTACTTGCGGAGCAAGACCTCAGACCCGCTCGCTCAGCGTCCCACTCACTCAGCGTCCAACGTGTCCAGCCAAATAGTCGATCGCTGGTTAGTGACGTAGGAGCCTGAAGCCGTCAGACCCACGGAAGCTGGTTAAGCTGAGCTGAGCTGGTGATTACCTGAGCCTGTCAGGCCAGCGGCAGTGGATACAACAGGATTTTACCTTGAATTTGCGGCAATGTTGAATATAATATCACAGGTTTTTAGTCCACTTTATAAGTAGTTGATAGATGCAAAACCTTTCAAGCGGTATGGGACGTCTTCAAATACTTGTAAAAGTTGAAAAGATTGAAGATTGAAGAAAGTCCTCTTCTTGCTTATTTAGTAAAAAACCGCACCAGTAGCCTTGGTCTCTATACACACTAGACGCGTTTCGGAAACAAGTTCCTTCCTCAGTAGATAATCATAGAATGCTCCGTAGATCTCCTGATTTGGTAGTGTGATTCCCATCTGGTTCTGATTTCAGCTTGGCTATTCTAACTACCCTCTGTCTTCTGATTTGGTACTCTATCGTCTGCCCGGTTCCGACCTATTCCCATACAACCATGTTTCTGTGTTGTTTCATCTGGGAAAGCAGGCTGGGTTCCAGTTAGGGCTACTTTCTGTGTGTTCCTGCCTAAGGTGCTGTCGAAAGGGCTCAACATATTTAATAAATACCAATTGAAAAAATTATTTTTAGCTCAAAATGAGTAAGATGCAATCATAAAAAAAATTCCATTCAAAGGTGTACATAGCCTTTCAGGTAAAGGCCCCTATACACTGCTTAGGGGCCAGTTAGGGCTACTTTCTGTGTATTCCTGCCTAAGGTGCTGTCGAAAGGGCTCAACATTATTAAATAAATACCAATTGAAAAAATTATTTGTAGCTCAAAATGAGCAAGATGCAATCATAAAAAATGCTGTCCAAATGTGTACATAGCCTTTCAGGTAAAGGCCCCTATACACTGCTAGATTTAGCAGACAAATCACCTACTCATCAGGGGAGGAGACCGCTGCATTTACATGCAGCAATTTTTCTCCACAGCATGAGAACGAGCAATCGCTAATGCCATTGCTTATCCCTATAGAGAATCATTATTTGCTGATACACAATGATTTAGGTGACTGCATGAATGATCCTATTACCTAATGAATGAGAGTTTTGCTAGTACAGGGGTAATCAGTGGCACCTTTACCGTATTTAAGCAGACAATTGTTAATGATCATTCGTATGAACGCTTGTTAATGATTATCAGGCCAATGCTCGGCCACTGTAAAGGGTTAAGAACATGCTACACAGTACTCCCCATACTTGTCAAATTTGGAGGGATATTCTTAATGTTTATACACCAGTGCTTCTAACAGTAGAATCTAATTCACTTGTAGTTTCCACATACTCAGAGTAGTAGCGCGAATATTCGAATAGTGAATATTAATCGCAAATATCGCAACTTCGAGAATATAGTAATATATGTTCGCTATATCGAATATTCATCATTTTTTTAACATCTGAAAACATGATTCCTCCCTGCCTCTTTCTTGTGGATCAATGAGTCATTGGCACACAAGCAACTTAAGCAGGAAGGAATCATGTTTTCATATGGAAAAAAATGACAAATATTCTAAAAAACAAATATATAGCAATATAGGGAATATATTCGTTATTTAGAATAGTCACCCTTTTTTTCCCACTCTGTACAGTTGTTCGCATACTCCTCCCTGACAAGCATCCCCTTCACCATGGGAACGCCTATTCTGTTAGAAAATACCATTGGATCTGAGTTTTCCCTGACGGTGTGAATCCGATGGTATATTCTAACTCACAGGTGTTCCCATGGTGACGGGGACGCTTGTCGGGGAGGAATATGCCAAAGTAGAATAACAGTACAGATTGAAAAAAAAAGACAAACAATCTAAATAACGAACATATTCACTATATTGCTATAACTTTGTTTTTTAGAATATTCGTCATTCTAAAAAACCAAGTTATAGCAATATAGCGAATATTCGTAAAATACACATATAGACTGCAATTTAGCTAATATAGTGCTATAGCAATATTTTTTTTTTAATAGTTACAATTTTTTCCAAATTGGAAATTTCAGTAGAGACAAAAAAAAATTAGGCTAGAAATTTTTTTTATAGCACTATATTAGCTAAATTACAGTCTATTTGCACATTTTACGAATATTCGCTATGTTACTATATCTTCGTTTTTTAGAATATTCGCATATTCGTCATATTCTAAAAAAAAGAAGTTATAGCAATATAGCGAATATTCGTAAAATACACATATAGACTGCAATTTAGCTAATATAGCGCTATAGCATTTTTTTTTATAGTAAATTTTTTTTCCAAGTTGGAAGTTCAGAAGAGATCAAAAAAATTTGACTATAAAAAATGATTATAGCACTTTATTAGCTAAATTGCAGTCTATATGTGTATTTTATGAATATTTGCTATATTGCTATAACTTAGTTTTTTAGAATATTCGTCATATTCTAAAACAAGAATATATAGCAATATAGCCTTGGCTCATCACAAGGTCTATT
Source organism: Bufo gargarizans (assembly GCF_014858855.1). Classification (NCBI taxonomy): domain Eukaryota; kingdom Metazoa; phylum Chordata; class Amphibia; order Anura; family Bufonidae; genus Bufo; species Bufo gargarizans. The sequence continues at coordinate 234,264,652 of NC_058084.1, forward strand.
AGTTCTGGTGTGACAAACATGACAGTGGAAGTGGCTTGTATGCTTCATAATAGTGAGATCACAGGCCTCCATGTAAGCAGTGTGCGACACAAATTACACAAGTCTGGAATGGTGGCCCGAAAAAAGGTGAAGAACCCTCAATTTCAACATTGTCACAAGAAGAGTCGGCTCGAGTGTGCAAGACGGTACGGACAGTAAACAGTAGAAGATTAGAAACGGGTGATTTGAAGCAATGAGATGAAAGTCAATAGATTGGGCTCTGATGGGTGCAAATAAGTCTGAAAGAAACAAGAGAAAAGGGGGCTAATGGATGGAGAAATTGACGGAACTGTAAAGAATCTGCTTAACTAATCATATGCTAAATAGTTGCAAGTCCAATTTATGTATGAGAGAGCCAAGATTATTGTCTATAAAACGATGATAGGCTAACGTTCGAGGCTGTAGTGAATGGTGAAATATGGAGCATGAAAGTCAAAAGCTCAAAACATTGTTACCCTTTTGCTCAATAGTGTTCAAGTCACCATTCCAGCCTTGTAGATGTGGAAAAAATGCTGCAAAGTAAGAATACTTAAAAAAAAAAAGTTAATTGTTTATGTTTATTAATTCTTTGTCTCTTCATGTAATCCCAGAAAGACTTGATGATGTTGAGATCAGTGCTCTGGTTAAAGGGAACCTGTCATCAACTTTATGCTGACCTCACTAAGGGCAGCATAAAATAGTGACAGAAATGCTGATTTCAGCAGTGTTTCACTCATGAGCTAAAAGTAAGTGCTTGCCAAGAACCAGGATCATAATTGTTGCAGCTCAGGCCTTGAGAAGAGTCAAATCTACCTGAGAAGAGTCATGGTTATTCATAATCTCCTACACTCCACGCCCATTTGCTGATGATTGGCAGTTCTCTCCTAGAGAGAAAGGAAGAAAACTAGGTGGAAGACTGTCAGTCATCAGCAGGTGAACGTATCTCAGCTTGTCACTAAGGAGTGATCCAGCTGATAGACGATCATGAGGAGCTCTCTGCCTACGCGCCCTTTCCACACGTGCCGCACACAGGAGCGTGGCGGTGAACCGCTTCACTTATTCCAACTAAGAAAAGGTACAGACATGCGCCATTTTTAGAAGAAACCAGGCAGTCTACACCCAGCTGCACATAAAATTAGGGTGACACAGACTTGATAAAGACCCCGAAACGCATTGTCTCATAATAAATTTTTATGTATCCTGTACCGGGTCGTGGTAATTGCGCCTCATGACTCATGTCTATCAGCTGGATCACTCCTTAGTGACAAGCTGAGATACATTTTCCTATATATACCCGAGTGGCGACCTGGCCTTCGCCCCAAGGGGTCTCCTGACGCATCTGGCAGCACCGACCTGCGACTTTTATACCTTACAGCCCACCTGCAATACGGTTGTACTTAACTCCGGTGCAACCAAAACAGGTGAGTCTATCGTATCCACCAGCCCTTTGAAGGAAGCTGTTGTACCTCGATTTACTTACCCTATGAGCGCCTCTCTCACCCATTGGCTGTTACCTCACAATCATCAGCAGGTGGGCAGGGAGAGCAGGCATTCATTAATAACCATGACTCTTCTCAGGTGGCCGTGACTCTTTTCCAGGCCCAGTCTGCAAGGATTGTGATGTCGGTTCTCGGCAACCACTTACTTTTAACTTATAAATGACAGACCCCTGAAATCAACTCACCTGTCTCTACTTTATGCTGCCGTTAGTATGGGCAGCATAAAGTTGATGACAGGTTCCCTTTAAGCAAAAATCTTAGTATTGCGAATTCTGTCAAATAACTCAGAAATCAGTCGTAAGGGGTACTTGTTTTTAATGGTAAATCTTTTTTAGGTCGCTGCTGTAAGAATGTGGTGCTGGCCTCATTTTCTTGCCAGAGCAATTAGGTTTCTAGTTTGTAGGTTCCTGCTAAGATGTTTGTTTTCTGTTTGCCGTATATGAACTCGTACCTGTGGTACCAGATTCTGCCTCCTAGCTACCTGTCCTGACCTGTGCTTGTTTACCAATGCAATGGTCACTTGGCCAATTTAATCCCACTAGGGACCCACTCTTACACATGGTCTGTAAAATGTAAACCAACTAAACCATACGATATAATAATAATTAAAATTAAAGTGCCATAACCCTTTATATATGAGAGGTATACACCATAGCTCTTTAGAACACTTTTTATAAAAATACCTATGATTCATTCCACTACTCTGCTTTATATGGCTACTTTAGCCTGCACTGTGAACTCTCATGTAGGTTTCATTCATTATTACAGCGCTGCCTGTAGGATACAGCTGCTGTTCATTAGTGGTTTGTTGCCAATTAGATGGTAATATATATACACTCACCTAAATAATTATTAGGAACACCTGTTCTATTTCTCATTAATGCGATTATATAGTCAACTAATCACATGGCAATTGCTTCAATGCATGTAGGGTTGTGATCCTGGTCAAGACAATCTCCTGAACTCCAAACTGAATGTCAGAATGGGAAAGAAAGGTGGGCTACAACAGCAGAAGACCTGCTGTTGTAGCCCACCTACAAAGAGGCTACAATTTGCACGACCTCACCAAAATTGGACTGTTGAAGACTGGAAAAATGTTGCCTGGTCTGTTGAGTCTCGATTTCTGTTGAGACATTCAAATGGTAGAGTCTGAATTTGGCGTAAACAGAATGAGAACATCCATCATGCCTTGTTACCACTGTGCAGGCTGGTGGTGGTGTAATGGTGTGGGGGATGTTTTCTGGGCACACTTTGGGCCCCTTAGTGCCAATTGGACATCGTTTAAATGCCACGGGCTACCTGAGCATTGTTTCTGACCATGTCCATCCCTTCATGACCACCATGTACCCATCCTCTGATGGCTACTTCCAGCAGGATAATGCACCATGTCACAAAGCTTGAATCATTTCAAATTGGTTTCTTGAACATAACAATGAGTTCACTGTACTAAAATGGCCCCCACAGTCACCAGATCTCAACCCAATAGAGCATCTTTGGGATGTGGTGGAACGGGAGCTTCGTGCCCTGGATGTGCATCCCTCAGATCTCCATCAACTGCAAGATGCTATCCTATCAATATGGGCCAACATTTCTAAAGACCTTGTTGAATCAATGCCACGTAGAATTAAGGCAGTTCTGAAGGCAAAAGGGGGTCCAACACCGTATTCATATGGTGTTCCTAATAATTCTTTAGGTGAGTGTATATATATCTCAATACACTGTCTCTGAAGTTCTAATCAATAGTATCGCTTCACGAGTGGTAACATCAAACAACTGTTTGCTGCATATGACCACACATACACACACACACACACACACACACACTCATCCACCGCTGCTTCGCTCTGCCTGCTAGAGCTCTCCCTGTATACAGGCTTGGACTGGCCCACTGGGGAGGCAGGGATTCCTCGGTAGGCCCCCAGTCTCCTGCGCCTGGAGATAAGACGGAGGAGTAATCACCAGTGATACTGGTGATGCAGCCTCCTACTGGTATAAATTGTACAAGAGGCTCCGCAGTATCTTCTAAACTTCCTGGGCTGCTGGCAGTGAAGGAGGAGAGAACATGTCTAGCCATCCTCATGCCCTCCCTGCTGTCAGAAATCTGTGGTTGCTGGAGAGAAGGACTCCTCTGCGATGCTGGGCTGATTTCTCAGGTGTGTGACAGTAGTGAGCTGTAGGAGACTATAAGGGGGAAATAGGGGATTTGTTTATAGTAGACTCAGATCTGTGTATATGTGCTGCTCTCTGCAGAGTTTACAGTGGCATTGGGGGCACTCTGCCCTAGGACCCCCCAATGCCTCTGCGTTAGGTGAACCACCATTAGTGCCACAGCTACAGGTGCCCCCCAATGCCCCCACTCACTCTAAATGCACCCCTAATATTGCCTCTTCTCCAGTTGTCGCCCTAATACCTCTGCTCCAGGATCACCACTATTACCCTGCCTCAGGCGACCCTAATGCCTCTGCTTTAGGTGCACCTCCATAAAATGCCCCAGCTTCAGATGCTCCCACTCTAAATGCACTGCTAATATTGACAGATCCCCCTGCTCCAGGATCCCCACTATTACCCTGCCTCAGGTGACCCTAATGCCTCTGTTTCAGTTATGACCCTCCATTTGTACCCTTTGCTCATGTTGCTCCTCTAGTACCTTTGCTTGGGCTTTGTTAAAAGGTTATAACCTGCAAAGGGGGTTGGACTTAAGACTGAAAAATTCTGCACAGTGCATCATATTCTCCAGTATTGACACGTATGGTTTACATGGTGGCAGTAACGTAGCGTGGGGGGGTTGTTGCCCTGCACCAAATTGCAGGGGGCGCCAGGCAGCAGGCATTTCAAGGAGGGTCTATGGCCTATGGCTCCTGTCCCCTCCATTCTGCCTCATAGGCTTCAGGCCAGGCCTGAAGCTAGGTAAAGCCTAGAATGTACTGGCTTCTTTGAGGGCAGGATGTCATGAGATCATGTGACTGCTTCCTCCCGCCCCTTACAGACTGTGCCAGATGCAGGAAAAGGGCTGTAGGGAGAAGCAGAGCAGCATCCTGAGCAGGGAGAGTGCAGGCACCTATGCTGTGGTCAGTGGGTCTGGGGGCTGTCTTTTATGTAGTTTGTAGTGGAGTATATGAGGGGTGTGACTGAGCTGCTAGAAGCTTGTATAAAGTCACTTACAGTTACATTGCTCACCATACAGTACATCCCCTTACAAGGTATCTTAACTCCATAAGGTGGTTTTGCCTCCTCTGTACACCTTCCACACTATGGTAGAGATGAGCAAATTTCACATTTTTAAATTTGTTTGCTCTTCGTTTGCTGGTAAAAGCCTTTAGAGGCATTCCGTTATTCATTTTGTCATAATAGACGTCTATAGCCTGCATAACGGATCCGTCCCGTTTCCATTATGCAGTGAAGCATGATGCTGCCACCACGTTTCACTGTGGGGATAGTGTTCTTTGGGTAATGTGATGTGTTGGGTAAGCGCCAGACATAGCATTTTCTTCGAACGCCGAAACTTTCAATTTTAGTCACACCAGAGCACCTTCCTCCATACATTCTGGGAGTCTCCCACGTGCCTTTTTTCGCAAACTCGTAACGTGCCTTTTTGTTTTTTGCTGAAAGTAATGGCTTTCTTCTGGCCACTCTGCCATAAAGCCCAACTCTCTGGAGTGTACGGCTTATTGTCGTCCTATGTTCAGATACTCGTCTCTGCTGTGGAACTCTGCAGCTCCTCCAGGGTTACCTTAGGTCTCTGTGCTGCCTCTCTGATTAATTACGTCCTTGCCCAGTCCGTGAGATTTGGTGGGCGGCCATCTCTTTGCAGATTTGCTGTTGTGTCATGTTCTTTTCACTTGGTTATGATAGTTTTGATGGTGCTCCTGGGGATCATCAAAGATTTGGATATTTTCTTATAACCTAACCATGACTTAGACATTGTCCCTTACTTGTTTGGAGAGTAGTGTTGAGCGCGAATATTCGAATTACGAATTTTTTTCTCGAATATCGCAATTTCGAGATTTCGCGAATATTTAGAATATCGTTATATATATTCGCGAATTCGAATATTCGTATTTTTTTTTTTTTATTATAATATTTTTTTTCTTTCCCACTTCTCTAAAGTTGTTCTTACCTGTGCTTTGGATTCCTGGCTTCCTGGCTGCTCCAGTCAGTGGCGTTTTCAACTTACTGCTATATTCCATATTAGCTAAATTACAATCTAATCTATATGTGTATTTTACGAAATTTCGCAAGTTGCGATGCGAGTAATATAACACGAAATAATCGCATGAAGATTTCAATTTAGCACTGCTATATTCCATATTCTAGCCTAATATGGAATATAGCTGTGCTAAGTTAGCACTGCTGTATTCCATACTAGGCTAGAATATGGAATATAGCAGTGCTAAGTTGAAATCTTCATGCGATTATTTCGTGTTATATTACTCGCATCGCAACTTGCGAAATTTGCAAATGTTCTTAATATTGCTCTAACTTCGTCTTTTAGAATATTACGAATATTCTAAAAGACGAAGTTAGAGCAATATTACGAAATTTCGTAAAATACACATATAGATTGTAATTTAGCTTATATAGTGCTATAATCCCTTTTTTTTCCTCTAATTTTTTTTGCCTCTTCTGAACTTAAGTTTTGTAAAATATGTACACTGTTAAAAAATATTACTATAGCAGTATATTAGCTTAAATACAATCTATGTGTATTTTACGAAATTTCGTAATATTGCTCTAACTTCGTCTTTTAGAAATTTCGTAATATTGCTCTAACTTCGTCTTTTAGAATATTCGTAATATTCTAAAAGACGAAGTTAGAGCAATATTAAGAACATTTGCAAAAGCCGAAATTGCGATGCGAGTAATATAATACGAAATAATCGCATGAAGATTTCAACTTAGCACTGCTATATTCCATATTCTAGCCTAGTATGGAATATAGCAGTGCTAACTTAGCACAGCTATATTCCATATTAGGCTAGAATATGGAATATAGCAGTGCTAAGTTGAAATCTTCATGCGATTATTTCGTATTATATTACTCGCATCGCAATTTCGGCTTTTGCAAATGTTCTTAATATTGCTCTAACTTCGTCTTTTAGAATATTACGAATATTCTAAAAGACGAAGTTAGAGCAATATTACGAAATTTCGTAAAATACACATAGATTGTATTTAAGCTAATATACTGCTATAGTATTATTTTTTAATAGTGTACATATTTTACAAAACTTAAGTTCAGAAGAGGCAAAAAAAAAATTAGAGGCAAAAAAAGGGATTATAGCAGTATATTAGCTAAATTACAATCTATATGTGTATTTTACGAAATTTCGTAATATTGCTCTAACTTCGTCTTTTAGAATATTCGTAATATTCTAAGAGACGAAGTTAGAGCAAATCACGAAATTTCGTAAAATACACATATTAGCCTAGCCATAGTCAATTAGCATAGGAACGTTGCCTTATACTATCAAGATAAATAATCGCAATACGCGAAAAAAAAAATCGTATATTATTCGCGATAATTGGAATAATTACGAATATTCGATTTCGACGAATATAACACGAATATTCATTCGAATATTCGCGAAATATCGCGAAATCGAATATGGCACCTCCCGCTCATCACTATTGGAGAGTTCCTTGGTCTTCATGGCAGTGTTTGGTTAGTGATGCCTCTTGCTTAGGTGTTGCAGCCTCTGAGGCTTTTCAAAAAAGGTGTGTATATGTAATGACAGATCATGTGACAGATTGCACACAGGTGGACATCATTTCACTAATTATGTGACTTCTGAAGGTAATTGGTTGCACAAGAGCTTTCTATGGGCTTCCTAACAAAGTGGGGGAATACTGTATTTTTCACCCTATAAGACGCACTGGCCGATAGGACGCACCTAGGTTTTTGAGGTGTGATGGGCTTTGAACTATTGGTAGCCTGTGAATGAATCTATTATGGGGGTCTGTGGATGGCACTGTTATGGGGGTCTGTGGCTGACACTGTTATGGGGGTCTGTGGCTGACACTGTTATGGGGGTCTGTGGCTGACACTGTTATGGGGGTCTGTGGCTGACACTGTTATGGGGGTCTGTGGCTGACACTGTTATGGGGGTCTGTGGCTGACACTGTTATGGGGGCATCTGTGGGTGGCATGACACTGCTTTGGGGGGGGGGATCTGTGGAAGACAGATAAATAGCATCTTATGCTATTTGACATCCACAGATCCCCCCATAACATGCCAGCCCCCAGCCACTGTGAATGACCCTCAATACAGGGGCTGGGGGCTGGCATCTACACTAGTTTTAAATGGCAGCGGGGGCTCAGTGCAGTCATTGTATTCCATTGCAAAGGGCCCCCCTCACTGTACTAATGGTATCTGTAACTGCATGCAGGCAATGGTTAACTATACATATGTTCGATCCAGCACTGAGCAGCCTGTACTTACCATCATAGCAGGCTGGATGCAGGAAGCTGGGCGGGCACTGGCAGCGTAACTTCCTACGCCACGTGCCTGCTCCGCCCACTTTATGAATGAAGCAGGCGGCGCAGGCACGTGACGTGGGAAGTTACACTGTCAGTGCCCACCCGCTCAGCCTCCTGCCTCCAGCATCCAGCCTGCTATGATCATAAGTACAGGCTGCTCAGTGCTGGATCGAACATATGTATAGTTAACCATTGCCTGCCTGCAGTTACAGATACCATTAGTACAGTGAGCGGTGCCCGGTGCAATGGAATACAATGACTGCACCGGGCCCCGCTGCCATTATAAAACGAAAGGCCGGCCCCCAGACCCTCCTTCCTCCTCGCTGATACACATGCTGGCCGCGCTGTGCAGCTTGCGGTCGGCAGTGTATCAGTGTAAAAATGGCAGCCTTCACCCCATAAGACACACTGCCATTTTCATCCCACTTTTGGAGGGGAAAAAGTGCGTCTTATAGGGCAAAAAATACGGTACCTATGCACATGCCAATTTTCTGTTTTCTATTTCTAAACAATGGTTTTATTTTAGTTTATCTTTTTCTCATTTCACCTCACCAACTTAGACTATTGTGTTCTGATCCATCCCATAAAATTCAGATTAACAAAACATTGAACTTAACTATGTAATGTAACAAAATACAAAAAAGTCAAGGGGGTGAATACTTTTGCAAGGCACTCTATAATGGCCCCTCTGTATTATTAGTATGTATAATGGCCCCTCTGTATTATTAGTATATATTAGTATGCCTCAACTTTGGTCCTCCTATCTGTCTGGCTCTAGCACAGTATTGGGGAACAGCAGCACGACAGTGTTGAGGCGCCAGGTGGGGAGAATGATAAAAATGTTTTCTGAGAAACTCTGTAGAGATGCAGCTTAAAGAAGGTGTCATGGCGGTCTTATCTCCGAATTAAGACGTTGAGGAAAGTCTACATCACAGGAGATGTCACTGGATGGATGAGGTATGTGGTGCTGTATTCTACTGTATATCATAATGTCCATCCACATATGTGTTTTACTGTAAGGTTGGGGGGTGGATTGAGAATATTTCCCACCCTGTTGCATCCTGGCCCCAGACTTCAGTATTTTGTGGAATCAGGTATAATCTGCAGGCCTCAATCAATATTTGGTGGAAACAGATATATCGAACCCCTTAATCGTTATGTTGTGGAAATAGATATATCGCAGGCCTCAATCAGTATTTTATGGAAGCAGGTATATCAAACCCCTTAATCAGTATTTTGTGAAATCAAGTATATGTTGCAGCCCTCAATCAGTATTTGGTGGAAGCAGGTATATCAAACCCCTTAATCAGTATTTTGTGGAAGCAGATATATCGCAGGCCACAATAAATATTTGATGGAAACAGGTATGTCGAACCCCTTATCCAGTATTTTGTGGAATTAGGTATATTGCAGGCCTCAATCAATATTTGGTGGAAGCAGGAAAATCCATCCCCTTAAACAGAATTTTGTGGAAGCAGGTATATTGCAGGCCTCAATCAGAATTTTGTGGTAGCAGGTTAATCAAACCACTTAATCAGTATTTTGTGGAATCAGATATATTGCAGCCCTCAATCAGTATTTTGTCGAAGCAGGTATATCAAACCCCTTAATCAGTATTTTGTGGAAGCAGGTATATTGCAGGCATCAGTTTTTTGTGGAAGCAGGTATATCAAACCCCTTAATCTGTATTTTGTGGAAGCAGGTATATCGCAGGTCTCAATCAGTATTTTGTGGAAGCAGGTATATCAAACCCCTTAATCAGTATTTTGTGGAATCAGGTATATCACAGGCCTCAATCAATATTTGGTGGAAGCAGGTATATTGAACCCCTTAATCTGTATTTTGTGGAAGCAGGTATATCGTACCCCTCAATCAATATTTGGTGGAAGCATGTATATCGAACCCCTTAATCAGTATTTTGTGGAAGCAGATATATCACAGGCCTCAATCAATATTTTGTGGAAGCAGGTATATCACAGGCCTCAATCAATATTTGGTGAAAACAGGTATATTAAACCCCTTAATCAGTACACTCACTAGGACGGGTTGCGTCAACCCCAGCAGCTCGAGACATGGTTCGTCTAAGGTTATAGCTTGAGCTGACCGCTAGTGAGACTGGAACCTGCATATTAGAGCATGCGCATTGTGCTTAGGCAGTTCCCAGTGAAGAGGAGGGGGGAAAACAGTTCCCTGGACTGTGTCTCAGGCATCGGGCAGGACTCTGAAGCGGCAATTTTAAAAGGAATCTACTCTTATCACAGTTTGTGCTGTGCCCTGTCAGCTTGACAGGAGTGAGGGAGGCTGGCAACATCGTCACAAATCATTTCTCTGCGGCAGTTTTTCGGCTCTGCGCTGTGATCTGTCAGCCTGACAGGAGTGAGGGAGGCCGGCTATATCATGTGTAAGCTAGTAATTTCAGGCAACTTTCTAAGGTTATTTATCAGAAACTGAACTTTCCTTGTCACAAAGCTCTCAACACAAATAGTATGTAAATCATTAAAAAAACAATAAAGAATTATATATAGATAACTAGACTGTACTGTGGCATTTATTTATATCCATTTCTGTATATACATCTGTATATATACATCTAATATATAAAGCTGAGTGTATGTGTGTGTGTATGTCCGCTAAAGGAATCTGCACAGTCGCACTTACAATCACAAAATTTGGCACATAGGTACATCAGCCAATCCTTTGAAAATCCAGTTTACTTGGTATGCAAATGAGCCAGTAAGGTGCCTAGAGGGGCTTCACTCTTGCAGGAAGTCCCATCAACATTTTGTTTTCTGTTCTTCTGATTTGTCAGAAGAACAGAATAAAAAATAATCCTCTTATTTGAGCATCCCCTGTGCTTATTTTGCATCCGTTTTTGTCAGTTTTGTCAGAGATCCGTTATTTTGGATGGGAAAAAAGTGAAAGACAGCACAATATAAATATGTGTTTGTAGAGAGGGAGCGACAACTGCTTGTGTGATGGTTATGTGAACACAGCCTTACAAATATATGTAATGTATATACAGAAACTTATATGAATAAATGTACAGACACAGTACAGTCCAGTAATCTATATATATTCTTCTTTATTGGATTATATTTAGAGATTAGTGAATTTAATATTTTTTGTAAGTTAGTAATTTCAGGCAACTTTCTGAGGTTATTTATCAGAAACTGAACTTTCATTGTCACAAAGCTCTCAAAACAAATGGTATGTAAATCATTATAATTAGAGATGAAATTGTGTTATGGATTCCGTTACCACAGACCATAACGCAATTCTATGACGGAATGCATAACAGAATTCATTCCGTTATTCATTCCGTCATAATAAAAGTCTGTGGGTTACAAAACGATCTGTCCCGTTTCCGTTATGCAGGGGAGTCCTCTCCCATCATAGAATTGCATTATGGTCCGTGGTAACGGAATCCATAACGCAATTCACCTTTTACCAGTAAACAAATTTCATAACTGGAAATTCACTCATCTCTAATTATAATGATATACATACCATTTGTTTTGAGAGCTTTGTGACAAGGGAAGTTCCGTTTCTGATAAATAACCTCAGAAAGTTGCCTGAAATTACTAGCTTACACAGTCAGCAGCTGACGATACAGCCGGCCTCCCTCACAGGCTGACAGGGCACAGCACAAACTATGATAAGAGTAGATTCCTTTTTAAATTGCTACTTCAGAGCCCTGCCAGGTGCCTGAGACGGAAAACAGTTTTGTCCCCTCCTCTTCAATGGGAACTGCCTAAGCACAGTTCTAATATGCGCATTTACGTCTCACTGGCAGTCAGCTCAACCAGGGAGTAGCTGTTACCTTAGCCCGATCAGCATGCGGGGTTCCTGCGCTGCTGCCTAGGTTCCAGCCCCGTGCCTCGGAAGCAATCGTCAGGGAGACGTATCGTTTGCAGAAGTAGAAATAGAATGAACCTTTTTGATGGCGCTGTCAGCAGGAGTCAGAGACAGGTAGGTATTGTTAACACAATACTTTTTTATTTTCAGTCAACGCTTTTCAGGGGCGGAGAGCCCCCTTCATCAGGACAATATACAACATGTTGTATATTGTCCTGATGAAGGGGGCTCTCCTCCCCTGAAACGTGTTGACTGAAAATAAAAAAGTATTGTGTTAACAATACCTACCTGTCTCTGTCTTAGCAAGTCCCCGACCAGTCAGGTCTGATTAAACAAATTTACACCGGTGGTAAATGCTGTTACAATAACATATTATTAATCACATGTAAGGGATTAGAAAGCATGGATGCCGCGGCAATGAACATGACCTGAAATTACACCTTCTTCAAGTTACAAAGTGGAAGTTCTCTGCATCTTGCCTCTTGTATTACAGCTCTGTCCCATTCACTTTACACTGCGCTGCAATACCAGACACCACCCATGTGTAGTGTCTCACTAGGCAAAGGTGGGCACTACACAAGGGTTAATATGTCTATTGCATTAATGTGATGTGTTATGTTCATTTCCCTGTGTTATCTGGGTATCAGGCCTGTTAGGGTGTAGTTTAGCCTCCTATACACTAGCGAGCTAGTAAGCCCTTAGTATATATAGCTAGGCCCAGACAGGGAAGGGCAGTTCAGTCCAGGTGGCTAGTAGTGTAGTCTAGCCAGCCTGAAGTTTCTGAGTCTATGTTAGCTCAGAAGAGTCACCCCATGAGAAGAGTTTTCCTCCTGGGAGAAACCTGCAGTTTCCACAAGCAAAGCAGAGGCAGAGTTCCAGCTAAACTCAAGTAAGCTGAAAGGCAGAAGAAGCATAAATATAGAGCAAGGATAAATACGGGAGGAAGATTATTTGCCAAGGATAAAAGCCAGCATTTGGGCATACGGGCCTTGGAATATAGCCAGCCAGAATAACTGAGAAGTAGTGCAGCCTGGTATGGGAAGTGTTGATTGTCACCCTCTGAGTATCTTGCAAAGGACTTTTGCCTGCCATCTATAAAGTGCCTGCTGATTGTTATGACTTCAATCTGGAACTGAAAACCCAACTGTACAAAGTTGAACTGTTGTTCCAGTAAAGCAAAGTTTGGTTTACCATACAACTGACTTCCTCCATTACTGCAACTATAAATCGGTGTGCCATCATTACAGGCACTGGCGTCACGATTCTTAAAGGGACCTTGCCCCAGGCACATTAAACACCTGCAACATCCAGGGCACCTCATCCACCATCAGGCCTGGTCCCTATATACAGAGTGTGCCCCAGAAGGACTCCTGTGCCAGCCTCTCCTTCACTGCCGCATGCCTGCCCAGGGTTTTCCTACAAAACTGTGAGTAACCCTCGCTTGCCCATATACCATGACCTCACAATCGCAATACCCTGCAGGTCTGGCGTGCTGCACATGGACAGGTGTGGCGCTGTTTTTCTCATCCTGTGTAACTCATTGAATAAAACTGAACTGGGACTGGGACTCTAATGCATCACAAGCCCGTCCTATAACTACACAGTCCACACGGTGTATGTGGGCAGAATATTCCTGATTTCCACTCTGATGAATTTATAAATCAGGAGAGATAAGGCTGTTTGTGCATTGAAGGAATCAGCACCGGAGACCAAATACTATGGTCCAAACTGTAAAACATCACCTGTGCAACTATCGGAGGAAAGGGAAGTCGCACCCACGACAACCTTTTCCGAAAGAGATGACAAAGCACATTACATAGAATTAGGCCTCATGCACACGACCGTGCTGTTTTTTGTGGTCTGCAAACCGCAGATCCGCAAAAAACGGAAGCTGCCCGTGTTGCCTTCCGCAATTTGCGGAGCGGAATGGGCGTCGGCAATATAAATGCCTATTCTTGTCTGCAAAGTGCACAAGAATAGGACATGTTATTTTTTTTAGCGGGGCCGCGGAACGGAGCCACAGATGCGGACAGCACACGGAGAACTGTCCCCATATTTTGGGGCCCCATTGAAGTTAATGGGTCCGCATGCGAGCCGCCAAAACAGCGGCTCGGATGCGGACCCAAACAACGGTCGTGTGCATGAGGCCTGAAACTGTAACATTATGTGTATATTACAATGTGAACTAAGTATACAGAAATGTAGAGCGGCGCCCGGGGATCTCACTGCACTTACTATTATCCCCGTGCGCCGCTCCGTTCTCCTGCTATGCCCTCCGGTATCTCCGCTTACTAAGTTATAGTAGGCAGAGATTTCAGTCACTAAGTTATGGTAGGCGGAGTCTGCCCTTGTTCTGCTCTAGCGCTGGCCAATCGCAGCGCAGAGCTCACAGCCTGGGAGGTTATTTTCTCCCAGGCTGTGAGCTCTGCAATGCGATTGGCCAGCGCTACAGAAGTACAAGGGCAGATTCTGCCTACTATAACTTAGTGAGCGGAGAAACCGGACGGCATAGCTGGGGAACGGAGCGGCGCCCGAGAATAATAGTAAGTGCAGTGAGATCCCCGGGAGCCGCTCCGTTCTCCAGCTACATGTCTGTATACTTAGTTCACATTGTAATATACACATAATGTTACAGTTTCAGGCCTCATGCACACGACCGTTGTTTGGGTCCGCATCCGAGTTCTGGCGGCTCGGATGCGGACCCGTTCACTTCAATGAGGCCGCAAAATATGGAGACAGTTCTCCGTGTGCTGTCCGCATCTGTGGCTCTGTTCCGCTGCCCCGCTAAAAAAATAGAACATGTGCTATTCTTGTGCACTTTGCAGACAAGAATAGGCATTTATATTGCCGACGCCCATTCCGCTCTCCATGTCTGTATACTTAGTTCACAGTGTAATAATCAGTAAAAGGTCCTCTTTAAGACCACTTGAAAAATGGCAAAAAATCATATTTAGCATGGCTGGATCTTAACAAGGTTCCAAGTAGAGCTTCAACATGCAACAAGAAGAAATGGGAGTGAGACAAAACATTTTTTGAGCATTCAATTTAAAGGATAAGTGTCACACTTAGACCCTAATTTCAATTTTCATATATGTAGTTACTAATAACATGATATTCCAGAATCAGTTACTATTAGACTGACTTACCCCATATTTAATAAGATTCAGCCCTTAGCAACCAGTCTGCATAAAACTGCAATTTCACTATTCAGTTAAGATGGCCGCCACTGCCCTCCCCCTGAGGCTAATCCCGCCTGCCCTCACTAGCCAGTAACAATAGCTCCCCAAAACTGTCAGTAACCAGAGCCCTCCCCCTAAAGGGTTAATCTCCTGCAGCACAAAAGGGTCCTCTTACCACATGTTGCTTTCATTTATACACTGAGCAGATGGCAGATCTCCTTTAGCTGTTGTGCACTGCTTCGACTCTGCATTGTCCCAGTCTGCTAAATGAGGGATCGTCTGCCAAGCGCAGGGACAGGGAGAAGTGCACACAGCCCAGGTACTGTTATTAGCTGCTGGGGAGGACCTGGCTTTAATCATTTACTTACAGTCCCTGGCTGTCAGCAATGTGACCTTGCAGGCTGCGTGCTTCTGCGTCCTCCATCCTTCAACACATAGACGGACCCTGCATAGCAACCTGATTTTAAGCGCAGGTAAAAATAGGCAGTACAGGGAACTAAACTGTGGAATTAAGGGGTAATTGAGTACACAGTGAAAAGTTGAAATAGGAAATATTCAATCCAATTCCCCCCAAAAATAATATATGACAGTTATACTTTAATGAAAAGAACGAATAAAGTGAAACAGGCTGATTTTCAGCTGATCAAAAGTTTAGGACCACACCTCCAAAAAACAACTAAACCCCCCCAAAACAGAAATCCAACTTCCAAACATGAACTCAGTAATGAGTAGCTCCGCCGTTATTGTTTATCACTTCAAAAATTCGTTTCGGCGTGCTTGATGCAAGCGTTTCCTGAGGTGAGTCGGAACATTTCTCCAAGTGTTGAAGACGGCCGCACGAAGGCCATCTACTGTATGGAACATGCAGGATGGGCCAAAAGAGTGATGTTATTCTCCTGGAAGAAGTCCCTTGTCCTGCAGGCATTGTGTACTGTAGCGATGTCCTGTTGAAAAACCCAGTCGTTACCACACAGACGAGGGCCCTCAGTCATGAGGAATGCTCTCTGCAACATCTGGACATAGCCAGCAGGCGTTTGACGCCCCTGTACTTCCTGAAGCTCCATTGTTCCACTAAAGGAAAAAGCACCCCAGACCATCATGGCACCCCCTCCACTGTGGCGCGTAGAAAACATCTCAGGTGGGATCTGCTTGTCATGCCAGTAACGTTGGAATCCATCAGGACCATCAAGGTTAAATTTTTTTCTCATCAGAGAATAAAACTTTCTTCCACCTTTGAATGTCCCATGTTTGGTGCTCTCTTGCAAAGTCCAAACGAGCAGTTCTGTGGCATTCAAGGAGACAAGGTCTTTGAAGACGTTTTTTGTTTTTTAAGCCCTTCAATCTCAGATGCCGTCTGATGGTTATGGGGCTGCAGTTAGCACCAGTAA
The DNA here is from genome assembly GCF_014858855.1 of Bufo gargarizans. Classification (NCBI taxonomy): domain Eukaryota; kingdom Metazoa; phylum Chordata; class Amphibia; order Anura; family Bufonidae; genus Bufo; species Bufo gargarizans. The sequence goes on from NC_058084.1 coordinate 234,281,069, forward strand.
GGGCCTCAATTTGGGTCGAGGATCATCCAGTGTTTTGACGGACAGCCAATTGGATCCTCCAGTTCAGTGCTGATGACATTTTTTTGGGTCTTCCACTTGACTTTTTTGTTCCATAATGCTCAGGATCATTTAAGAAATTCCAAATGACTGTCTTACTGCGTTCCACCACAGCAGCGATGGCACGCTGGGAGAGACCCTGCTTATGCAGTTCAACAACCCGACCACGTTAAAAAAGGGAGTTTTTTTGCCTTTGCCATCACAACATGTGACTACCTGACAGAAAATGACAATATATCCACATCTTTGCACAGATTTGGCCTTTTAAAAGGCATGTGGTCCTAAAATTTGGATCAGCTGAAAAACATCCTGTTTCAGTTTAATCGTTATTTTCAATTAATTGAATGCTCAAAAAAATCTGTCTTGTCTCACTCATTTCTTCTTGTTGCATGTTGAAGCTCTACTTGGAACCTTGCTAAGATCCAGCCATACTATTTTTTTGCCATTTTTCAAGTGGTCTTAAACTTTTGATCAGGACTGTATGTGTAAATTCTGCCACATGTATGTTTGTGCATTTTGTTGTGAATGTCTGCCATCATATTTCATCTTTAATATTTCTGTTATCACTGTAAGTGCTTATGAATAGCGTTGGGCGCGAGTATTCGAATAGCGAATATTAATCGCGAATATCAGCACTTGAGAATTTGTGAGTATTTAGAATACAGTGATATACTCGTAATTTCAAATATTTTAGATTTTTTTTTTCATCACTAAGATCCCTTCTTGATACCTCCTAAGTACCCCAGTCCGACACTGCCTTTACACAATCTATTTGTGGCTGAGAGATACGGTCCCTTCCTGTCAGCTGATTCTAAAACACAAATGCAACCCCTCCCGACATGTTTCGCCGCTAGTGTGGTTTCGTCAGGGGAGCATGAGGTTATGGCGCACGCACACCATCAATGCTTTATAGACTGCTTTGTTTATTATGACTGTGGCCACTCTCAGACACAATTATAAAAAAAAAATATATAATATCACGTCTGAGGGTTGACGCAGTCATAATTAATTATAATATAAAGATACAATTGTTTCAGAACACATGCCATAATTAAATAATGATTAAGTATCATCATAGTTCATAACGGATATTCCGGATTAGACTGACATATTTATGACATTAAATTAAATGTATCAGGACATAAGATGAGGCAAGAAGATATGATACACAGGCAGAATGAACTTATTCAGCCATGCAAGATATCGCTTGTGATTGGCCTTTAGATATGTCAGTCATGACAGAGAGCAGGACCGAGGAAGGATTGCCATGAGGAGAATGGAGGAGGAACGAAGAGGTCTATAAAGCATGGAATGACGGCGTGTGAGCCATAACCCCATGCTCCCCTGACAAAGCCGCGCCAGCGGTGAAACATGTCGGGAGGGGTTGCACTTGTGTTTTAGAATCAGCTGGCAGGAAGGGACCATATCTCTCAGCCACAAATAGATTGTGTATGCTGAAGGAAACAGAGTGAATGCATTACAGGGAGACCTCTAGCAGGCAGAGCGAAGCAGCGGTGGATGAGTGTGTGTGTGTGTGTGTGTGTATGTGTGGTCATATGCAGCAAACAGTTGTCTGATGTTACCGCTCGTGAAGCGATACTTTTGAAGAGAACTTCAGAGATATATATATTACCATCTAATTATCTAATTCCCAACAAACCGCTAATGAACAGCAGCTGGTCGCTGATTGCAGCGTTATTCTGTCTGCGATTGGAGCGCAACCAAATGGAACAGAATGCCTTTTGGTGCATTCCGTTTCATTCAGTTCCGTTTTGTCCCCATTAACAATCAATAAGGACAAAACTGAAGAGTTTTCTTTCGCTATTTAGATTCTATGACAGATCGCAATAGCGGAATTAAAAACGCTAATGTGAAAGTGGCATAAGGGGTTAATAGCAAATAAAAGTCAAGACACAAGACCATTAAAAATAAAATAAAACAATTATAATCAGAAGTTATAAATATGAAAAAGCTTCTGGAGTCACGCACACAAACATTACTGCAAAGCCGTCCTGTGAAAACAGCTCAAAATATAGTACACAGGTTCCCTGAAAACCAGCTGACAATTTTAAAGTTTTCCTTTTCATTTTGGCACTTTTTTTTTAATTATTATTATTATTATTATATCTTGTGGTTTAGTTAGTTTGAATAAAAGTTACGTTTTACAGACCATATGTAAGAGTGGGTCCCTAGTGGGATTAAATTTGCCAAGTGACCATTGCTTTTGGATATTATAATATCCCTAGGACCTAACTCAAAGGGGTTGTCTCATCATGGACAATGGGGGCATATCGCTAGGCTGGGACCCGCACCTACATCAAGAATGGAGCCCCGCAAGTGAAGAAGGGCGCACTGCGCATGTGCAGCCGCCCTCCATTCATTTTCTATAAGGCTGGCAAAAGTTGCCGAGACCTGTCTCAGCTATTTCCATTGGCCCCATAGAAATTAAAGGAGTGATACACTCCCATTCAATTCTATGGGGAGCTGGCCTGGTGGTGGCCGGACAGGAGTCCTCCAGCCACCACCTTGTGGGGCTCCGTTCTCGCTGGGACCCGCACCTATAAGACAATGGGGGATATCCTAGCGATATGCCCCCATTGACCCTGATGAGACAACCCCTTGAAGGGACAAAATGCTTCTGTTTACCATTGTGACCCTCTGCTGCCAGCCATGACTTCAGATCTGTTTCATGTGTTCACAAGAACTCAGCCTGCCCTTACCCCAGCCTGTTACTGACTATGTGTTTGCCTGTTCCTTCGGTCTCTGACACCCTGAAAGTAGCAGTCTGGCGGCCCCCTCCAGCGAATTTCAGATACCTGTATGGGGTTAAAGAGTATATACCTGGGAGCTGACATGATAACCTTGTTAGGTTTAGCCCAAAGTCAAAGTGGTTGGTTGACACAGTGGTTCCACAGTCACTTCCATAACACAAAGAGAGCCATCCTTTTTTTTAAAAGAAGAAACCAGCTCCAGCTGGGGAGAAGATTTGCAAATCAGCCTTTTTCCATATCCTCCTTGATATACCCAGACATGGCCTTTCTCAGGTAAAAACAACCGTTAGACTCGGCCTCAAGTGGGGGTTGCCCCTGGCAACATGTCTATCCAGCAGTCACAAGGCTGATGAGGAGGTAATGTCTCAGCCTCCTTGTTATGGAAGACTTCAATGTAGCTCACATAGGCAGTAAGCAGCCCATGCAGATTTTGGGGTTCAGAGTGATGTGGAGAACCCCAACAAAGAATCTGACCCAAGTTCCATTCCAGAACAGGGCTTTGCAAGCAGAGTCAGGTAGAACAAACATAGAGATTGATTATGTGTGGAGTGCCCATACTTGTAGGTTCAAAGGCATGGTGACAAACTGAATAGAATAGGAAAGAGCCCTCCCATTAATGGTGGTCACCATTAAGAGCTTCTCAAGGAGCTGAATGGGTATTCAGTATTGGTTCACCACAGTATAACAGGTAAAGTCTCTCCTAACAAACCTAGGCTCGAGAGATTCCAGTCTTGAGGAACAAATGTTGGTAAAATGCTTGAGCAGACTCTCTTCTTCAGTCCGCCTGACTCTGCCCACCTGGGCTCTGGAGAAGAGACTGTAGTCATAGAAAGAAGAGGAGACAGCTTTTTTTGAAATGTAGGTGCCGGTCAAGGTGGTCTCCTTTCACAAGCTGCCTCCGTGGCATGTTCTTGCACCATTAGGTCAATATGAGTGGCAACAAGCGCGAAACGGCTGTTGCCTTCTAGCTGTGTTTTGCCCGCATGACGCTGACATTTTTATGTGAATAAAGCTGCAAAGAGTATTTTTTGGTAAGTGCCGCATTCTTTTTTCTTTTCTCTGCTTTATTGTATGTTTATTTTTTATTGTTTATTTTTGTTTGAAAAATGTCATAAGGGGTGAATTGAATTTTTATTTTATAATATTTTTTAAAACTTTTAAAAACATTTTTGTACTTTATTTTTATCTCCCCTCCTTCCAGGGACTTCAACATTTGATTGTTGGATCACTTACCATAGACTGCAATGCAAGGAGTGAGGTAAAAAAGTAGTACTATCTGATATTAATACTTCTCTGATTGTATGACCCACACCTGAACGTGTTGCCATACCCTTAAAGTGATCAGGGTCTAAAAGAATGTATATTGGTGAAAAAGTAATGCAAAGAGTAGGGATGAGCGAACCTGGACCACCACGTTCGCGACTGTACCACCAGGTACCAAAGTCCATGTTGGGGTTCCTTGATTGTAGTTTAAATAGAACTCGTTGAAAGGCTGCAGCACAGCCAATCAATAAGCGTTTAAGCTGTGGGCACTTGAAAGCCATCACACAGAAAAAAGAGGGGGTTAATCACCTGACTTCTCTGAAAGAGGATCAGGAAACTTAACTCGCAGGGCGCCAATAGGTATGGATACGACAAACTTTTACTAGAACTGTAAAAAATATTTAAAACATAAGGTAGTAAAATACAATGACCACCAGAATCTAAGTGGTTTGGAATCTATGCAATTTGAATAAGAAGGCTGCCGACGGGATATAACTAGCTAGGAAAGTGTACCTAGACAGGAATAGGCAGTTTGAGGAAAAAAAGATTTTTATCCCATAAGGAGGCGCCACTCTTCCGTTAGTAGTCAACAGAAATTCTAAATTTATAAAATTCTAAATTCATAAAAATTCTTTATAAAAGGTGATGTTCATAACATGATTTTATCAGACTATAGATAAAATAAATTGTAAATATTCAGCCAGTAGTATGTAAACCAAATCTATAATAAAAAACTTGGTTTATACTCACTTCACGCAGGAGGAGAGATGGGGGATAAACTCAAAACACCCCCAAACCCTTCCTCCTGCGCCTGGCTCGCTTCTAGAAAGTCAGGAAATAAACGGCAGTCCTTCAACTGGAACTTCTTGTTAATTCCTTTTATTGAGTAGTCAGGGTGGGGTGAGGAGAAGGCTCAACGCGTTTCGGGGATATATAAGTCCCCTTCATCAGGAGCATGTCTAATGGAACTAGCTTATTTAAATCAAATATGGCGCCAAAAACGGGTAGCACAGCGTCACTTCCGGTTTGCGTCCACCCCATGCGTTCCAGCGTGGAACGCAAACCGGAAGTGAAAGCCAGCGCCCACCAAAAATGCAGACAAACATTGACATCTTCATCATAATACTTAGCCAGTATTCGGCTATAACAAGTGTGTCACGGTAAACAGGAATATCTTACAAACAATCGGCACACATTGGTTAATTTGTCCTCCGCCGGCTGCAGGTCCGGGACCGGAAGTGACGTCACCCCCGGTCTTCCGGCTCCCGGAGGCTTATAACCCATAAAAATTTACATGAAACATGCATGGTGAGACTTTAGGGACATAGGGGATGATAACCAAAGATAAAAATACTTAAAACGAGTGACTATGTAGTGCGTCGACATCGATGCTAAATCTGAAACCCCGCCCACTTCCGGTCAGTGGAACGCAGATAATAGGACTACGGCTACTTATTGTATCTAATAGATAATGGGCGTGGGGAAAATACAAGGGTAGGAAGTTTTTACTGGTTGAACAATGGCTCAAAAAGGCAATTGTATATGTAAAATGAATGAACATAAAATAGATATAAAGTATACTGGTGCAAATATGTGAATTCAAAATATTCATAAATAACTAAAATATAAACATACATATATAAATATAGATATAAATATAAATCCAGAAGAGTACTTAAAAAATCAATAAGAGAGATATGATCTATATGTATATAGACCATATAATGGACAAGAACAGGAGTTGTGTGTATAGATGAAAAACATGTATGTATGTATATATATATATATATATATATATATATAAGGAAAAAAAAAAAAAAAAAAAAAACATTAGTATAAAAATATATAAATATATAAATAAATAAAACCATATGAAATATACTTAATAATACTATGTAGGGGTTGGTCTATCCATGTTCCCGATTACATATCTGGTTTGGTTTTTGAGGGGTATCAATAGTTGGTATATTCTAATGTTTCATTTAGGCCATGAGGAGATAAAGTGTTTAGACGGAAGATCCAGTGCATTTCCTTTCTGCACAATGTTTGATAGGACTGTGTTATATGTTCCAGCGGAGTTAATTTTAGTAACGCAGAATTACAGTTGTGTTTCTCCAGAAAATGTCTGGATACACTATGTGTAATAACCCCTCGCTTTATGTTTGACCTGTGTTCCGTCATTCTGTCCCTCACTGTTTGGGTAGTTCTCCCTACATATTTAAAATTGCATGGGCAGGTTAACAGGTAAACTACATTCCTGGTGTTACAGCTGATTTCTTGTCTAAATCTCCATATGTCGTTTGGTGAAATTATGAGTTCAGTGATCCCCTGATTCATCATCGCACAGCATTTGCATCTAGCAATCCCACATCTATATATCCCTTGTTTGGTATCCTTTTGTTTTGGGGTTGAACTGTTTTTACTGGTGGTTGTTAGTTTGGGAGATGACGGTGCTAGCATGTTTTTCAAAGTTTGTGCGCTCCTGAAGATGATTGACGTATTAGTTGGTAGTATGTCTTTGAGGATTGGGTCTTTTAAAAGAATCCCCCAGTGTTTATTCAAAATTCTTTTGATTTCACTGTGTTTGGTATTATACCTTGTTATCAGATTGTACTCATAAGGGTTTTTTTCACTATTAGATGTTTTCGGAGTTGGCTTTAGGGCCGAGTCTTGGTCTAAAATAAGTGTTCTTTCTGCGGAAGATTTGATCAGTTTAGGATAGCCTTTTTCGATGAACCTAGTCTTCAGGACTTTCATTTGTTTTTCTAGAACTTTTTTATCTGAGCAATTCCGTCGTACCCTTTTCATCTGACTAAATGGGATATTGCATTTCCACTTCGATAGGTGACAACTGGAAAAATCCAGGTAGCTATTAGCATCCACATGTTTGAAATAAGTACTTGTATGTATAGTATTCGCAATAACTTCTAGTTTCAAATCTAGAAAGATAGCTTTGGTCTGGTCGTGTTCAAGACTGAATTCCAATCCCCAATCATTTTGATTCAAACCCTCCACAAAACTTAAAAGATCATCTTCCTTCCCATCCCAGATCAAGATAATGTCATCTATGTACCTACGGTAAAACATGATTCTGGGATGGGAAAGAAGACCTAAGTGAGTCTCAAACAGTCCCACAAAAAGATTCGCATAAGCAGGGGCAAATTTCGTGCCCATCGCGGTGCCTTTAGTTTGTAAATAAAATTTGTCATTAAAAAGAAAATAATTATGATTGAGGATGAATTCAATGGACTTCATTAAAAATTCCTTTTGTGTAATAGGAAGTGACGGGTCTTTTTCGAGAAAAAAACTGTATCGAATTTAGGCCTAGATCATGACGAATGTTACTATAGAGTGACGTGACGTCTAGGGTAGCCCAGTGGTATTCCTCTCTCCAGCTAAATGTTTTAAGAGAGTTGATCAAATCATCAGGAGCATGTCTAATGGTGAAGAAACTAGCTTATTTAAATCAAATATGGCGCCAAAAACGGGTAGCACAGCGTCACTTCCGGTTTGCGTCCACCCCATGCGTTCCAGCGTGGAACGCAAACCGGAAGTGAAAGCCAGCGCCCACCGAAAATGCAGACAAACATTGACATCTTCGGCTGGCACACCATGTGACCATGCATGCATAAATGCCGGATCACATGGTGCGCCGCCATTCTGCTCTAAATAGTGTAGGGACAGGATGCTGCTGCAGGCAGGGAGAGTGTTAGGCCTTTATTATTTTTTAAAACTATTCTGGTGACCTGTAGGCATTATTGATCGGTGCAATACAGCTCATTTGCACCAGTGAGACAGAAATACCATACTTACTCGCACTGTTTAGTCTGAGGCTGACCTGTTGGCATTTTTGTTCAGTGCAATCCTACTCCTTTGCACCAGTGACAGGGAAATATAATAGTTAATCAGTAGAGATGAGCAAATTTTTCAAAAATTGTATTCGACCATTTTGTCAAAATTTTTGAAAAAAATGAGCTTCGATCCGAATTTATTTGCGGCAAATCTCATTAAAAAGCGGCTATTTATAGTGGTGTAGAACACTGTGCTTTGCAGTTACACCCATAGGGAGTCTGCTGTGGTAGTGAAATAATACTGTGAGTCAGTATGACATGCAAATGACAGGCGTCGCTCTTAGGCCCTTTTCACACGAGCGAGATTTCCGCGCGGGTGCATTGCGTGAGGTGAACAAATTGCACCAGCACTGAATCCAGACCCATTCATTTCTATGGGGCTTTGCAGATGAGCAGTGATTGTGCATTGCGTGAAAATCGCAGCATGCTCCTCTTTGTGGGTTTTCTACGCAACGAAGGCCCCATAGAAGTGAATGGGACAGCGTGAAAATCGCAAGCCTCCGCAAGCAAGTGTGGATGTGGTGCAATTTTCACTCACGGTTGCTAGGAGACGATCGGGATGGAGACCCGATCATTATTATTTTCCCTTATAACATGGTTATAAGGGAAAATAATAGCATTCTTAATACAGAATGCATAGTACAATAGGGTTGGAGGGGTTAAAAAAAAAATATATATTTTTTTTACCTCACCTTAATCCACTTGTTCGCGCAGCCCAGCTTCATCTTTGCTGTGCACATGAAAAGGACCTGTGGTGACGTCACTACGCTCATCCCATAGTCCGTCACATGACTGTCACCATGGTAAAGGGTAAAGACCATGTGATGGACCATGTGATGAGCGCAGTGACATCAAAGGTCCTAGTCCTCAAAGAAGACGACAGAAGAGAAGCCGGGCTGCATGAACAAGTGGATTAAGGAGAGTTAATTTTATTTTATTTTTTTTATTTTTTAACTCCTCCAGCCCTATTGTACTATGCATTCTGTATTAAGAATGCTATTATTTTCCCTTATAACCATGTTATAAGGGAAAATAATACAATCTACACAACACCTAACCTAAATCCGAACTTCTGTGAAGTAGTTCGGGTTTGGGTACCAAACAAGCCAATTTTTCTCACGTGCGTGCAAAACGCATTACAAAGTTTTTAACTCGCGCAGAAAAATCGTGCATTTTCCTGCGACGCAACCGCATCTTATCCAGGACAAAAACATGACGCCCGTGTGAAAGAGGCCTTAGAATCACTGCACACTTCACTTATTTGGGCAGTCACTGGGCCAAAACTGACCAAATAACTCAAGTATAAACTCACAGGTCGATGTTAGCGCCAAGAAAAAGCGCACTCCTTTTACACCAGCTGATTCCACATAGATGTCTACAGAACCTGTTCTATTAATCGCTTATACAAGTAGAGTCCCCCGACAGAGTTGACAGGGTGTCAGCAGTAAGTTGGTGTTGACATCACTGATTATTTTGCCCTTCCTCTGATCCGTGAGAACAATAACCCCCAAAAAACGCATCCTGTCTGTTGAGCATCTGCCTTCACTCGGTCAGTAATCCATCAGTATTGCTAATGCCAAAAAACAAAACAGGAGTGGATCCAAAATAGAGATGACTGAGTCACCCATTCAAGAACTTCTGGGTTGCTGGTCAACACACAACCACTAGATGACAGGAGCTCAGGCCTCTCGCTGCGACTCCTGCTGCCACGCCCCCTTACTCTGCCGTGACCTGTGCCTGTGCCAAAAAATATTTAGGCCTCTGCCACTCCCCTGTGCGGGGCCTGGCACTTCTTTGTCTGACATACTGTTAGATCAGATAAATAAATAAAAAGGAAATTAAAACACCCCAAAAAGGGCAAATACTTTTTTTGTGCCAATACATGCAAAAAAGGGCTTTAGAACATCTAAATGCACCGCTGAACGGCAAAAATATTTTACCTTTGCCACTAATACACGCCACAAAAGGCTTTAGAACATATTACTGCACCGCAGAACTGAAGATATATTTTTCTTTTTCCACTTGTACACACCACAAAAGGCTTTAGAACATATAAATACACCGCTGAATGGCAAATATATTTTTATTTGCCACTATTACACAACAAAAAGGGCTTTAAAACATAACTGCACCGCTGAAAGGCAAAGGTCCTCCTCGTGGTTCAAGATTATTATGTCTTATATTGGCAGAGTAGAGAAATATACTGGCCACACTCCCAAAAATGGCTAAAAAGGTTGCACACAGAATAGACAAACATTTAAAAAAAAAAAAACTGAAAGAGTGTTGGCTTCTTCCTCCACCCACAGCCTCCTCAACTTGCTACTCCACTTCGGTCTCCGACTCTTGGTTCAAGATTGTAATTTTTTATTTTTAGGTATGTAAGTCATTTCCCTATCCACATTTGTTTGCAGGTCAATTGTACTGCTCTTACATCCACTTTGGAGCCTTTTGCAGGCCTGTAGCCCTTTCTATGACTTTTTTACAAACATTTTAGTGCCCAAAAGTTCGGGTCCCTATTGACTTCAATGCGGTTCGTTATTTCTGAGATTTACAGAAACACCACCCCACATTTGGTCATAAACTCATGTAAAGGCACACGGCAGGGTGCAGAAGGAAAGGATTGCCGCATGGTTTTTGGAAGACAGATTTTGCTGGACTGGTTTTTAGACACCATGTCCCATTTGAAGCCCCCCTGATGCACCCCGACAGTAGAAACTCCCAAAAGTCACCCAATTTTGGAAACTAGGGGATAAGGTGACAGTTGTATTGGTATTATTTTGGGGTACATATGATTTTTAATTGCTTTATATTATGTTTTTTATGAGGCAAGGTAACAAAAAAATTGCTGTTTTGGCACTGTTTTTATTTTTTACAACATTCATCTGACAGGTTAGATCATGCCCTAATGTTATAGAGCAGGTTGTTACAGACACGGTCAAATCAAATATGTCTACCTTCTTTGTTTTGATTTTACATAATAAAGCGTTTTTTTTTTTAAATATATGTTTTTGTGTCTCCATTTCCTGAACACCATATTTTTTAAAATTTTCTGCCAATCGTCTTCTGCAGGGGCTCATTTTTTGCAGGAAGAGTTGACATTTTTATTGGTACCATATAGATTAAAGGACCTTAACATGTATAGCTTGGAAGAAAGATGAGACAGAGGGGATATGATAGAAACTTTTAAATACATAAAGGGAATCAACAAGGTAGAAGGGAAGAGAATATTTAAAAGAAGAAAAACTGCTACAAGAGGACATAGTTTTACATTAGAGGGGCAAAGGTTTAAAAGTAATATCAGGAAGTATTACTTTACTGAGAGAGTAGTGGATGCATGGAATAGCTTTCCTGCAGAAGTGATAGCTGCAGATACAGTGAAGGAGTTTAAGCATGCATGGGATAGGCATAAGGCCATCCTTCATATAGGATAGGACAAAGGGTTATTCATAGTATACAGTATATTGGGCAGACTAGATGGGCCAAATGGTTCTTATCTGCCAACACATTCTATGTTTAACCGCCTCCAGACCGCCTAACGCAGATGTGCGGTCCGGAGGCGGCAGCGCTGTGCAGACTGACGCATATACGCATGCGCAGTTTGGGCCGGCATTTCGTCGAGGGGGGGTCACGTCATCAGCTTGCCAGCCAATGATCGCGGCTGGCAAGCTGATGAGTTAAAAAAAAAAAAACAGAGTGCCAGATAACAGATCATATTAGTAAATATGATCTGTTATATGGCTGGCCTGCTCCTCTGCTGGTTCTTTTCGTCGGTTGGATCCAGCAGAGTTGCAGGCTACACAGTGAGTACACCAACACTACATACTAGCCCCAGATCACCCCCCTGAACCCCAATTAACCCTTTGATCACCCCTGTCAATCACTAGTGAAAGAAAAAAAGTGATCAGTGCAAACTGTCACTTTTTTTTTTCACTGGTAGGTTTTAGGTATAGTTTAGGCCCCTTGGTTAGGTAGTTTAGGGATCGGTTAGCGCCCAGCCCACCGCACCGCAGTCACTGATTCGCTGATTAGCGTATCGCTAATCAGCATTTGTACTTTTATAGTATCTGGAAGTGATCAAAACCGATCACGGTCAGATCTATAATTGTATTAGTGTCACTTTAGTTCTCCCTCCACCCAAAACGCAGTGTTTGCCCGATCAGGCCCTATCGGTCGCCCACACGTGCGTTCGCCCACACCCGCCCCACCGCAGTGACAAAAAATTTTTGGGGGGGGGATCACTGCACATTCACTTTACACGCGCTGCGGCGATAAAAAAATCTGTTTTGATATTTTTTATCAACCGCAGCGGCCTCCGGTACTTCGCTAGCCTCCGCTTTGTAAGAGAGGCTTGCTTTTTTTTCTTGGGTAGTCTCAGGGAATACCCCTAAATTTAGTTGCCCAAATGTCAAACAGGGGTATTCTTCTGAAGAGGCCTACAGGCTTCTGACCCAGTCGGATGAGGAATAGGAACCCTCATCTGATGAATCTAGCGGGTCAGAATACGAACCTGTAGAAAGCAGTGGCTCTCTGACCCAAAGTTCGGACGAGGAGGCTGAGGTCCCTGATAGCACCAGGCGTACACGGCCCCGTGTCGCTAGACCACAGGTTGCGCAGGATCCGCTTCAAGAGCAGCAGAGTGGGGCTGCTGCTGTCGGATTACGTGGTGAAGCATACACCAGCAGCGCAGCCCTCCCTGGACCTAGTACCAGCACTGCCGTACAACCTGGTGAAGTGGCGAGCACCAGAAGGGCAGTTGAAGCTGGTACGGTGGCACGAGCAGTAGTGACCCCGTCGCAGCCACCGCACAGGCGTGCCCGTTGAGCCCCTAGAATCCCTGAGGTGCTGGCAAACCCTGATTGGCAGTCCCCAACTTCAGCCGCACCTGTAGTTTTCCCTTTCACTGCCCAGTCTGGAGTTCGGGTTGAGACCGCTCAGATCGGTTCGGCCCTGGGATTTTCTGAGCTGTTCTAGACTGCGGAGCTCTTAGACATAGTTGTGGCCGAAACAAACAGGTATGTCACACAATTTATAACCGCCAACCTGGGAAGCTATTATGCCCAGCCTTTCCGGTGGAAACCAGTCCAAGTTTCCGAAATTAAAACTTTTCTGGGCCTTCTCCTCAACATGGGTCTAACTAAAAAGCATGAATTGCGGTCATATTGGTCCACGAACCCAATTCATCACATGCCCATGTTCTCTGCTGCTATGTCCGGGGCACGTTTTGAGGCCATCCTGCGTTTCCTGCACTTTAGCGACAACACCGCCTCCCGTCCCAGAGGCCACCCTGCTTTTGACCGGCTCCACAAAATTCGGCCCCTCATAGACCATTTCAACCTGAAATTTGCAGATTTGTATACCCGAGAGCAAAACATCTGCGTAGACGAGTCCCTGATACATTTTACCGGGCGCCTTGGCTTCAAACAATACATCCCAAGCGAGAGCGCCCGGTATGGGGTCAAATTGTATAAGCTCTGTGAAAGGGCCACAGGCTATACCCACAAATTTCGGATCTGTGAGGGAAAAGATCAGACCCTGGAGCCGGTCGGTTGCCCTGACTATCTGGGGAGCAGTGGGAAGACAGTTTGGGACTTGGTGTCACCCTTATTCGGCAAGGGGTACCATCTTTATGTGGACAATTTTTACACAAGTGTGGCCCTCTTTAGGCATTTGTTTCTAGAATGGATTGGCGCCTGTGGCACCGCGCAAAATAGTCACGCGGGCTTCCCCCAATGGCTCGTTACCACCCGTCTTGCAAGGGGGCAGAGGGCCGCACTGTGTAACGAAGAACTGCTCGCGGTGAAATGGAGAGACAAGCATGACGTTTACATGCTCTCCTCCATTCACGCAGACACGACAAATTGAGCGAGCAACCCGTGTCATTGAAAAGCCCCTCTCAGTCCACGACTATAACCTTCACATGGGAGGGGTGGACTTCAATGACCAGATGTTGTCTCCGTATTTAGTTTCCCACAGAACCAGACGCTGGTATAAGAAGGTGTCTGTATATTTAATTCAATTGGCTCTGTATAATAGTTTTATTCTCTACAGTAAGGCTGGGAGAACTGGATCCTTCCTCAAATTTCAGGAAGAGATCATCGAGAACCTCCGGTACCCAGGAGGTTCCGTGGCCCCATCCACCAGTGTAGTTAGCCGTCTACACGAGCGACATTTCCCCAATGTCGTTCCTGGTACCTCAACCCAACCGTCACCCCGAAAAAGATGTCGTGTCTGTAGCAGGAGTGGAATAAGGCGTGACACCCGCTATTTCTGTCCTGACCACCCTGCCCTATGCTTTGGAGAGTGTTTACGGAAGTACCACTCACAGGTACACTATTAGCATAGGGATCACATCTCACCAGGACAGGCACACAGGGCTATTAGGGCCCATTCACTCACACAGCTACTGCAAACCTCTCCTTTCACCTGGGACAAAGTGCATAACGCACTTCGCCACATCTTTGGGCGAGTTGCGCTTTGCACATTGACCCATGGGGAAGGAGAGGTTTGTTCTATAAAAAGGTAAAAAAACAAAAACACCAGTAAGCAAAAAGTTTAATGTTTAGTTCAAAAAGTTAAAGTTTATATATTCTGTTCCAAAGTTAATAAAAATTATTGCGTTGCGGCCTGTTTTTTTTTTTTTTTTTTTTTTTACCTTCCAGGTGGACCAACCGATTGACTAGCTGCAGCACTGATGTGCCTTCTGACAGAAGCATTGCGCTGCTGTCAGATTACACGCAAGTCGGTGTATGCGGCGCTGCAAGACGAGATTTCTCCTCTGCAGTAACAGATACGTTTGCCAAGGCATACGAGCTGAGGAGGAGACGGCGTTCCTATGCTTTGGCAAACACTTTGTATATAAAAAATAAAATAAAATCCCGGCAATGATTTATTCATCCACATCGATTGATGTGAATGGAGAAATCTGGTTTGCCAGGGCATACGATCTAAGTGGGTATGGATGTTGGGCGGAGCTCCTATGTCCTGGCAGATGCCTTTCCCCTCCTTTTTCTTTGGGCAGAGATTTTTTCATCCACATTGATCGATGCGAATGAAGAAATCTGTGCCGTTCATTTTTTTCTTTCAGCCCAGAGGCTGAACGGAAAAAAAAATCTCATTACCTGTATGCTCAATATAAGGAGAATAGCAGAAACTCCTAATGCTGGCCATACATGTAATGATTGCGGAGACCCTCAAATGCCAGGGCAGTACAAACACCCCACAACTGACCCCATTTTGGAAAGAAGACACCCCAAGGTATTTGCTGAGGGGCATATTGAGTCCATGAAAGATTTACATTTTTGTCCTAAGTTAGCGGAAAGTGAGACTTTGTGAGAAAAAAATAAATAAAAATAAAATCAATTTCCACTAACTTATGCCCAAAAAAAAATTTCTATGAACTTGCCAGGCCCCTCATTGAATACCTTGGGGTGTCTTCTTTCCAAAGTGGGGTCACATGTGGGGTATTTATACTGCCCTGGCTTTTTAGGGGCCCTAAAGCGTGAGAAGAAGTCTGGGATCCAAATGTCTAAAAATGCCCTCCTAAAAGGAATTTGGGCACCTTTGCACATCTAGGCTGCAAAAAAGTGTCACACATCTGGTATCGCCGTACTCAGGAGAAGTTGAGGAATGTGTTTTGGGGTGTCATTTTACATATACCCATCATTTTCCGCTAACTTGTGACAAAAAAAAATAAAAAATTCTTCTTTCCAAAATGGGGTCACTTGTGGGGTAGTTATACTGCCCTGGCAATTTAGGGGCCCATATGTGTGAGAAGTACTTTACAATCAAAATGTGTAAAAAATGGCCTGCGAAATCCGAAAGGTGCACTTTGGAATATGTGCCCCTTTGCCTACCTTGGCAGCAAAAAAGTGTCACACATCTGGTATCGCCGTACTCAGGAGAAGTTGGGGAATGTGTTTTGGGGTGTCATTTTACATATACCCATGCTGGGTGAGAAAAATATCTTGGTCAAATGCCAACTTTGTATAAAAAAATGGGAAAAGTTGTCTTTTGCCAAGATATTTCTCTCACCCAGCATGGGTATATGTAAAATGACACCCCAAAACACATTCCCCAACTTCTCCTGAGTACGGCGATACCAGATGTGTGACACTTTTTTGCAGCCTAGGTGGGCAAAGGGACCCACATTCCAAAGTGCACCTTTCGGATTTCACAGGTCATTTTTTTTTATTGCAAAGTACTTCTCACACATATGGGCCCCTAAATTGCCAGGGCAGTATAACTACGCCACAAGTGACCCCATTTTGGAAAGAAGACACCCCAAGGTATTCTGTGAGGGGCATGGCGAGTTCCTAGAATTTTTTTTTTTTTGTCGCAAGTTAGTGGAATATGAGACTTTGTAAGAAAAAATAATAATAATCATTTTCCGCTAACTTGTGACAAAAAATAAAAAGTTCTATGAACTCACTATGCCCATCAGCGAATACCTTAGGGTGTCTACTTTCCGAAATGGGGTCATTTGTGGGGTTTTTCTACTGTTTGGGCATTGTAGAACCTCAGGAAACATGACAGGTGCTCAGAAAGTCAGAGCTGCTTCAAAAAGCGGAAATTCAAATTTTTGTACCATAGTTTGTAAACGCTATAACTTTTACCCAAACCATTTTTTTTTCCCAAACATTTTTTTTAATCAAAAACATGTAGAACTATAAATTTAGCGAAAAATTAATATATGGATGTCGTTTTTTTTTTTTGCAAAATTTTACAGCTGAAAGTGAAAAATGTCATTTTTTTGCAAAAAAATCGTTACATTTTGATTAATAACAAAAAAAGTAAAAATGTCAGCAGCAATAAAATACCACCAAATGAAAGCTCTATTAGTGAGAAGAAAAGGAGGTAAAATTCATTTGGGTGGTAAGTTGCATGACCGAGCGATAAACAGTGAAAGTAGTGTAGTGCAGAAGTGTAAAAAGTGGCCTGGTCATGAAGGTGGTTTTAGCTAGCGGGGTTGAAGTGGTTAAGGTGACCAAATAAATTGGTTATTTTGGTACAGTTTTTATTTATTTATTTATTTTTACAGCATTCACCTGAGGGGTTAGGTCATGTAATATGTTTATGGTACACGCAATAACATGTATACTTTTTCTTATTTATTTAAGTTTTACACAATAATAGCATTTTTGAAACAAAAAATGATGTTTTAATGTCTGCATAGTCTGAAAGACATCTTTTTTGATTTTTTGACCAATTGTCTTAGGTAGGGGCTCATTTTTTGCGGGATGAGATGACGGTTTGATTGGTACTATTTTGGGGGGGTAATACGTCTTTTTGATCGCTTGTTGCCATTTTTGTGATATAAGGTGACAAGAAATAGATTTTTTTGGCACAGTTATATATTTTTTGTTACTGTGTTCACCTGAGGGGTTAAGTCATGTGATATTTTTATAGAGCTGGTTGTTACAGACGTGGCGATACCTAATATGTATACTTATTTTATTTAATTTGGCTTTAACACAGTAATTGTTTTTGAAACGATATCACGAAAATGATATTTAGTGTCTCCAAGTTCTGAGAGATATATTTTTTTTTATTTTTTGGGTGATTGTCTTATGTAGGAGTTCTTTTTTGCCGGATGAGGTGACTGTTTTATTGGTACCATTTTGGGGGCATACACCTTTTCGATCACATGGTGTTGCACTTTTTGGTGTGTTTTCTTTTTTCAATTTTTTTTATATAAAATCAGTGGAAAGGGCGTTTTTTTTTTTTACTTGAAACATTTTATTATTAAAAACTCTTTTTTGACTTTTTTTGTAACTTTATTTCTGTCCCACTCTGGGACTTTACTTTTGGGGGTCTGATCCCCTCTGCAATGCATTATAATACATCTGTGTTGTAATGCATTTCCTGTTAGTGTATTACACTGAGTAATACACTAACAGGCTACCTAGGAGACCAAGCCTGATGCTGGATCTCCTGGGCACCTGTAGAAGGCAGGTCCCGATGCCGTGCAAGGTATTGTCAGCCTCGGCACGGCATTGGGCTGCCTTCTCACCCATTGGTCCCTGCCACAGCAGCGTGGGGACTCTATGGGCTCCCTCACTAGCAGCAAATCCCTTCTATGCCGCGATGCCGGTGGATACATCAGGGGCCCGGGTACCAGGGACTGCCAGGCCCCTGCAGTGATAGGTGCCCGCCTGATCACCATGACATAATAGTACGTCAAAATGCGGGAATGCACCTGCCACCATGACATACTATTACATCATATGTCGGGAAGGGATTAAACATTTAACCATGTGCATCTGACTGAATTGTGGACACATAGAACAAATCTTCCAAAGCATTCTAGGAACTTCTGTCCTTGCTTAACTCCTAAAAAGGTAAAGATGGGTCAACACTGACGCTTCCAGCTTGTTTCTGGGCAAATTCGAGACTGATGAATCACACAAACCCTTTCCCATTGTAAAAAGTGTAGCTGAATTCAATATTGGTGAGAGACACGATTATTAGGGGAACAGATACAGAAATCTGTCAAAGATCAGGATCGTCAAAAGGCGTGTTGGTAGATTACTGGAATGGGCGGGTAAAGACCCAGCGGTCATGGTCCACATTGGAACAAATGGCAAAGTTATAATAGATAGATACAGTGGATATACAAAGTCTACACACCCCTGTTAAAATGTCAGGTTTCTGTGCTGTAAAAAAATGAGACAAAGATAAATCATTTCAGAACTTTTTCCACCTTTAATGCGACCTATAAACTGTACCACTCAATTGAAAAACAAAACTTAAATCTTTTAGGTGGAGGGAAGAAAACAAAAAAAAATAAAAAATTGGGTTGCATTATAACTGGGGATGTAACTGTGTTCAGAATTAAGCAATCACATTCAAGATCATTTTAAATAGGAGTCAGCATACACCTGCCATCATTTATAGTGCCTCTGATTAACACCAAATAAAGTTCAGCTGCTCTAGTTGGTCTTTCCTAAAATTTGCTTAGTCGCATCCCACAGCAAAATCCATGGTCCACAGAGAGCTTCCAAAGCATCAGAGGGATCTCATTGTTAAAAGGTATCAGTCAGGAGATGGGTACAAAAGAATTTCCAAGGCATTAGATATACCATGGAACACAGTTAAGACAGTCATCATCAAGTGGAGAAAATATGGCACAACAGTGACATTACCAAGAACTGGACGTCTCTCCAAAATTGATGAAAAGATGAGAAGAAAACTGGTCTGGGAGGCTACCAAGAGGCCTACAGCAACATTAAAGGAGCTGCAGGAATATCTGGCAACTACTGGCTGTGTGGTACATGTGACAACAATCTCCAGTATTCTTCATATGTCTGGGCTATGGTGTAGAATGGCAAGACGAAGAAAAACATCCAAGCCAGGCTACATTTTGCAAAAACACATCTGAAGTCTCCCAAAAGCATGTGGGAAAAGGTGTTATGGTCTGATGAAACCAATGTTGAACTTTTTGGCCATAATTCCAAAAGACATGTTTGGCGCAAAAACAACACTGCACATCACCAAAAGAACACCATACCCACAGTGAAGCATGGTGGTGGCAGCATCATGCTTTGGGGCTGTTTTTTTTTCAGCTGGAACTGGGGCCTTAGTTAAGCTAGAGGGAATTATGAACAGTTCCAAATACCAGTCAATATTGGCACAAAACTTTCAGGCTTCTGCTAGAAAGCTGAACATAAAAAAGGAACTTAATCTTTCAGCATGACAACGACCCAAATCATACATCCAAATCAACAAAGTAATGGCTTCACCAGAAGAAGATTAAAGTTTGGGGATGGCCCAGCCAGAGCCCAGACCTGAATCCGATTGAAAATCTGTGGGGTGGTCTGAAGAGGGCTGTACACAGGAGATGCCCTCGCAATCTGACAGATTTGGAGTGTTTTTGCCAAGAAGAGTGGGAAAATCTTGCCAAGTCAAAATGTGCCATGCTGATAGACTCATATCCAAAAAGACTGAGTGCTGTAATAAAATCAAAAGGTGATTCAACAAAGTATTAGTTTAAGGGTGTGCACACTTATGCAACCATATTATTTTATTTTTATATTTTTTCTTCCCTCTACCTAAAAGATTTCAGTTTGTTTTTCAGTTGAGTTGAACAGTTTATAGGTCACATTAAACGGTTTCTACCACCAGAAATACTGTTATGTAGCTGACTGACATTAGCGATGTGCTAATGTCAGCACTACATAACAGTATGTTTTTTACCTTTCTCCCTGCAGCCGTTTTGGTAAAAAAAAATGCACTTTTATAATATACTAATGAGCATCTAAGTGCTATGTGGGCGTAAAATCAGCATCTAGAGGTTACGTCTGCTCACCCTTTATCCCGCCCAGGGCCCCTGTTCTGCCCGCCCCGCTCCTCTTGATTGATGTGACGGTTTGCAGCAGCGTTGACGAAATCCCGCGCCTGCACCGTTCACTTCTGTCTTCGGCGCAGGCACAGTGAGTGAATGATGCGCTCCTGATGCCGTATTCCTCACTGCGCCTGCGCTGACTACGTCACAGTGAGGAAGCCGGCACCAGGAGACCGGCCTTCACTCACTGCGCATGCGCTGAAGACAGAAGTGAACGGCGCAGGCGCGGGATTTCGTCAATGCTGCTGCGAACCATCACATCAATCAAGAGGAGTGGGACGGGCAGAACGGAGGATCTGGGCGGGATAAAGTGTGAGTAGACGGAGCCTCTAGGTGCTGATGTTACGCCCACATAGCACCTAGATGCTCATTAGCATATTATAAAAGTGCTTTTTTTAACCAAAACGGCTGCAGGGAGAAAGGTAAAAAACATACTGTTATGTAGTGCTGACATTAGCGCATCGCTTATGTCAGTCAGCTACATAACAGTATTTCTGGTGGTAGAAACCCTTTAAAGGGGGGGAAGTTCTGAAATGATTTATCTTTGTCTCATTTTTTTACATCACAGAAACCTGACATTTTAACGGAGGTGTGTAGACTTTTTAGATCCACTGTATGCATATACAGTGCCTTGCAAAAGTATTCACCCCCCTTGACATTTTTTTGTATTTTGTTACATTACAGCTTTAAGATCAATGTTTTGTTAATCTGAATTTTATGTGATGGATCAGAACACAATAGTCTAAGTTGGTGAAGTGAAATGAGAAAAATATATAAATAAAACTATTGTTTAGAAATAGAAAACAGAAAATTGGCATGTGCAACCAATTACCTTCAGAAGTCACATAATTAATAAAATAATGTCTACCTGTGTGCAATCTAAGTGTCACATGATCTGTCCCACTCCTTTTTTGAAAGGCCCCAGAGGCTGCAACACCTAAGCAAGATGCATCACTAACCAAACACTGCCATGAAGACCAAGGAACTCTCCAAACAAGTAAGGGACAATGTTGTTGAAAAGTACAAGTCAGTGTTAGGTTATAAAAAAAAAACAAAAAAACAGAATCTTTAATGATCCCCAGGAGCACCATCAAATCTATCATAACCAAATGGAAAGAACATGGCACAACAGCAAACCTGCCAAGAGACGGCCGCCCACCAAAACTCACGGACTGGGCAAGGAGGGCATTATTCAGAGAGGCAGCACAGAAACCTAAGGTAACCCTGGTGGAGCTGCAGAGTTCCACAGCAGAGACTGGATTATCTATACATAGGACGACAATAAACCATACGCTCCATAGAGTTGGGCTTTATGGCAGAGTGGCCAGAAGAAAGACATTACTTTCAGCTAAAAACAATAAGGCATGTTGTGAGTTTGCAAAAAGACATGTGTGATGATCTCCCAAATTTTTGGGAGAAAGGTGCTCTAGTCTGATGAGACTAAAATTATACTTTTCAGCCATCAAAGAAAATGCTATGTCTGGCGCAAATCCAACACATCACATCACCCAAAGAACACCATCCCCACAGTGAAACATGGTGGTGGCAGCATCATGCTGTGGGGATGTTTTTCAGCAGCCAGAACTGGGAAACTGGTCAGAGTTGAGGGAAAGCTGGATGGTGCTAAATACAGGGATATTTTTTAGCAAACCTGTACCACTCTGTGCGTGATTTGAGGCTAGGACGGAGGTTCACCTTCCATCAGGACAATGACCCCAAACACACTGCTAAAGCAACACTTGAATGGTTTAAGGGGAAACATGTAAATGTGTTGGAATGGCCTACTCAAAGCCCAGATCTCAATCCAATAGAAAATCTGTGGTCAGACTTAAAGATTGCTGTTCACAAGCGCAAACCATCCAACTTGAAGTAGATGGAGCAGTTTTGCATGGTGGAATGGGCAAAAATCCTAGTGGTAAGATGTGGCAAGCTCATAGAGACTTATCCAAAGTGACTTGGAGCTGTGATTGCTGCAAAAGGTGGCTCTACAAAAGTATTGATTTTAGGGGGATGAATAGTTATGCACATTTACTTTTTCTGTTATGTTGTCCTATTTGTTGTTGTTTGCTTCACAATAAAAAGAAAACAAACAAAAAAAAAAAAACAACATCTTCAAAGTTGTGGGCATGTTTTGTAAATTAAATGATGCAAATCCTCAAACAATCCATGTTAATTCCAGCTTGTGCGGCACCAAAATACGAAAAGATTCAAGGGGGGTGAATACTTTTGCAAGGCACTGTATACAGTCAGGTCCATAAATATTGGGACATCGACACAATTATAACATTTTGGGCTCTATACACCACCACAATGGATTTGAAATACAACTATCAAGATATGCTTTAACTGCAGACTGTCAGCTTTAATTTGAGGGTATTTACATCCAAATCCGTTGAACGGTGTAGGAATTACAGCAGTTTGTTTACAACATATGTGCCTCCCACATGTTACGGGACCAAAAGTAATGGGACAGAATAATAATCATAAATCAAACTTTCACTTTTTAATACTTGCTTGGAAATCCTTTGTAGTGTGGAACGCATAGACATCATAGACGCTGGGTTTCATCCCTGGTGATGCTCTGCCAGGCCTCTACTACAACTCTTCATTTTCTTATTGTTCTTTGGCATTTTCCCTTCAGTTTTGTCTTCAGCAAGTGAAATGCATGCTCAATCAGATTCAGGTCAGGTGACTGACTTGGCCATTGCATAGCATTCCACTTCTTTCCCTTAAAAAAAAACTCTGGTTGCTTTTGCAGTATGCTTTGGGTCATTGTCCATCTGCACTGTGAAGCGCCGTTCAATGAGTTCTGAAGCATTTGGCTGAATATGAGCAGATAAAATTGCCCGAAATACTTCAGAATTCATCCTGCTGCTCTTGTCAGCAGTCACATCATCAATAAATACATGAGAACCAGTTCCATTGGCAGCCATACATGCACACGCCATGACACTACCACCACCATGCTTCACTGATGAGGTGGTATGCTTAGAATCATAAGCAGTTCCTTTCCTTCTCCATACCCTTTTCTTCCCATCACTCTGTTACAAGTTTATCTTGGTCTCATCTGTCCATAGGATGTTGTTCCAGAACTGTGAAGGCTTTTTTAGATGTTGTTTGGCAAACTAATCTGGCCTTCCTGTTTTTGAGGCTCACCAATGG
Source organism: Bufo gargarizans (assembly GCF_014858855.1). Lineage (NCBI taxonomy): Eukaryota > Metazoa > Chordata > Amphibia > Anura > Bufonidae > Bufo > Bufo gargarizans. Next base: position 234,304,513 of record NC_058084.1, read on the forward strand.
TCTACATTCACTCTGGTTAAGTTTTCTCTTGATTGTTGACTTTGACACACATACACTTACCTCCTGGAAAGTGTTCTTGATCTGGACAACTGTTGTGAAGGGTTTTCTTCACCAGGAAAATAATTCTTCGGTCATCCAACACAGTTGTTTTCCTTGGTCTATCGGGTCTTTTGGTGTTGCTGAGCTCACCGGTGCATTCCTTCTTTTTAAGAATGTTCCAGTTGTTTGTTTTGTTTCGCTTTTTCAGCCTAATGATGGCTTGCTTCACTGACAGTAACAGCTCTTTGGATCTCATCTTGAGAGTTGACAGCAATAGATTCCAAATGCAAATAGAACACTTGAAATTAACTCTGGACCTTTTATCTGCTCATTGTAATTGGGATAATGAGGGAATAACACACACCTGGCCATGGAACAGCTGTATTGTCCCATTACTTTTGGTCCCTTAACAAGTAGGAGGCACATATGCAAACTGTTGTAATTCCTACACCGTTCATCTGATTTGAATGTAAATACCATCAAATTAAAGCTGAAAGCCTGCAGTTAAAGCACATCTTGTTTGTTTCATTTCAAATCCATTGTGGTGGTGTATAGAGCCCAAAACTTTAGAATTGTGTTGATGTCCCAATATTTATGGAATAAATAGATAGATAGAGATAGATATATATATATATATATATATATATATATATATATATATATATATATATATCTCTATCTATCTATCTATATCTATATCTATCTATCTCATATACTAAAAAAGAAAGTCCAATGGGAGCACCAACCTGAGAGTGGGTGCAAAGTCCAAGAAGGGGTGACGGCAATCCCCAATGATATAAAAAAGAAAAAAAAGAGGACTGCACTCCAAATTGTGATGAAAATCCAAGCTGTTTTATTCACCCATAGTATGGCACACTATGGGTGAATAAAACAGCTTGGATTTTCATCACAATTTGGAGTGCAGTCCTCTTTTTTCTTTTTTATATCATATACTGATATACAAATATTGCTGAGGGGAAGAGGTGGCTCACCTATTGTTGCAATATGAGAGGTGCTCTAGGTCTGGTCTGAATCACCCAGTCACTAATAGAATGCAAATGAAAGTATAGACTGGCACTCAAATATAGGAAAAAAGCAGGAATTTATTAATGCTAAAAAGGTGGTAAAAACAATGGTATATGGACCAAGGGTGAGGAGTAGCTAAATGAGAATGGATACAATGTGGATGACAGTTAATAGTAGAAATCGTATAAAACACAGGGTATAACTGTTTGTAAGTTAAATACTCCTGGCTAATTTGTTGCAGTATCTTATGTTAGCCAGAGGCTCATCCTGGTGGGTTCATTCAGCAGACAATACACAATATGGCAAACAGTACTTCAGTCTATGAATGAAAGGTTCTAGCTGGTGGTAGAAAAAAAAAAGAACAAAATGAACAGACCTCGTGTGGTAGAAAAATGGGATATTAATAACAGGCCAAAATCGGGTGGCGTCCCACCCGATTTGGAAGTATTGGCCTCTGTTACCTTACTCGATGTCTGCTCTGTATCTTGCTGATAGCCGGTCTTTTTTCTATTTGCAAGGTCTGTGGCCGAGGCTGGAGTAGGTGTTCACGTGTGTTCTGCTGGGTCGGGCAAGCCTTCCTCTGAACGGCATCCCACGTGTATGGCGCTGGCTGCACGGCGATATTGCGCGGGCTTCTGGCGCTCACGGTCGAGTGAGTGCTCCTGGGAGATCCTTCTTTGCTGGAAGTGCTTCCAAAGCAATATTAGATTTTTGTCTATGTGCAGATTTCCCAAACGCGTTTCGAAGTCTTCAGCTGACTTCATCAGTGGTAATTTATCCGGCCAGGGATTTTTTATAGTGGCACCCGACATCTTCCAAAATCCGGGGAGGATTTTGCTCAAAGTGCGACTTTTTTCATTTAATTTTTATTTATTTTTATTGGGATGGATTACATGGTATAGTGTGGGTGTTGAAGTGGGCTTGGGATATCACTTTAATTTAGGGAGCCTTGGTGTTGCATTTTTTTGGGTGTGTTTTTTTGGAATTCATATGAGTAACATGTAGGGTTCCTGCAACACATATACGTAGTTCAGTCCAGGAGATGGTGTTGATATCATATGGAGAGTTGAGTGTAGAAAAATAAGTAAAAGTTAAAATTCAAAAGTGTTAAAAAAAATTGTAAAAATAAATAAAAATAAAAGTAAAAAATTTTTGTATTTTATTTTTTATAAAAACTTCATGAAGGTATTTCTAGTAACATATTGATGTATTCATAGAGGTCATATGTGTTAGAAGTGGCGAGGAAATATATTGATTTCCCAATTATGTGACTTTGTTTATGCTTATGGTGCGTTAATGTGGCGTATTTTTTTGCGTTTTTTTGGGAATTCATATATTTTTTAATTGAATCACCTAAGGGGGTCCCGTGTGTTTTGCTAGGACATCCTTAGTCCAGAGACGTAGGGCATGGTATTGGTCTCCTATGGATTGATATACAGTTGCAGGAAAAAGTTTGTGATCCCTTTGGAATGATATGGATTTCTGCACAAATTGGTCATAACATGTGATCTGATCTTCATCTAAGTCACAACAATAGACAATCACAGTCTGCTTAAACTAATAACACACAAAGAATTAAACGTTACCATGTTTTTATTGAACACACCATGTAAACATTCACAGTGCAGGTGGAAAAAGTGTGTGAACCCCTAGACACACACACACACACACACACAACCAGTTCTGGGTTTGCTTTTCAGAAGAAGCATTGCCTCATGTGAATGATGCCTCGCACAAAAGAGCTCTCAGAAGACCTACGATTAAGAATTGTTGACTTGCATAAAGCTGGAAAGGGTTATAAAAGTATCTCCAAAAGCCTTGCTGTTCATCAGTCCACTGTAAGACAAATTGTCTATAAATGGAGAAAGTTCAGCACTGCTGCTACTCTCCCTAGGATTGGCCGTCCTGTAAAGATGACTGCAAGAGCACTGCGCAGACTGCTCAATAAGGTGAAGAAGAATCCTAGAGTGTCAGCTAAAGACTTACAAAAGTCTCTGGCATATGCTAACATCCCTGTTAGCGAATCTACAATACAAATAAAAAAAATAAAACACTAAACAAGAATGGATTTCATGGGAGGATACCACAGAGGAAGCCACTGCTGTCCCCCAAAAAATTGCTGCACGTTTACAGTTTGCACAAGAGCACCTAGATGTTCCATAGCAGTACTGGCAAAATATTCTGTGGACAGATGAAACCAACGTTGAGTTGTTTAGAAGAAACACACAACACTATGTGTGGAGAAAAAGAGGCACAGCACGCCAACATCAAAACCTCATCCCAACTGTGAAGTATGGTGGTGGAAGCATCATGGTTTGGGCCTGCTTTGCTGCGTCAGGGCCTGGACAGATTGGTATCATCGAAGTAAAAATGAATTCCCAAGTTTATTAATATATTTTGCAGGAGAACTTAAGCCCATCTGTCCACCAGCTAAAGCTCGACAGAAGATGGGTGTTGCAACAGGACAACAATCCAAAGCATAGAAGTAAAACAGAATGGCTTAAACAGAAGAAAATACACCTTCTGGAGTGGCCCAGCCAGAGTCCTGACCTGAACCTGATTGAGATGCTGTGGCAGGACCTCAAGAAAGAGATTCACACCAGACATCCCAAGAATATTGCTGAACTGAAACAGTTCTGTAAAGAGGAATGGTCAAGCATTACTCCTGACCGTTGTGCACGTCTGATCTGATCTGACTACAGGAAACATTTGGTTGAAGTTATTGCTGCCAAAGGAGGTTCAACCAGTTATTAAATCCAAGGGTTCACATAATTTGTCCACCTGCACTGTGAATGTCTACATGGTGTGTTCAATTTAAACATGGTAACATTTAATTCTTTGTGTGTTATTAGTTTAAGCAGACTGTGATTGTCTATTGTTGTGATTTAGATCAGATCACATTTTATGACCAGTTTTGTGCAGAAATCCATATCATTCCAAAGGGTTCACATACTTTTTATTGCAACTGTATTTGTGTCTGAGGTGGCGGAATAATGAATCAATCGAGGGTTTGTGCCATAAGGTGTTATATGTTACATAGATGTGGGGGTAGGGTTAGTGAGGAGGGTATCCCCTCGTTTGTATTGGAAAATAGTAGAGATGGAATAGTGGAAGTGACCCTTTTCACCATATTTGGAGTGCGGTCTCAATTTTTTTTCTTTTGGATTTATCAGTGGAAGAAATACCTACCTTTTCTGAGGAATTGTGCCCACTTTCTGACCATGCTGCTGTCTTTGTTTGCAATGTAAAACTCTGGTTGAATTTATCCTCCTTCCTTCACTAAAATGAATACAACTAAGGCCTCATGCACACAACCGTTGTGTGTTTTGCGGTCCGCAAATTGCGGATCCGCAAAACACAGAAGGCATCCGTGTGCGTTCCACAATTTGCGGAACGGCACGGACAGCCATTGATATAACTGCCTATTCTTGTCCGCAAAATGGACAAGAATAGGACAGGTTATATATTTTTTTGCGGACCACGGAACAGAGCAACGGATGCGGACAGCACACAGAGTGCTGCCCGCATCTTTTGCGTCCCCACTGAAGTGAATGGATCCGCATCCAAGCCGCAAAAACTGCGGCTCGGATGCGGACCAAAACAATGGTTTTGTGAATGAGGCCCAAGGTAAAAAAAAAAAATTTGAAAAAATCCAGGGCACAGGCCCTCGGCTATTGATTTTCTTGCAGCCTTGCTATGAGAGAGTGTCCTATCTTTTGCGGTGTAGGGGCATGGACACGCATGTTCACAGGGGTGCCCTGTTCAGGTGAAGCTGAAAAACCTTCAGATCATATTTGGAGCCACCAAATTTTTAATTTTTTTTGGTCCAAAATGATACTGGTTATTTTATGTGTATTTACGTATTGTGAGACAGTGACAGGTCTCACTCAGGTTAGAGGCAAGGAAGGGGTGGATAGTTCGGTCCACACCCCTGTTCCACCACAGGTGAGAGAAGCTGGAGGTAATTAGCCTGGCACAAAGCACCTCCCAGAGTGTCAGAAAGGGGGTAGTGTGTGTTACCTGTGGACAGAGGCCTGGAGGCTCTGTCTGTGTGGTCTCAGCTGGGCAAGGCTGAGGGACCACAAAGCTGGGCAATAGCCTGGAGTTGGGGGACGCAGCGACGCCTGGGAGGGTCGCAGGGCCATAGTCAGGCAGACTACTGAGCCCCAATCCCCCACAAGAAATACTGAACTGTGCTCTGTACAGCCAGGAGGCTGTGGGACATTGGCTAACAAAGCCGCACGAGTTCACAGGGTGTGAACTGGGACCTAGGTGAGTCAGGAAACTTTATGTTTAGTTAGAGCCTGGACGGGCGAGTGGTTATTATTTTGTCATTTTATTATTGCTGGTGTTGAACAATAAATACACTATTTGGACCTGAAACCTGGTGTCCTAAAGGCGTATCTTTGAGAATGACCCCCAAATAAGAGGCGATCCCTTACAGTATACACATGCAGAAGCATATATCTATATACATACATGAACTCTTTCATATGGTCTTCTGATAAACAATATTACTACACATATATACTTTATTTTATGTGGTTTTATAATGATACTACTATACATTTATACATATATACAGTATATATATTTTTTTAACATTTGTATCAGAACTGGAAAATAGTAATATTAATTTGCATGGAGACCCAACATAGATATTCTATCCTTATTTATACCAGGGATGCTCAACCTGCGGCCCTCCAGCGTTTGCAAAACTACAACTCCCAGCCTTCCCAGACAGCCTACTGCTGTCAGCCTACAGCAAAGCATGGTGGGAGCTGTAGTTTTACAACAGCTGGGAGGGCCGTAGGTGGGGCATCACTGGTCAACGCTTCCAACACGGGGATGCACACCATGTGATCGCTGTATATGCAATCACATGAGATGCAGCGTGTCTGGTCGATATGGCAATGAATCAGCATTAGGCGGTCACAGGATAAATATGTAACTGTAGGCCAGTACAGGCCCCAAAACTTAGGCATTCACCTGACATAAAAGGCCTTTTATGCCGCTGTATATACATACGGCAAGAACCATTCTTTGTTCTGTGTGGTGGCGGATATGTGTGGGCTGGTATGAGGAAATTCAATTACACGTGGTCATCACAGGTGTTGAATTCCTCCCAGATCCATGCCTCATTTATTTTTAAAAATGTGAGGTAGTCCACACTGTCGTGAGCTAGGCGAGTGCGCTTATCGGTCACGATCCCCCCCTGCTGCGCTGAACTTCCTTTCGGACAGGACACTCGATGAGGGGCAAGCCAAGAGTTCCATGGCAAATTGTGTCAGCTCTGGCCACAGGTCAAGCCTACACACCCAGTAGTCAAGGGGTTCCTTGCCTCCCAGATCGTTCACATCAGCCCTTAATCCTATGTAGTCGGACACCTGTTGGTCTAGGCGTTCCCTGAAGCTGGATCCAGAGGGCAGCTGTCGATGCAAGAATGATTTCATATCTGAAGTGACCCACACATATTCAAACCGCCATCTTTTTGCAGGCGTGGTAGGATTGGTACCCGCACCTGTTTCGCTGTGAGTGGAAATTCCTCAGCTAGTGCCCGCAACAGCAGAATGCAGCATCTCTCGCAGCAAGGCCTGGAAATGCTGCATTCTGACAGCCCTCTGATGCTGGGAATATGTCTGTAATTTTGTGTTTGTACCAGGGGTCTAAATACGTTGCCACCCATTACACGTCCTTAACATTTATGCTTTTTATATGGGGGTCCCTCTTCAAACACTTTAGCATTTGCACTAAATTGGAAGCGGTGGAGCGCCATGGCTCCTGCTTATCGCCCAGGACAATGTAGTCCTTTGTATCCTCCCCCCAGCCACGGACAACACCAGGGATCCCCGAAAAGCCTGCTCTTCGTGCTCCTCCTCCCACAGCCACCATCCTCCTCCTCAGACTCGTCTCAGATGGAGTAGCCCCCCCCCCCCCTGGGAATTCATTCAGCATTGCGACTTCCTCATCTTCCAGCTCCTGCTCCTCGACGGATTAATAAATGACACAACACATTGCTTGCTCCAGAAAGAAGGCGTAAGGTACAATGTCACTAATGGCACCCTGGCTGCGACTGACCAGTTTGGTGATCTCATCAAATGGCCGCAGAAGTCTGCATGCGTCGAGCATATACAAGGTTGAGTTCCATCGCATTGGGGTGTAGATACAGAGGATGAGGAGGGTGCAGAAGCGGAAGGCTGAGGGAGCCACTCAACCAACTTTGGTGTGCCCTTTGAAGTTATCGCAGGCGCCTTCTCCAAGTTCCCACTTAGGCTCCGGCCTGGTGCATCTGCCGGACCCCTACCATCCCTGCGAAAAAGGTCTGCCTCTTCCTCTGCCTGTCATTTTCTAAATGACCCTCTGCCTAAGTCCATAGAGAAGAACAGTATTTGTGGAAGAAGGTATATCGCAGCCCTCAATCAGTATTTGGTGGAAGAAGGCATATAGCAATAGCACCCCTCAATCAGTATTTTGTGGAAGAAGGTACATGGCACCCCTCAATCAGTATTTGGTGAAAGAAGCTATGTAGCAATAGCAGCCCTCAATCAGTATTTTGTGGAAGCAGGTGTATCACAGCCCTCAATCAGTATTTGGTGGAAGAAGCTATGTAGCAATAGCAGCCCTTAATCAGTATTTGGTGGTAGATGGTATATGGTACCCCTCAATCAGTATTTGGCGGAAACAGGTATATGGCACCCCTCCATCAGTATTTTGTGGAAGCAGGTGTATCGCAGCCCTCATTCAGGATTTGGTGGAAGAAGGTATATGGTACCCCTCAATCAGTATTTGGTGGAAATAGGTATATAAACACCCCTTAATCAGAATTTGGCGGAGACAGGTATATAACACCCCTCAATCAGTATTTGGCATAAACGGGTATATGGCACCCCTCAATCAGTATTTTGTGGAAGTAGGTGTAACGCAGCCCTCAATCAGTATTTGCCGGAAGAAGGTATATAGCAGGGATGTCAAACTCGTGGCCCTCCAGCTGTTGCAAAACTACAACTCCCATCATGCCTGGGCATACTACAGCTATCAGGGAATGATGGGAGTTGTAGTTTTGCAACATCTGGAGGGCCATGAGTTTGACATCCATGGTATATAGCAATAACACCCCTCAATCAGTATTTTGTGGAAGAAGGTATATGGCACCCCTCATTCAGCATTTGGCGGAAACTGGTATATAGCACTCCTCAATCAGTATTTGGCGGAAATGGGTATATACAGCCAGGTTCATAAATATTGGGACATCAACACAATTCTGACCTTTTTGGCTCTATAAACCACCACAATAGATTTTAAATAAAACAAACAAGATGGGCTTTAACTGCAGACTGTCAGCTTTAATTTGAGGGTATTTACATCAGAATCAGGTGAACGGTGAAGGAATTACAACTGTTTGCATATGTCCCTCCCACTTGTTAAGGGGCCAAAAGTAATGGGACAATTGGTTTCTCAGCTGCTCCAAGGCCAGGTGTGTGTTATTCCCTCATTATCCCAATTACAATGAGCAGATAAAAAAGGTCCAGATTTTATTTCAAGTGCGCTATTTGCATTTCGAATCTGTTGCTGTCAACTCAAGATGAGATCCAAAGAGATCAGTGAAGGAAGACATAATTTGGCTGAAAAAATAAAAAAAATCCATCAGAGAGATGGCAAAAACATTAGGCTTGGCCAAAACAACTGTTTGGAACATTCTTAAAAGGAAGGAACGCATCGGTGAACTCGGCAACACCAAAAGACCCAAAAGACCACGGAAAACTGTGGTGGATGACCGAATAATTATTTTGCTGGTGAAGAAAACAACCTTCACAACAGTTGGCCAGATCAAGAACACTCTCCAGGAGGTAGGTGTATGTGTGTCAAAGTCAACAATTAAGAGAAGACTTCCCCAGAGTGATCACCTACTGACTCCAATTAGGATAATGAATCAACACCTTTGACCCAATGCTGGGTATAATTATCAGATGTTGATTCAGTTACATATTTATTCCCAGAATTTTTGTACAGTCACTCAGAATTGAGAAAGCTTGTTGGAAGAACGAGTGAAACGTTTTCAAGAAATCTACAGTACGTCCAGTTGCCTTGATTCATTCTTTACAGATATACTATGACCTGGATAAATGAGAACCTTCACAGACATGGAGAAGGAAAGGAACTGCTCATGATTAGGGATGAGCGAAACCGAACGGTATAGTTCGGGTTCGTACCGAATTTTGGGGTGTCCGTGACACGGACCCGAACATTTTCGTAAAAGTCCGGGTTCGGTGTTCGTCGCTTTCTTGGCGCTTTTTGAAAGGCTGCAAAGCAGCCAATCAACAAGCTTCATACTACTTGCCCCAAGAGGCCGTCACAGCCATGCCTACTATTGGCATGGCTGTGATTGGCCAGATCACCATGTGACCCAGCCTCTATTTAAGCTGGAGTCACATAGCGCCGCCCGTCACTCTGCTCTGATCAGCATAGGGAGAGGTTGCAGCTGCCAGGTTAGGGCGAGATTAGGCAGTGATTAACTCCTCCATTCAGAGATCGATCTGCAGCTGTGGATGATTGAACTGCTGCTATTGAATTGCTCACTGTTTTTAGGCTGCCCAGAGCGTTTTTCAGTCACTTTTTTCTGGGGTGATCGGCAGCCATTTTGTGTCTTGTGGTGTGCCAGCACAAGCTGCCACCAAGTGCATTTAACCCTCAATGGTGTGGTTGTTTTTTGGCTAAATCCTACATCAGGGTGAAGCTGTCACACCAAGTGCATTTAACCAGCAATAGTCTGTTTATTTTTTTGGCCATATACTACATCAGGGGCAAGCTGAGCCTGTCACCAAGTGCATTTAACCCTCAATAGTGTGGTTGGTCAAGCTGTCACACCAAGTGCATTTAACCATCAATAGTGTGGTTATTTTTTGGCCATATCCCAGTCTAATTCTGTCAGTAAACGTATACCTGTCACCCAGCGCCTAAATACTAGGCCTCAAATTTATATCCAGCTAAATCTGTCATTACTGCTGTACTGTTGTGGGTGGGCAAGTTATTTAGTGTCCGTCAAAGCACAGTTTTTGTTCTGGGTTGAAATACAATTCCCAATTTAGCAATTTCCTAATTTAGTGGTTTCTGCTGTATCAGAGCTATTTTAAATCTATCCCTAAAAGGGTATATCAGATTCAAGGTGCACGTAGGGTCATTCTGAATAACTTCACACACACGCTACTGTGCATTTCCAAGTCTAATTCTGTCAGTAAACCTATACCTGTCACCCAGCGCCTAAATACTAGGCCTCAAATTTATTTTCAGCTAAATCTGTGGTTACTGCTGTGCCTGTATTAGTGTAATACGGTACCTAAATAGATAGCCAGATAGTGTTAGGTGTCTGTAAAAAAAAAAAGGCCTGAATTTGTATTCAATACATTGGGCCAAATAACATTTTTGTTGTTGTGGTGAACGATAACAATGAGGAAAACATCTAGTAAGGGACGCGGACGTGGACATGGTCGTGGTGGTGTTAGTGGACCCTCTGGTGCTGGGAGAGGACGTGGCCGTTCTGCCACATCCACACGTCCTAGCGTACCAACTACCTCAGGTCCCAGTAGCCGCCAGAATTTACAGCGATATATGGTGGGGCCCAATGCCGTTCTAAGAATGGTAAGGCCTGAGCAGGTACAGGCATTAGTCAATTGGGTGGCCGACAGTGGATCCAGCACGTTCACATTATCTCCCACCCAGTCTTCTGCAAAAAGCGCACAGATTGCGCCTGAAAACCAACCCCATCAGTCTGTCACATCACCCCCATGCATACCAGGGAAACTGTCTGAGCCTCAAGTTATGCAGCAGTCTCTTATGCTGTTTGAAGACTCTGCTGGCAGGGTTTCCCAAGGGCATCCACCTAGCCCTTCCCCAGCGGTGGAAGACATAGAATGCACTGACGCACAACCACTTATGTTTCCTGATGATGAGGACATGGGAATACCACCTCAGCATGTCTCTGATGATGACGAAACACAGGTGCCAACTGCTGCGTCTTTCTGCAGTGTGCAGACTAAACAGGAGGTCAGGGAGGAAGACTGGGTGGAAGACGATGCAGGGGACAATGAGGTCCTAGACCCCACATGGAATGAAGGTCGTGCCACTGACTTTCACAGTTCGGAGGAAGAGGCAGTGGTGAGACCGAGCCAACAGCGTAGCAAAAGAGGGAGCAGTGGGCAAAAGCAGAACACCCGCCGCCAAGAGACTGCGCCTGCTACTGACCGCCGCCATCTGGGACCGAGCACCCCAAAGGCAGCTTCAAGGAGTTCCCTGTCATGGCACTTCTTCAAACAATGTGCTGACGACAAGACCCGAGTGGTTTGCACGCTGTGTCATCAGAGCCTGAAGCGAGGCATTAACGTTCTGAACAACCTGCATGACCAGGCACCTGCATGCAAAGCATGAACTGCAGTGGAGTAAACACCTTAAAAAACAAGGAAGCCACCCCGCTGTGGTAGCAGGCTCCCCCTGCTACCTCTTCTGCTGCTGCCGCCTCGGCCTCTTCCTCCGCCTCTGGAGGAACGTTGGCACCTGCCGCCCAGCAAACAGGGGATGTACCACCAACACCACCACCTCCGTCACCAAGCATCTCAACCATGTCACGCGGCAGCGTTCAGCTCTCCATCTCACAAACATTTGAGAGAAAGCGTAAATTCCCACCTAGCCACCCTCGATCCCTGGCCCTGAATGCCAGCATTTCTAAACTACTGGCCTATGAAATGCTGTCATTCAGGCTGGTGGACACAGACAGCTTCAAACAGCTCATGTCGCTTGCTGTACCACAGTATGTTGTTCCCAGCCGGCGCTACTTCTCCAAGAGAGCGTGCCTTCCCTGCACAACCAAGTATCCGATAAAATCAAGTGTGCACTGCGCAACGCCATCTGTGGCAAGTTCCACCTAACCACAGATACGTGGACCAGTAAGCACGGCCAGGGACGCTATATCTCCCTAACTGCACACTGGGTAAATGTAGTGGCAGCTGGGCCCCAGGCGGAGAGCTGTTTGGCGCACATCCTTCCGCCGCCAAGGATAGCAGGGCAACATTCTTTGCCTCCTGTTGCCACCTCCTCCTACTCAGCTTCCTCCTCCTCTTCTTCCACCTGCTCATCCAGTCAGCCACACACCTTCACCACCAACTTCAGCACAGCCCGGGGTAAACGTCAGCAGGCCATTCTGAAAGTCATATGTTTGGGGGACAGGCCCCACACCGCACAGGAGTTGTGGCGGCGTATAGAACAACAGACCGACGAGTGGTTGCTGCCGGTGAGCCTCAAGCCCGGCCTGGTGGTGTGCGATAATGGGCGAAATCTCGTTGCAGCTCTGGGACTAGCCGGTTTGACGCACATCCCTTGCCTGGCGCATGTGCTGAATTTGGTGGTGCAGAAGTTCATTCACAACTACCCCGACATGTCAGAGCTGCTGCATAAAGTGTGGGCCGTCTGTTCGCGCTTCCGGCGTTCACATCCTGCCACTGCTCGCCTGTCTGCGCTACAGCGTAACTTCGGCCTTCCCGCTCACCGCCTCATATGCGACGTGCCCACCAGGTGGAACTCCACCTTGCACATGCTGGACAGACTGTGCGAGCAGCAGCAGGCCATAGTGGAGTTTCAGCTGCAGCACGCACGGGTCAGTCGCACTGCGGAACAGCACCACTTCACCACCAATGACTGGGCCTCCATGCGAGACCTGTGTGCCCTGTTGCGCTGTTTCGAGTACTCCACCAACATGACCAGTGGCGATGACGCCGTTATCAGCGTTACAATACCACTTCTATGTCTCCTTGAGAAAACACTTAGGGCGATGATGGAAGAGGAGGTGGCCCAGGAGGAGGAGGAAGAGGGGTCATTTTTAGCACTTTCAGGCCAGTCTCTTCGAAGTGACTCAGAGGGAGGTTTTTTGCAACAGCAGAGGCCAGGTACAAATGTGGCCAGCCAGGGCCCACTACTGGAGGACGAGGATGAGGAGGAGGTGGAGGAGGATGAGGATGAAGCATGGTCACAGCGGGGTGGCACCCAACGCAGCTCGGGCCCATCACTGGTGCGTGGCTGGGGGGAAAGGCAGGACGATGACGATACGCCTCCCACAGTGGACAGCTTGTCCTTACCCCTGGGCAGCCTGGCACACTTGAGCGACTACATGCTGCAGTGCCTGCGCAACGACAGCAGAGTTGCCCACATTTTAACGTGTGCGGACTACTGGGTTGCCACCCTGCTGGATCCATGGTACAAAGACAATGTGTCCACCTTACTTCCTGCACTGGAGCATGATAGGAAGATGCGCGAGTACAAGCGCACGTTGGTAGACGCGCTACTGAGAGCATTCCCAAATGTCACAGGGGAACAAGTGGAAGCCCAAGGCAGAGGAGGAGCAAGAGGTCGCCAAGGCAGCTGTGTCACGGCCAGCTCCTCTGAGGGCAGGGTTAGTGTGGCGAAACCAACCTCGCCACGGTGTTTTGGAGGGGGCTATTTGCCAGCCTCTTGCCTCAGGATTATGGCCCATACTAACTTTAAAAGGAGAAGACAAACCGTCCGCACAGCTTAAATCTGTCTTTGGAATTGTATTTTATGTTATGCGTTCGGTTAAATTGTATGTTATGTGAGGGTACCCAGATAGCTAATAGTATTGTATTCGTGTATTCTGAGTGCCATTCACCTAATGATATGCACTCAGACTATCTGGGGATATGTTAAATGTCTGTGTTTGCTGTGGGGGTGTGACATTGTGTGTTTGGGTGGTGATTCCTGTCCTGTTGTCTCCACGTGTGTATTGGTGTTTTCCCTTTGTCCAGATACATAATTGGATTGCTCCTCGGGTGTCGCCAGGCAGAGAGGAGGAAACCATGATGCATTGTGGGGATGTGTTGTGTCTGTGTATCCTGAATTTCTGCATATCTGTCCTGTGTCACAGTCTCCCTTCTGGTCCCCTAAGGGCGTGGCCACCAGATGGGGACCTGCATAAATACGGGCGAGTAGCCCTTAATAAAGTGTTCCTGTTTTATCCTTCATGTTGAGACTGGTGTTTGGATAACTGATCAAAACTGGGGGATTGCTATACGCTGAAGATTTGCTATACTCCCCTGGCATAACTACTAGCTCTTGTAAGAGCTGTTCCTGCTCTCTGGCTGTAGGAGAGGTTCACCCACTGGAGCCTGGAGCCTTGTCGTAAGTCCAGCGTGGGTGGAGGACGGTGAGACCCCAACCAAGCTGCGGCGGTTCGTATGGTCTGCAGGGCATACGGTGTCAAGTGGAGTGCTTGGAGTCCTCGGAAAGCACTAGGAGCATCTATTGACGGAGGTACCCGGTCGGGGTGCTAGGAGATCCGTTACAGTTAGCATGGCAGAGATGTGGAAAAGTTTTGTCAACACGCCACAGCTAACTGCACCACCACCTGATACGCAACGTGTTAGCAGGAGGCAACATTTCACTAACATGGTGGAACAGTACGTGTGCACACCCCTCCACGTACTGACTGATGGTTCGGCCCCATTCAACTTCTGGGTCTCTAAATTGTCCATGTGGCCAGAGCTAGCCTTTTATGCCTTGGAGGTGCTGGCCTGCCCGGCGGCCAGCGTTTTGTCTGAACGTGTATTCAGCACGGCAGGGGGCGTCATTACAGACAAACTCAGCCGCTTGTCTACAGCCAATGTGGACAAGCTGACGTTCATAAAAATTAACCAGGCATGGATCCCACAGGACCTGTCCATCCCTTGTGCAGATTAGACATTAACTACCTCCCCTTAACCATATATTATTGTACTCCAGGGCACTTCCTCATTCAATCCTATTTTTATTTTACCATTATATTGCGAGGCTACCCAAAGTTGAATGAACTTCTCCTCTGTCTGGGTGCCGGGGCCTAAATATATGCCAATGGACTGTTCCAATGTTGGGTGACGTGAAGCCTGATTCTCTGCTATGACATGCAGACTGATTCTCTGCTGACATGAAGACAGATTCTCTGTTACGGGACCTCTCTCCTCTGCCTGGGTGCCGGGGCCTAAATATCTGAGAATGGACTGTTCCAGTGGTAGGTGACGTGAAGCCAGATTCTCTGCTATGGGACCTCTCTCCAATTGATATTGGTTAATTTTTATTTATTTTATTTTTATTAATTTCCCTATCCACATTTGTTTGCAGGGGATTTACCTACATGTTGCTGCCTCGGGTCCCCATTGACTTCAATGGGGTTCGGGTTCGGATCCCGAACCCGAACATTTCCGGGAAGTTCGGCCGAACTTCTCGAACCCGAACATCCAGGTGTCCGCTCAACTCTACTCATGATCCTAAGCATACCACCTCATCAGTGAAGCATGGTGGTGATAGTGTCATGGCATGGACATGTATGGCTGCCATTGGAACTGGTTCTCTTGTATTTATTGATGATGTGACTGCTGACAAAAGCAGCAGGATGGATTCTGAAGTGTTTCAGGCAATATTATCTGCTCATATTCAGCTAAATGCTTCAGAACTCATTGGGCGGCGCTTCACATTGCAGATGGACAATGACCCAAAGCATACTGCAAAAGCAACCAAAGAGTTTTTTAAGGGAAAGAAGTGGAATGTTATGCAATGGCCAAGTCAATCATCTGACCTGAATCCGATTGAGCATGCATTTCACTTGAAGAATAAAATGAAGGGAAAATGCCCCAAGAACAAGCAGGAACTGAAGACAGTTGCAGTAGAGGCCAGGCAGAGCATCACCAGGGGATGAAACCCAGCATCTGGTGATGTCTATGCGTTCCAGACTTCAGGCTGTAATTGACTGCAAACGATTTGCAACCAAGTATAAAGTGAAAGTTTGATTTATGATTATTATTATGTCCCGTTACTTTTGGTTCCTTAACAAGTGGGAGTCACATATGCAAACTGTTGTAATTCCTACACCGTTCACCTAATTTGGATGTAAATACCCTCAAATTAAAGCTGACAGTCTGCAGTTAAAGCACATTTTGTTTGTTTCATTTCAAATCCTTTGTGGTGGTGTATAGAGCCAAAAATGTTAGAATTGTGTTGATGTCCTAATATTTATGGACCTGACTGTAGCTCCCCTCAACCAGGATTTTGTGGATGAAGGTATATCACAGCCCTCAAGCTGTTCTTTTTGGGCAACAGGTATCACACCCGTTGCAATTAGTTACTCCAATAGCGTTTGTCCCTCTATCTAGCTGCGGTATCGCAGCAGAACCGCACACAACTGCTGCATAATACAAATACACTATAATATAATTTCTATGTTAGAAAGTATATTATATCACACCCCTCTATATCACACCTATCGATAGCACACCTATACCGGTTCTTAAAAGGACTTTTGTGGCCCTATTAGCTAGCGTTTGGTGTCCCTAACTGTCCCTTCTCTAAAATGCATTTGTTATGTTATAGGGTTGGGGGGGTGTCCATGTGCTGAAACATCTCAATTGGCTGTTCTGTCCCACCTGATGGATGCGTCATGGGTCAAATTTGGCGCTATGCAAAAAAATATGGCACGTGCGAATATCGCCATATGTTCGGTGAATCGCGAAACGACCAACGGGCAAACCACAAGGCCATCTCTAATGAACAATGCAACAGCATTTGCACTTTTAAGTCAGGTTTTAATGTCATGTTCACAGGGCAGCATGGTGGCTTAGTGGTTAGCACTGTGCCTTGCAGTGTTGGGTTTGTGCGGGTTTCCTCCGGGTACTCTGGTTTTCTCCCACACTCCAAAGATGTACAAACCGGATTCCCAAAAAGTTGGGACACTATACAAATCGTGAATAAAAACTGAATGCAATGATGTGGAGGTGCCAACTTCTAATATTTTATTCAGAATAGAACATAAATCACTGAACAAAAGTTTAAACTGAGAAAATGTACCATTTTAAAGGGAAAAATATGTTGACTCAGAATTTCATGGTGTCAACAAATCCCCAAAAAGTTGGGACAAGGCCATTTTCACCACTGTGTGGCATCAGACGTCTGGGGACCGAGGAGACCAGTTTCTCAAGTTTAGAAATAGGAATGCTCTTCCATTCCTGTCTAATATAGGCCTCTAACTGTTCAATTGTCTTGGGCCTTCTTTGTTGCACCTTCCTCTTTATGATGCGCCAAATATTCTCTATAGGTGAAAGATCTGGACAGCAGACTGGCCATTTCAGTACCCGGATCCTTCTCCTACGCAGCCATGATGTTGTGATTGATGCAGAATGTGGTCTGGCATTATCTTTTTGAAAAATGCAGGGTCTTCCCTGAAAGAGATGACGTCTGGATGGGAGCATATGTTGTTCTAGAACCTGAATATATTTTTCTGCATTGATGGTGCCTTTCCAGACATGCAAGCTGCCCATGCCTTACGCACTCATGCAACCCCATACCATCAGAGATGCAGGCTTCTTAACTGAGCGTTGATAACAACTTGGGTTGTCCTTGTCCTCTTTGGTCCGGATGACATGGCGTCCCAGATTTCCAAAAAGAACCGTGACTCGTCTGACCACAGAACAGTCTTCCATTTTGCCACACTCCATTTTAAATGATCCCTGGCCCAGTGAAAATGCCTGAGCTTGTGGATCTTGCTTAGAAATGGCTTCTTCTTTGCACTGTAGAGTTTCAGCTGGCAACGGCGGATTGTGTTCACTGACAATAGTTTCTGGAAGTATTCCTGAGCCCATTCTGTGATTTCCTTTACAGTAGCATTCCTGTTTGTGGTGCAGTGTTGTTTAAGGGCCCGGAGATCACGGGCATCCCGTATGGTTTTACGGCCTTGACCCTTACGCACAGAGATTGTTCCAGATTCTCTGAATCTTCGGATGATGTTATGCACAGTTGATGATGATAGATGCAAAGTCTTTGCAATTTTTCACTGGGTAACACCTTTCTGATATTGCTCCACTATCTTTCTGCGCAACATTGTGGGAATTGGTGATCCTCTACCCATCTTGGCTTCTGAGAGACACTGCCACTCTGAGAAGCTCTTTTTATACCCAATCATGTTGCCAATTGACCTAATTAGTGTTAATTGGTCTTCCAGCTCTTCTTTATGCTCAAATTTACTTTTTCCAGCCTCTTATTGCTACTTGTCCCAACTTTTTGGGGATTTGTTGACACCGTGAAAATTTGAATCAACGTATTTTTCCTTTAAAATGATACATTTACGCGGATTAAACGTTTGATCTGTCATCTACGTTCTATTACAAATAAAATATTGACATTTGCTATCTCCACATCATTGCATTCAGTTTTTATTCACAATTTGTTTAGTGTCCCAACTTTTTTGGAATCCGGTTTGTACTTTACTGATAGGGAACTTAGATTGTGAGCCCCACTGGGAACAACAAGTGATGAAAATGTCCATGAAGTGCTGCAGAATATGTCAGAGCTGTATAAGTGAAACTAATAAATACATTACTTTTGTTGGTCAGAATAGTGTAGCATGCCATTTTATATGTTCAAAAGATAAATATAGGGTGAGGCAAAATCTGGATACACCCTTTTAAATGGTGTAATTAATTAAATGCTGAACAACGCAGGTGATACTTTTTCACAGCATTGTAGGATCTGCCATTTCAATATTACATATTACACAATATGGCTCACATTAACCCCTTAGGGACCCATGACGTACCGGTACAGCATGTACATTTCCGATCACCGCCGCCCGGCAGGCGGTGATCGGAACCCGATGCCTGCTCAAATCATTGAGCAGGCACCTTGGCTAAATGAGCAGGGGGGTCCCATGACCCCCCTCCCTTTCGGGAATCGCCACAAACCGCAGGTCAGTTCAGACATGCGGTTCGCGGCTTTTACCTGGTGCGGCGGCAGCAGCGGGTCCCCATGGGGCTGTAGGCGGGACCCAATGGCATGGAAGGCAGCGCGATGCCTTCCTGAGGCATCGCGCTGCCTTCTGGTGAAGAGCCTGTGAGATCCAGCCCCCTGGATCTCACAGGCCAGAAGCTGTATGAGTAATACACAAAGTATTACTCATACATCCAATGCATTCCAATACATAAGTATTGCAATGCATTGTAAAGGATTAGACCCCCAAAAGTTCAAGTCCCAAAGTGGGACAAAAAAAAATAAAAAAGTTTAAAAAATAAAGTTTTCCCCCCAAAAAATTAAGTTTCAAGTAAAAATAAACAAAATTTTCATTTTCCCCAAATAAAGTTTAAAAAAAAAAAAAGAAATTGTAAAAAAATAGGGGAAAAAAATAAGTATACATATTAGGTATCGCCGCGTCTGTATCGACCGGCTCTATAAACATATCACATGACCTCACCCCTCAGATGAACACTGTAAAAAAAAAAAAAATATATATATAAAAAAAACACTGTGCTAAACAAACAATTTTGTCACCTTACATCACAAAAAGTGTAGTAGCAAGTGATCAAAAAGTCAAATGCACCCCAAAATGCACCCAAACAATCATCTCATCCCGCAAAAAATGAGACCCTACCTAAGATAATCGCCCAAAAATTGAAAAAACTATGGCTCTCAGAATATGGAGACACTAAAACATGATTTTTTTTTGTTTCAAAAATGATATTATTGTGTAAAAACAAAGTATACATATTAGGTATCGCCGCGTCCGTATCATCTGGCTCTATAAAAATATCACATGCCCTAACCCCTCAAATGAACACCGTACATTTTTTTAAATAAAAACTGTGCTAAATAAACCATTTTTTGTCACCTTACATCACAAAAAGTGTAATAGCAAGCGATAAAGTCACACACACACCAAAATTGTGCCAATAAAACCGTCATCTCATCCCGCAAAAATCTATGGAAACACTAAAACATGATTTTTTTTGCTTCAAAAAAGAAATCATCGTGTAAAACTTACATAAATAAAAAATGTATACATATTAGGTATTGCCGCATCCGTGACAACCTATTCTAAAAAAAATATCACATGATCTAACTAATAAAAACAATGCCAAAACTATGCTATTTCTTGTTAGCTTGCCTCACAAAAAGTGTAATATAGAGCAACCAAAAATCATATCTACCCTAAACTAGTACCAACAATACTGCCACCCTATCCCGTAGTTTCTAAAATAGGGCCACTTTTTTGGAGTTTCTACTCTAGGGGTGCATCAGGGGGGCTTCAAATGGGACATGGTGTAAAAAAAAAATAAAAAAAAATAAAATAAACAGTCCAGCTAAATCTGCCTTCCAAAAACCATATGGCATTCCTTTCCTTCTGTGCCCTGCCGTGTGCCCGTACAGCTGTTTCTGACCACATATGGGGTGTTTCTGTAAAATACTTTGTTACTGGGAAAAATGGATAAAAATTGAAAATTTGCCCAAAAATGTAAATTCTGAAATCTCATCTCCATTTGCCAATAATTGTTGTGGAACACCTAAAGGGTTAACAACGTTTGTAAAATCAGTTCTTAATACCTTGAGGGTGTAGTTTCTTAGATGGGGTCACTTTTATGGAGTTTCTACTCTAGGGTTGCATCAGGGGGCTTCAAATGGAACATGGTGTCAAAAAAAACAGTCCAGCAAAATCTGCCTTCCAAAAACTGTATGGCATTCCTTTCTTTCTGCGCCCTGCCGTGTGCCCATACAGTAGTTTACGACCACATATGGGGTGTAAATATTGAGTTGTTTGGCTGTTAACCCTTGCTTTGTAACTGGAAAAAAATTATTAAAATTGAAAATCTGCCAAAAAAGTGAAATTGTATCTATTTTCCATTAATTCTTGTGGAACACCTAAAGGGTTAACAAAGTTTGTAAAATCAGTTTTAAATACCTTAAGGGGTGTAGTTCATAGAATGGGGTCATTTTTGGGTGGTTTCTATTATGTAAGCCTCGCAACGTGACTTCATACCTGAACTGGTCCCTAAAAATTGGGTTTTTGCAAATTATTGAAAAATTTCAAGATTTGCTTCTAAACTTCTAAGCCTTGCAACATCCCCAAAAAATAAAATATAATTCCCAAAATGATCCATACATGAAGTAGACATATGGGGAATGTAAAGTAATAACTATTTTTGGAGTTATTACTATGTATTATAGAAATAGAGAAATTGAAACTTGGAAATTTGAAATTTTTTCGAACTTTTTGGTAAATTTGGTATTTTTTTTATAAATAAAAAGGATTTTTTTACTTCATTTTACCAGTGTCATGAAGTACAATATGTGATGAAAAAAAACTCTCAGAATGGCTTGGATAAGTCAAAGCATTTTATAGTTATCAGCACTTAAAGTGACACTGGTCACATTTGCAAAAAATGGCCAAGTCCTTAAGGGGTTAAATGGCAAATCCTACATTGATGTAAAGAAGTATCACCTGTGGTTCTTCAGCATGCTTACAAAGACTGGATTACACGTTTAACCATGTACATCTGGCTAAATGGTGGACACACAGAACACGTCATGTAAAGCATTTTAGGAACTTCTGTCCTTGCTTAAAGGGGTTGTCCAGGTTCAGAGCTGAACCTGGACAGCCCTCCATTTTCACCCCGGCAGCCCCCCTGACATGAGCATCGGAGCAGTTCATGCTCCGATGCTCTCCTTTGCCCTGCACTAAATCGCGCAGGGCAAAGGCATTTTTCAGAGTTCCGGTGACGTACCAGGCTCTCCATGGGGCTCACAGGAACCCCGGTGACGTCACCGGCACTGATGGGCGGGATTTGGCTCTGCCCTAGCCAGTAAAACGGCTAGGTCAGAGCTAAAGCCCGCCCCTCAGAGCCGGTGACGTCACCGAACACACTGCTGGGCGGAAGTTACCGCCCGGCAGTGTGTTATTGAAAACAAAAGAGCCCGTGCCCTGCGCGATCTAGCGCAGGGCACTGGAGCGCATCGGAGCATGAGATGCTCCGATGCTAGGCTCAGGGGGGCTGCCGGGGTGAAAATAAGGGTATGTCCGGGTTCAGCTCTGAACCCGGACAACCCCTTTAACTCCTAAACAGGTAAAGCTAGGTCAACACTGACGCTTCCAGCTTGTTTCTGGGTAAATTCTAGCCGAGACTGATGAATCACATGAACCCTTTCCCATTGTAAAAAGTGAAGCTGAATTCAATATTGACGAGAGACTCGATTATTAGGGAAACAAATAGGGCAATCGGTCACAAAGATTGGGATCATCAAAATCTGTGTTGGTAGATTACTGGAATGGGCTGGCAAAGACCCAGCGTTCATGGCCCACATTGGCACCAATGGCAAAGTTAGAGGTAGGTGGAGCATCCTTATAAATGATTTCATGGACTTAGATCAAAAGCAAGGAGCTCAAAGTTGGTATTTTCTGAAATACTGCCACTACCATGGCCCACACCAGAAAAGCAGCGGAAGATTAGAGAGGTTAACAAGTGGCTTAAAAATTGTTGTAGGAAGGAGGGATTTGCGTTCATGGAAAACTCTGTCGGCTATACGCTCTATTTGCAGCTGTGTTGGGGAGAATATGGCTAGAAGTTTGCTGGAGTGTTTAAAATAGGGGCGGGGGGGGGGGATAATTACATTATAGGATGGTAAAATAGTGCAGATAGTGACTTGGGGCTAGGTAATGGGACTGGGAGTGGATTAGACGGAGGGACTAGAACAGCTCATAAGGAAAGATGTAGGACAATAAATATACAAAAACCTCTGAATTGTACATATGTATTCTAATGTCAGGTGCCTGGTAATAAAACTGGTGAACTGTAAGTAGCAATGTGTGAGGAGGACTATGATATAGTGGTAATAACTGAGACATCGCTGGATAATGGCTATGGTTATGCAGTTAATGTACAGGATTACAGTCTGTTTAGAAGCGATCATAAAATATAAAGAGGGGGGAGGGGTTGGCCTTCATGTAAAGTCCTGTCTAAAGCCCACACTCCGTGAAGATATACGTGAGGGAAATGAACATGTGGAGTCACTGTGGGTAGAAATACATAGATAAGAGAGACAGGAGGCAGCACCTCGTGTGTAGAACCGTTTAACAGGTTAAAAACAAAAATACACTGATTGTGCTTACAGTTTTGAGTTGTGATGAGTCACAACCCCTGTAAATCGCTTTTGCTGGTATAAGCCCGTCCAGCTTACGGGGGTGTCTGCTGCTGCTGCCAAGGTCCTTACCTGTTGCCGTGGGATACGGTTTTAGGGATATAGGGGATAGTGGATGAATTGAAGAAATTGACCTTTTTGGAAACGGCGCTGCTGCAGAGAAAGTCAGGACTCGGTTGATAAATAAAAGTGAATCTTTATTTCTAGTTTAGTCTACGCGTTTCCGGGGGCGAACAGCCCCCTTCATTAGGACAATAAAGGTCTATATGTACATTGTGGGTGTGTGTGTTGTTTAATTTTATTTATCTGTTTGGGCGTGCTTTGCCTGGATTCTGGGGGGCAGGGAGAAGGAGGGAACAGGGGCGGGAGTGCACGAGGTCTCTGATAGAAATACATAGAGGCAAAAAGAATAATAAAACACTGATAGGGTTTGTTATAAGCCACCTAATATACCAGAGTCCACAGAAAATCTACTACTAAGGGAAATAGATGAGGCGGCAAATCATACTTTAACTTGACTGGGAAACTAAAACCTGTAGATCTCAGGTGAGAAACTAAAAACAGGTTCTTGGTGATGCTAGAGAGTCTTGTCCCAGTTACAGCCTTCCATTGGCACCGGGTGTTTTCATCCGCGCATGGGGAGAATCAACTGCGGCAGTGCAGGGACCAGGAGCGGCGAGCCAGATAAGTAAATGCAGTGTGAGGGGCCCGGGCATATGGGGAGCATTTTTTAGTCTCGGATAACCCCTTTAAGAAGTTTATTGTGAGAAAGCTACCACAAAACTGAGTGCAAAAGCAAAATAAATAAATAAAAGCATAATGACACCAAATATGAAATGCATGATGATCAGTATAGATGAGGGAATTTCATATGTTGAAATTCATTCATGCTTCGTTTGGTGGTAAAAGCAGAATTGCATTATGGATTCCGTTACCACGGACCATAATTAAATTCTATCATGGAATGGATAACAGAATGCTTTTAGAGGCATTCCGTTATTCATTCCGTCATTTTTCGTTTTTTTCATCACATATTGCATTTCATGACACTGGTAAAATGAAGTAAAAAAAATAATAATTTTTATTTATAAAAAAATGCCAAATTTACCCAAAATTTGTAAAAAAAATTGCAAATTTCCAATTTTCTATTTCTCTTATTCTATAATACATAGTAATACCTCCAAAAATAGTTATTACTTTACATTCCCCATATGTCTACTTTGTGTTTGAATCATTTTGGGAATGATAATTTTTTTTTGGGGGGGGGATGTTACAAGGCTTAGAAATTTAGAAGCAAATCTTGAAATTTTTCAGAAACTTTCAAAAACCCAATTTTTAGGGACCAGTTCAGGTCTGAAGTCACGTTGCGAAGTTACATAATAGAAACCACCCAAAACTGTGATTACCCCCCTCAAGGTAATCAAAACTGATTTTACAAACTTTGTTAACCCTTTAGGTGTTCCACAAGAATTAATAGAAAATAGAGATACAGTTTCACAATTTCACTTTTTTGGCAGATTTTCCATTTTAATAATTTTTTTACAGTTACAAAGCAAGGGTTAACAGCCAAACCAAACTCTATATTTATGGCCCCGATTCTGTAGTTTACAGAAACGCCCCATATGTGGTCGTAAACAGCTGTACGGGCACACGGCAGGGCGCAGAAGGAAAGGAATGCCATACGGTTTTTGGAAGGCATATTTTGCTGGACTGTTTTTTTTGACACCATGTCCCATTTGTAGCCCCCCTGATGCACCCCTAGAGTAGAAACTCCCAAAAAGTAGCCCCATTTTAGAAACTACAGGATAGGGTGGCAGTATTGTTGGTACTAGTTTAGGGTACATATGATTTTTGATTGCTCTATATTACACTTTTTGTGAGGCAAGATAACAAGAAATAGCTGTTTTGGCATAGTTTTTATTTTTTGTTATTTACAACATTTATCTGACAGGTTAGATCATGTGATATTTTTTATAGATCAGGTTGTTACGGATGCGGTGATACCTAATATGTATACTTTTTTTATTTATGTAAGTTTTACACAATGATTTCATTTTTGAAGCCAAAAAAAATAATATTTTTTAGTGTTTCCATTTTTTCCGTTTTTGGGCAATTACCTTGGGTAGGGTATGATTTTTGTGGGATGAGATGACGGTTTTATCGGCACTATTTTGGGGTGTGTGACTTTTTAATCGCTTGCTATTACACTTTTTACGATGTAAGGTGACAAAAAATGGTTTATTTAGCACAGTTTTTATTTTTAAATTTTTTACGGTGTTCATCTGAGGTATTAGGTCATGTGATATTTTTATAGAGCCGGTCGATATGAACGCGGCAATACCCAATATGTATACTTTTTATTTCTTTATGTAAGTTTTACACAATAATATCATTTTTGAAACAAAAAAAATATATAATGTTTTAGTGTTTCCATATTCTGAGAGCCTTAGTTTTTTCAGTTTTTGGGCGATTATCTTAGGTAGGGGCTCATTTTTTGCGGGATGAGATGACGGTTTGATTGGCAATATTTTGGGGTGCATATGACTTCATGATCGCTTGCTATTATACGTTTTGTGATGTAAGGTGACAAAAATTGTTTATTTAGCACAGTTTTTTTTTTTTTTTTACGGTGTTCATCTGAGGGGTTAGGTCATGTGATATTTTTATAGAGCCAGTCAATACGAACACGGCGATACCAAATATGTATACTTTTTTTATTTATGTAATTTTTCCACAATAAGATTTTTTAAAACCCCAAAAAATGATATTTTAGTGTCTCCATATTCTGAGCCATAGTTTTCTTATTTTTTGGGCGATTGCCTCAGGTTGGGGCTAATTTTTTGCGGGATGAGGTGACTGTTAGATTGGTACTGTTTTGGTGGTTAAACGCCTTTTTGATCGCTTGCTTTCTTTTTGTGATGTAAGGTGAACAAAAAAAATGGTTTATTTAGCACAGTTTTAAATTTTTATTTTTTACGGTGTTCATCTGAGGGGTTAGGTCATGTGATATGTTTATAGAGCCGGTCGATACGGACGCGGCAATACCTAATATGTATACTTTTTTTCCTCAATATTTTTCCGTTTTTTTTTTTTTTTTTAAAGAGGACCTTTTACTAGTTTAAAAACTAAAAACTAACTATATCAGTGGGCAGAGTTGCGCTCAGGGGTCCCCCTGCACTTACTAGTATGTCTGGGCGCCACTCCGTTCGTCCCGTATAGGCTCCGGTGTCTGCAGTTAGTTTTTAAACTAGTGAAAGGTCCTCTTTAACTTTATTTGTGGAGAATGAAGTTTTTGTTTATTTTACTTGAAACTTTTGAGGGTCTAATCCTTTACAATGCATTGCAATACTTATGCATTGGCTGTATGAGTAATACTTTGTGTAATACTCATACAGCTTCCGGCCTGTGAGATCCAGGGGGCTGGATCTCAGTCTCGTCACCGGAAGGCAGCGCAATGCCTTCCTTCGACATCGCGCTGCCTTCCATGCCATCGGGTCCCGCCCACAGCCGCATGGGGACCCGATGGCACTGCCGACCACCGCTGCCGCACCAGGTAAAAGCCGCAAAACTCAGGTCTGAATTGACGGGGGGGTCCAGCATTGTGACATGATTTCAGCGGGCATCCTGTCACAATTAACCCCCGCCGCAATCGACTTTTAAACTTAGGACGTCCCTAAGGACTCGGCAAACGTGGCGTACCGGTACGTCCTAAGTCTCTAAGGGGTTAAATGGCAACGGGGGCCCAGTGCAATCATTGTATTCCATTGCAAATGGCCCCGCTTACGATCATAGCAGGCTGGATGCTGGAGGCAGGAGGCTGGGCGGGCCAGCACTGGCAGCGTAACTTCCTATGTCACGTGCCTGCGCTGCCTGCTTCATTTATAAAGTGTACGGAGCAGGCACGTGACATAGGAAGTTATGCTGCCAGTGCCCGCACGCATGCCCAGCCTCCTGCCTCCAGCATTTAGCCTGCTATGATCGTAAGTACAGGCTGCTTAATGCTGGATCGAACATATGTATAGTTAACCATTGCTTGCCTGCAGTTACAGATACGATTAGTACAGTGAGCGGGGCCCAGTGCAATGGAATACAGTGACTGCACCGGGACCCGCTGCCATTATAAAACTAAAGGCCGGCCCCCAGCCCCTCCTCCCTCCTCGCTGATACACACGCTGGCCACGCTGTGCAGCTTGCGGTCGTGTATCAGTGTAAAAATGGCAGCCTTCGCCCATTAAGACGCACTGCCATTTTCCTCCAACTTTTGTGGGGGGGGGGGGGGGGGGGAGTGTGTCTTAGAGGGCGTAAAATACAGTAGTTGGGGGTTCAAGAATGGATGCTTGAGAAGCTAACTAAATAAACCTAAGAATAACAACATCTAATATTAAATGCTTGACATTAAAAGTGAAATTCACATTTAATAAATCCTGCAGCTATCCTTAAATTAAAAGACATACCTGATCTGTTAGGAGACATGCGAACTGGAGATATGGAGGGAGTTCTTGATGAAGAATAAGGTCGCTGTCTGTCTCTTTCAATTGTTGATGAAGATGCTACGAAGTGGTACTGAGACCAACCATCCTATCGGCAACAGCAAGAAAAAAAAAATCACTTCAGTCTTTGTAAAATGATGTCAGTTGTAATAAAAACGACCTACAGTAATACAAAGAGTTTCAAAAATAGTACATTATTATTCAGGTTATTTTTCAGCTTATTATAATTGTGGTCATGGCTACGGCCAAGAGATATCCGAAGAACCCTAAGGAGAGAAACAACGGGAACAACCTAACCCAGCTAGGCGTGTCTTAGCTGACCTGACTAAATGGCTTGTTGTGTGCCCTAAGCCATGATCGTGGGTAGGCCTGTAAGTGGGCAAAAACCAAGCCAAGTAGGGTAGAAAAGGAACTCTAATGGCATGTGCAAACTAATCCCCAAGCCAACTGCAAGGTGTCAGGGATCTAGAGCGAAAAATTCGGGGTGTATGAGCCAAGGCCAGAAGGAGACCTACAACCCATCTTGTGGATGACAAGGCCAGAGACATGATGCTCAATATTGCGGATACTGCCCCAAAGTGGAATGGAGGACCGGGAATACATTGTGAAATGGATCATGAAAAACAACTTAACCTTGTAAAGTTTTGGTTCTAGTGCGAGTACTGACAATGCCCCAGCCTCAGGAGATCTTGGGACCGAAACCTAACTGCCTAGACTATGCAGGGATGAGGGCCAAAAGAACTATGTAGATAGGTAGAGAATCCTTGAATAGTTCCCCAGACAACAGCTATCTGCTAGCCGTGGTCCGCGTGTTGTTCTACTGTGTGCCCCTGAGAATTGTCTTAACGCTTGAGACGTGAAGACTGACCTACTATCCGAATCTTCTACCGTGAGGAAATGCTGAACCTTGTCCAAGACCCGATTTAACGTGGTTGTAGGGAGTCAAAAGGGAGGTTAGTGCGACAAAAAGCTATGAGGCCATAATATACAAGATTCTGTCTATGCCCTCCCATGAGTGAGGGAATGCAATTGCAATGAAGCCACCGGCAAAAATGAATTCCTGGTCGTGGTAAAAGGGCACAGACAACCATTGGTCGGACCCCTGAAGCCATGGGGCCGAAGCAACCACCAGGGGCCAGTGGGGCCGGGCAGCCGCCGGGGTGTGATCCTTAGAATTGAGGACGGCTGGGGAGAAGATTGGGGCTTAACCCAACGGGTTTAGTAATCAACCGGGACTCGATAACCTAGAAAGACAATGACATGGGGTAAAGCTTCTTAATGAAATGAGGCTGAAATGAACCGGAAGTACTAATCTGTAAAATATAAATGAACAAAAGAAAACTTCTGAAAGGTGTGCCATGGAAAATAGTATCAGATGGCCGTATGACCTACCAATGTCGATGACAATTGTGAAATCCTCTAAGCCAAGAGCCACTCCAGCGAGCCTCTTATGGCGGGAGCCATGCGTGCGAGTCCCTTATGGCGGGAGCCATGCGTGCGAGTCCCTTATGGCGGGAGCCATGCGTGCGAGTCCCTTATGGCGGGAGCCATGCGTGCGAGTCCCTTATGGCGGGTGCCATGCGTGCGAGTCCCTTATGGCGGGTGCCATGCGTGCGAGTCCCTTATGGCGGGTGCCATGCGTGCGAGTCCCTTATGGCGGGAGCCATGCGTGCGAGTCCCTTATGGCGGGAGCCATGCGTGCGAGTCCCTTATGGCGGGAGCCATGCGTGCGAGTCCCTTATGGCGGGAGCCATGCGTGCGAGTCCCTTATGGCGGGAGCCATGCGTGCGAGTCCCTTATGGCGGGAGCCATGCGTGCGAGTCCCATATGGCAGAAGCCATGCATGTGATACTCATATGGCAGAAAAAAGTATCAGGTGGCTGTGCGAACTAAAAGTGTCGGTGCCAATTGTGAAACAGCCACTCGGGCGAGCCTCTTATGGTTTTTTTTTTTTAAACACTCACACACACCAGAATGCCTTGGGGACTCGCATAACCATGACCCCCTCCAACAGCAAACCTGGGACACTAACCAGCCTACAACCATGTCGTACCCCTAACAAACAAAACATGAAAAACAGTCAAGGGGCCCCCGGAGCCATAAGGCCGGATCAATCATAGGGCCCCCGAACACAGAGGATGACGTTGCGGTGACGATAAGTAATTAAAACGTAAGCCGGACCTGATAGGATATGCAGTGGCTTGAATGATTGGATTGACTAGAAGGTGGCCTAAGGAACATAACTGCCAACAGGCGCTGAAAATATAGACATTAGAAATCCCAAGCACGTGCATACATAAAACACTAACCACCGCAAACCATAAAACGTAAACATGAAATTGAAACAGATGGAAGAAAAACAAGAGCCTGAGGCATTGCAAGTGCGCTAAGAGAAGTCTCTTATCGTGACAAACAAATGAACAGCTTGTGAAAACATAGCAGGAGACTTACTCCTATTGGCCGACTGACCTCCGCTGAGGAGCTGTTTGGTGAACTGGGGCAGGAGACCAATCTGAGTGAATACAAACCAGAAGTAACAGGAGACCAGTCTGAGTGAATATGAACCAGGAATAAAGAACCAGAGCGGTGGGAGCAGACTGCCCCGGTGAGACTATTGAGTAAAACCATGACGTAGCAATGGTACCTAAAAAACATGGAATGGGCGCAGCTCCGAGTATGGGTAGCACATGAAAAGCATGGTTTATGCAGACGTGTGAATGCAATTTGAAAGTGAGCAGAGTATTGATGTGATGCAAAAGCAGACACGTGAACGCAGCTCTAGTAGTGAGTGGAGTATAGGACAAGATGTAAAAGCAGACATGCGGACGCAGCTTTGGATGTGAACGGAATATTAACTTGATGTGACAGCAGACATGGAAAGCGGCTTTGGTGAGTGGGGTATACGATGTGGTGTAGCAGTAGAAGTGTGAACACAACTCTGGGTATAAGCAGAGCATGAAATGTGGTATAACAGCAGCTCTGGTTGTGAACGGAGCATAACATAGATGTAACAGCGACATGAATGCAGTTCTTGAAATGGGCCTGGAAAGAACCTGTAGTAGTATAGGACGTGTGAACGCAGCTCTGGGTGCGAGTAGAGTAAACCTGATATACCGATAGAGTGGGGTATGGCAGAGACTTATTTTAACAACAAAACATGACATAGCGTAGTGTCAGCAGCGGCTGAACCTAACGGTCCAATTGTCACCCAACATTTAGCTTGTCCTGGGCGATCCAGGTAACAAGACAAATGACATAGCATGGTATCTGCAGTAGCTGAACCTGGGGGATCCAGGTGACATACAACATTTAACATGGCCTGGATGATCCAGGTGACCTACAACATTTAATGCGGCCTGGACGATCCAGGTGACATACAACATTTAACGCGGCCTGGACGATCCAGGTAACACATAACATGTAACTCAGCCTGGGTGATCCAGGTAACAAGACAAAATGACATAGCCGGTATCTGCAGTGGCTGAACCTGGGCGATCCAGGTGACATACAATATTTAACTCAGCCTGAGCGATCCAGGTAACAAGACAAAAACATATAGTATCAGACGTGGCTGAACCTGGACGGACAAGGTAACATGCAGCCTGTGCACCTGAGAACACACGCCTGTGAGTGAGGGTGTGGCTCGTATATGAAGAGCCTCCGTCCCTCCCACAAATGCAGGCTGACTAATCAGCCTTACCAACTAAATGAAGCATACTGAGCTTCCTGTCACTGGGCTTGCCGAACCAAGTGGATTGTGAATAGACTGAGAAACAAAAAGTTGAAAACAGCAGTAAAATGTGGCCATACACAATAGATTCATGTTGGCCAATTTTGGTGGGACCAGTCAACCATCTAATGTGCATAAAGGTGTCCCAGCTTACCCCTGATGATGATGGAAATAAGCATTGTGAACACTGAATTTCAACATGCCCAATTCTTTATTCTTACTGAAGATAAGCTGTTGTCAAACATAATTGGAATAGCCAATTGTATTTACATGCTCTGTGGAGTGTGCATTTGGAACAAAATAATTTTTATTAGAATTTTCAAAGAAATTTCAATATAACATACAGAAAATTGAATGTTTCACACGTAATATTACTTCATATCACATGAGGTGAGAACACATAATCTACATTTAAAATATAATTAACGATGCATGTATCAGAATAAATTGCAGTAAAATAAAATTAACATATACACAAAAATGCCTTCTTAAATCTTTGTTAACTTTAACATTAAATGTATAGAGAACCTGAGAGGAACTAAATATATATTATTCTTTTTAACTTGGATAATTTTTATTTAATTTTCATCAAAATCTAAAATAGTAGTAATATACAATTTCCCAAAATGAACACACCACCCAATACCCCCCTTCTTCACCACCACCACCTAGGAAGCAGGAAAGCAAAAAATAAAAAAAAAATATATAATTAGACAAGTCTTAAACCCCGACAACTATGTTTATTCCTACCATCAGGTCTAACCAATTAAGCCAGGAGTACCAGATTTCAAACCACTTGTAAACTGTCTTTTTCAGAGCAAAAACATCTATATTCCATCACCGTGTAATCCACATTTTTTTGCAGACTTGACTAGTTAAGGGGACAGAAGAAAGCCATTCTTTAGAAATAACCCTACATGTGAGAAAAAGCTGTTTAAGCACACATGCAAATTGGGCTTAAATCAAAAATACCTACTGAAATCCCCAAGAATACAATATACTGGATCAAAAGTAATTGTAATCGATTTACTTATTTTACTCACTGATAAAGCACTAACCAGGGGCCGACATACCGTCTCTGCAGCCACTTCAGCAGCACAGTGGACCAGCATGGGAGGGGCCCCATTCTAAAACATGAACTACATAGATAAACTTATGTGGCTGCTGCCACAATCCAGTGGCATAGCTATAGGGGGTCGCTGCAGTCACTGTTGCGACTGACTCTTAAGCCATGGGGATCGACACCATCCTTCTTGCGAGTAGTGCACTGCTAAATATGTATATTTTAATTTATAAGACGCAGTGTGTCTTATAAAGTGAATACTAATGAGTGCTTCTATTATAGAAGAGCTCACTAGTCTGAAGGAGGAGCAGGAGTGATGTAGTGTGGGCGCTGTACTCACCCCTCCTACTTGGTCTCCTTCAGGCTGCACTACACACAGCGTCAGGATGTACAGCGCACACTATGACCTGACCTTGCACAAAGTAAAATGAGAGTTCTGCGCAGGGTGAAGGAGGTAGTTATTAATGGTACACACTCAGATTGGGTCACTGTCACTAGTGGGCCCTGTTCTCTTCAATATAATATTAATGATCTTGTAGAAGGCTTGCACAGTAAAATATCAATTTTTGCAGATGACACTAAACTGTGTAAAGTAATTAACACTGAAGAGGACAGTATACTGCTACAGAGGGGTCTGGATAGATTGGTGGCTTGGGCAGAGAAGTGGCAGATGAGGTTTAACACTGACAAATGTAAGATTATGCACATGGGAAGGAAAATGCAAGTCACCTGTACATACTAAATGGTAAAACACTGGGTAACACTAACATGTAAAAGGACCTTGGAATTTTAGTGAACAGCAAACTAAGCTGTAGAAACCAGTGTCAGGCAGCTGCTGCCAAGGCCAATAAGATAATGGGTTGCATCAAAAGGGGCATAGATGCCCGTGATGAGAACATAGTCCTACCACTTTACAAATCACTAGTCAGACCACAAATCGAGTACTGTGTACAGTTCTGGGCTCCTATGAACAAGGCAGACATAGCAGAGCTAAAGAAGGTTCAGAGGAGGGCAACTAAAGTAATAATTGGAATGGGTGGACTACCGTTCCCTGAAAGATTATCAAAATTAGGGTTATTCAATTTAGAAAAAAGACGACTGAGGGGAGATCTAATAACTATGTATAAATATATCAGGGGTCAGTACAGAGATCTCTCCCATCATCGATTTATCCCCAGGACTGTTACTGTGATGAGCGGAAATCCTCTGCATCTGGCGGAAAGAAGGTTTGTATACAAACATAGAGGATAATTCTTTACAGTAAGAGCAGTGAGACTATGGAACTCTCTGTCTGAGGAGGTGGTGATGGTGAGTACAATAAAGGAATTCAGGAGGGGCCTGGATGTATTTCTGGAGCGTAATAATATTACAGGCTATAGCTACTAGAGAGGGGTCGTTGATGCCACCCACGGTTACACCTCGTCTCCATATCGCACAGGCCGTGATCAAGGTCCGGTTAGGACCGAAACGTTGGCCTTGCTTCTGTTATACAAATAACCGTGATGGTGTTGGACACAATAATAAAATATTAATTTTTCAAATCTACTAATTTGAGAGTGCCGTGGATTCATATAGATATTTTGTATTGTCACACATTATTAGGGGGTATTTTTGTACTGGTGCACATTATAAGGGGGAATTGTTCTATTTGCACACATTGTAAGGAGAATAAGTACTACTGGGGGACTACGGGGAACATGATTACTAGTATGGGCATTATGGGGGCATTATTACTTTTGGTGCCCAATAGAGACTTTATCACTATTGAGAGCACTGTTAACACTGAGTGATTGCATTTATTTTTGGGGGACATTATGGATACACTAGTGTCAGAAATACTATTTCCCGGGCGCAGTTATTTTTATTTTGTTAGTTTGTTACTGTTATTTTATTTATTGTCTTTTTGTTAAATTCTGCAGAGACAAGTGATGGCTGGAAGAAGTCATCATGGAAGTTTGGTCTGAATGGAGAAGATGAGGAAAGAGAATGTCTACATTAGAGGAGACATCACTAGATGTATGAGGTATGTTTGCATTGTATGTAATGGTTTCCAAATCTTTAACAGTACCGCTGGAGGCAAGGGGTTAGGTTGAGCATTTGGTATGGGGAAGGCACCATTTTTGCCTCTGGCAGCAGAAGGGCTAGGTGCACCCCTGCCCCAAAGCACTGAGGAAAGGGGGGGCACATTCTTTGCACAGGGGTCCTCTTCTGTCTGTGTCCTCCGCTGGTGCTGACATATACCGCAGCACTTCACAGACATTATTATTGCTTTCTGTCTCAATGGGGTTCTCTATAAGTACTGTATGTCTTTGGAGTGTGGGAGGAAACCCACACAGACACAGTAAGAAAAATGACTGAGACTCCATGCTGCCACATCATATAAAAATACAAAGTGGTATAATAACTAGGATAATAGCAACATTTTAGGTGTGCTTCAGTGCACAGCATGACATAAGTGTGCATGAATGGGGAAGCAGTAGAGTGAATATTTCTGTTGAAGATGTTAGCAGACTGCCTACCTAGAAATGTGCATTAGAGATCTGGAGGAGTAAAAGGCAACTTTTAAAGCAATATGCACTTGTGAAAAGAGTATGCAGCTCAATAGGCAAGCAGTAGGGTAAGGGTAGAGAAGGGAGCAACAGGTCAGGGAATAGATAGAACCCCCAGAAAAGGAAGGCCACTCATGTTTTTGTTTCCAAACAAAGTTATCAAGATGGGTGATGATGTGAGTGTCAGTCTAAAAATTGTCAGGCTTAGGCCTTTTTCACACGGCCGTGTGCTTGCAGGGCCTGTGCTGAAGACCGCAAATGGCAGCCCGCAATGCACGGGCACTGACTGCGGGGCAGCCGCATGCAGACTGTGGACCCATTCACAAGTCAATGGGGTCCACAATCCATCCGTTCTGTAAAAAGATAGAACAAGTGAGACCCCCAGCCATTCTCACATTCATGCCCAAGCCATAACTTTTTTTTTTGCATTCGGCCATGTGTACATATACATATGAAAGATTTTAATTTCTATCAATTTTTATTACTATTAAGGCCTCTTTCACACTACCGTATGGATATTTCAGTGTTTTGTGGTCCATTTTGCACGGATCCGTTGTTCAGTTTTTTTGTTTCCATTGTGTTTCCGTTTCCATTCCGTTTTTCCGTATGGAATATACAATATACAGTAATTACATAGAAAAAATTGGGCTGGGCATAACATTTTCAATAGATGGTTCCCCAAAAACTGAATGGATACGGAAGACATACGGATGCATTTCTGTATGTGTTCAGTTTTTTTTGCGGACCCATTGACTTGAATGGAGCCAGGGAATGTGATTTGCGGGCAATAATAGGACATGTTCTATCTTTCAAAGGAACAGAAAAAAGGAAATACGGAAATGGAATGCATACGGAGTACATTCCGTTTTTTTTGCAGAACCATTGAAATGAAAGGTTCCGTATACGGACCGTATACAGAACGCAAAAAACAGCCCGCAAAACAGAAAAAAGGTCCAGCTAAGCAGAGATGTACCTGTCTAGCGAAGTGACGGTATGGTATGGGGTGTACAGCTGGTTCATCTCCACGGGATGCACCCAGGGTAACTCTAAATGAACCAGCAAATACTGGCGGTGCAGGTGGCCTAAATCTCATATTTCCACCTCAAAGCATTAAATACTTTTAGCAGTTTACTTGAGCAAATTATTTTCAACACTATCATTGTTAAAAATTGGGATTATATGCTTGCATTTTTCTCTTGCAACAGATGTTGGGTCGGGGCTATGACTGCACCCGGTCCCACGAAACAGAGGCTAGTGCAGGATTTGGCCTATGAAATGTGGCGCCAAATGGGTCGCAAACACTGCCGTCTGGCCATTATAAAGAAATGGTCAGACATGAAGCGAAGACAGACACGTTTCATAAAACGAATCAGAGACGAAACATGCCCAGGTACATGCGTAAATAACTTTTGTATGTTTTGCCAACACTCTGTAATGTATACAGTGCTAAGCAAAAGTATTCACCCCCCTTGACTTCGTTCTTTTTTTTGTTGCCTCACCACCTGGAATTAACATAGATTTGTTTGAGGATTTCCATCATGTAATTTGTAGAACATGCCCACAACTCAGACCTTCTTTTTAATTGGTTAATTGTAAAGCATACAACTAATAGGACAAAATAACAGAAAAAGTCAATGTGCATAACTATTCACCCCCCTAAAGTCAATACTTTGTAGAGCCACCTTTTGCGGCAATCACAGCTCCAAGTCGCATTGGGTAAGTCTCTATGAGCAGTTGCTACATCTTACCACTGTTTTTTTTTCCCATTCCTCCTTGCAATACTGATTCTGCTCCTTCTAATTTGATGGTTTGCGCTTGTGAACAGCAATCTTTAAGTCTGACCACAGATTTTCTTTTGGATTGAGATCTGGGCTTTGAGTAGGCCGTTCCAAAACATTTACATGTTTCCCCTTAAACCACTCAAGTGTTGCTGTAGCAGTGTGTTTGGGGTCATTGTCCTGTTGGAAGAAGACACTCGGTCCTAGCTTCAGATCACGCACAGAGTGGGACAGGTTTTGCTCAAGAATATCCATGTCCATCTTTCCCTCAGCTCTGACCAGTTTACCAGTCCCGGCTTCTGAAAAACATCCCCACAGCATGATGCTGCCACCACCATGTTTCACTGTGGGGATGGTGTTCTTTGGGTGATGTGATGTGTTGGCTTTGTGCCACACAAGTGACGGACTGAACCATCACTGTGTCTACATTAAAAACCTGAGGCCTAGCCTCCTTCCTACGGGCTATGGACCCAGGACTATGGAGACCCGCACTCTGACCTATTTGGGTTAGAGGGAACTATAAACCATGATTTTTTGGTTGAGTTTATAGGCCACATCTTTCCTATTCCCCATTAAAGTTGCATGGTGTGAATCCATAAACGCAATAAGGGTTAA
The DNA here is from genome assembly GCF_014858855.1 of Bufo gargarizans. Lineage (NCBI taxonomy): Eukaryota > Metazoa > Chordata > Amphibia > Anura > Bufonidae > Bufo > Bufo gargarizans. The sequence goes on from NC_058084.1 coordinate 234,341,787, forward strand.
CTGCTCTAAGACTCCCAATAAATGTTTTGGTTTATTTTTCCCTTTGTTCTATTGTGTTAGTGATGGGATTAAGAAGTAGCCGACTCTAGTGTACAGAAGTAGATCATCCTATGATACACTGAGGAGATAATCCCATTACATAGGTCTCTTCTCGCCCTATTGTTCCATCAAGACACTGTTGAGGGGATGTCTTTTTTCAAACTGTTAATTTTTTATTGAGTTATGTGTCATAATGCTGGCAGCCACTGCAATTATATATAGATCCCTCCATATTGGAATTTCTTTATATCAAATGTTCTTAAGATTTTGGAGTTGTTTATCTAAAATCTGAACATTCTGTGATTACAGAAGTTCCTATTCCCTCCATTCGGAGAAGGCGATCGGTGGAGGTAGTGGAGGTAGAGGCGGAAGAGGAGGAGGAGGCCGGACCCTCCCAGTCTATTGAGCCAACCCCACCAGATGTGGGAGAAGTGAAGGAGGTGGAAAGTGCTGTACCCTCCAGCACCACCACATCTCAGGACTCGGAGGAAGAGGAGGCGATCAGCAGCCCCCGCCAGGAGGGTAAATATGCGCACATAGCAATATGATTATGTATCCATAGCATGTACATAAAGATTAAAAAGGCCAACAATAAGGCGACAACATACACTATAGTAATACAAAAAAAAGAACACTGGACAATAACTCTTTAATCTACATTAAAACCATTAACTTAACAAATAAATAATATAAAACTCAATAGAACTATCAATAACTAATAAAATAAAATTACACTGTACTGAAATATCACTAACTAATAAACTATATAAAGATCATAAATATCACTAACGCATTGAGATTTAAGTCGTTAATGTGTATAAAGACTTTAAATAAATAAAAAAGTTAAACAATAGACAAACAGACATACTTTTAGAGATGGCCTTGCGGTTTGCTCGGCGGTCGTTTCGCGGCAAACTTTGCATGTTCACGTTTCGCAGAACATGCAGACATATGGAGAAATTTGCGCCCGCCATATTCTTTTACATTGTGAAGAACTTTGACCCATGACACATCCATCAGGTGGTACTGGACAGCCAATTGAGACATTTCAGCACATGGACATGGACCCCCTACCTTATAAATAAACCTGATCTGGCCGCCATTTTACATTCAGTGTTTTGCCAGTGTAGGGAGAGGTTGCTGTGTTGAGCAGGGACAGGCTGTTAGGGACACCAAACGCTAGCTAATAGGGCCACAAAAGTCATTTTAAGCACTAGTATAGGTGTGCTATTGATATGTGTGATACACAGAGGGGTGCGATATACTTAAAATATACTCAAAAACACATAGATCTATATAGTGATTACCTGTAAGTCAGGGGGCTAGGGGCTTACTAGGGCCATTTTTATATAGGGTAAGGTTCTGGAGTGGGTCGCTCTTATCAGGGCGGGTGGTCTGTGGTTAGGCTATCAGGGCTAGAATAGCACCCCCCTGTAGGGCAATATCAGGGACAGTTCTTTGCCCACCCTGTCCTTCAATACCACATAATCATCTAGCCCAGGGATGAATGTTTTTTGGATTTATCGATGTGCACTGGAACCCCCCGGATTGTGGTAGGACATATGGTTTCTGATTTGGTGCCGTCGAGCACTTGTTATTGCCTACCACATCTATGCTTTTTGCTTAACTTTAATAATTTAATTTATTTTAATTTTGAGGGATATCTTTTCCATTCACAAATCCACAAAATGGGTTTGCATCCGTTCCGCAATTTAGCAGAACGGGGGCAGACCCATTAATTTTCAATGGGGCCGGAATGTGCTGTCCGCATCCACATTTGCGCATCCACACCCGTATTTGCGGTTCCACACTTCCGCATCTGTGCATCCGTTTCCGCAAAATAATAGAACATGTTCTATTCTTGTCCGCAATTGCAGACAAGATTAGGCATTTTATATTATAGTGCTGGCGATGTGTGGCAAACAAATCACGGAATGCACATTGCCAGTGTCCGTGTTTTGCCTATCCCCAAAACACGGACGTGCAGGGCCGTCTTTAATATTGATTGGACCCTGGGCAAAAATTTACTTGGGCCCCCTGGATCCCGCCTTCCCACACCTTAGCGGGCAATCACGCCCTCCACCACAACACACACACACAAAAAATCCACACATCTGGTAGAGTACAGTGAATGACTGTAAATGCTTCCAGTTCTGAAGACTCCAGCGGCTCAGGATCAGTGCTCTGGGCAGCTGGGCTCAGGCTGAAAGTGGGCACCGCTCTGCAGGAAGGAGACCAGGGCTCGGCTCACCCTAGTGTTACAGTGCACCCCAGCACCCCACAGTATGCAATATAGCACCCTATAGTATACAGCACCACACAGTATGCAGTTTAGCACCCCACACTATACAGTACACCACAGTATATAGTAGAGCAGTATAGCATCCCACAGTATACAGCACCTCACGGTATACAACACCTCACTGTATACAGTACCCCAAACTATACACGATACAGCCCCCCACACTATACAGTACAGCAGTATAGCTGTTGAGGAAGGGTTGAGACGTATGCATATATATCCATGCATGCCTGCAAACACGTGCGGGCATGTATGGTATATATGTGCATACATTAACCACAGCATCATGGGATGATGTGCGCAGATGTGCCCAGCATCTGCGCACGTCTGCCCATGGTGATCCCCAAGGGGCCCATGGTGGCCCCTGTGGGAAATATGTGACCCCTTATAATATATGTAGGGGCTTGTGCCCCCTTATCTGTGCCCCCTTATATATATGACTGCGTCCCCATCTATATCCCCCTTAGAATACATTATGCCCCTTATATATGTGACATATATGTGTATCTGCCATGGCTCTCCCCCAGGTGTGTGTGTATATATATATATATATATATATATATGGGCCTATAACTGCCCATGTATGCCCCCAGGTTTCTAATGAGTATATATGTATATAGATGCGCCCCAAGTATCTATATACATATATATATATATCAAGTTCCTGCAGGGGGTGGATATGTCTCCAGGTGGCTAGTGACTTCAAAGGTAATTGATTTGAGGTTTATCAGCCTATTTACTATGCGGCCCCAACCTTGTGTTTGTGACATGGCTGGGCGTGTGGTGCTGTGAGCCTCAGGGGGCCAGCCAGTTGGCTGCTGCAATCTGAGTGCATGCATTCCGTCACACGCACACAATGATGTCACACCCCTGGAAAGGGGGGGGGGGAGGTGAGAGTGACTTATATATCAGTCGCTCCTTGCAACCAGACTGGATTCAGAGACACATGAGGACTGCTGCCTGAAGGAAGAGAGGCCCATTTGGCCCTGGAGATGGCTGAGTATATGCTGTCATGGCATTGTACCTCCCTTGCAGTGCCAATCATATTCTGCCCCTTGTTACCCCTGATTCTGTGCCCCTGATGTCCCTAATCCATTGACCCCTGCTGTGCCAGTCCCCTGTTAACCGCCTTCTCCTACTCTGCCCTGCTGTATCCCTGGACCCTTGCTGTATACAAACTGTATAACCCTCTTCTAACCCCGTAGGGACAGTATAGAGCTAGGCGGGTGGGTTGTTATACTTGTATGTGTGTATTGTATAGTTAGTTTATGGGTGGAATTGGGAACTTGTAGCGTAGTTTGAGTATTGTATATGTGTAGTGCTGTGTATTGTTAGTGTATTGCGTGCTTAGTGTTAAATAAATACCGTTATATTTGTACCCTTTTTGTAGCGTGTACTTGTTAGCGGTAGCGAGTTAGTAAGGCGCTTGCAGCTAGCATTAGTGATTAGTGTAAAGCATAGCGAAAGTATTGTATTGTTATTATATAAAGGCATAAATAGGCGGAGTCATCACCAGGTGGCTCTTCCTATTTAGGAATAGTAACTATTAATATTCGCATAATATTGGTGATTAACATTCCCCCTTTACATTGGCGAGTCAGGCCCACTGCTTAGATTTTGAAATCTGTGTTTGGTTTTGAGGTTAGAGGTCGGCCATCCTGTGAATTATCAGGCAAGAGAGACGTGGTCAGCGGTCTGAGCGTCTAGGAGAGACGTGGTCAGCAGTCTGAGCGTCTAGGACCTGATAATTCGGACAGGTAACACGACTCTTCCTCACAGCACCAAACGCAGATCAAAATCTTTAGCAGAGAATCTATGTTCTATCTGTGAATTAATATTTTGCTATTTGCTTTGCACGGTCACTACATCGCTCGAGTGATTGCGAGGGAGAAGAGGACACGTCACTGGAAGAGATCCATCTTCGTGGGAGCAGCGTACAAAGTCAGGCTGGTCGGGAAGAAGCGTTCCGGGAAAATGGACTTCTTCCAAGCAGCTGCGAGGAGGTACGGCCCCAAGGAGAAGATGGATGCTCAAACGGTGAGTATGGACTTCCCCACACTGCAACACTTGAGCAAACACAGTACATTCAATCCCATCCTCCCCACCACATACAAGTCAGCAGAAATGCTGTGGTCCGATTTGTTGGCACAGGCTTGTAGTTATGACAATGTTAACAGATAGTTATGTGTTAACAAACGGACGGTGTTGAATAAGGCCACTAAACGGCTTCGGATGCTGGCCAAACTCGTTCATACGTTTGAGGCTAGCATCTGTAAGCCAAAGGAAGTGGCGCTGGTGTCTCAGTCAACAGAGACAATTCCTCCGGCTGTTCACTGCCAGTGCTGTGCCAATAGTTCCGACCAGGTTTCGGCATTGCGGGCACAGCTGGCGGAGAATGTGCAGTCTACTGTTGACCGAGATGCGCAGGTGGCTCGAATACAGTCACAATTAGTGGAAATGCAGAAGCAGAAGGAGGAAATTGAGGCTCAGTTGACTCAGTCTTATACTGAGGTCAAGGCCTTCAAGGAACGCACTGCCTCTACTAGTGTGACGGTAGCCAAATTGAAGGCTCACGTTGCTGTAAGCTCCCAGATAATATCTGGCATGCAACAGGTCATCACCAAGTTGGTGCCGGCCCTTTCTTTTCCCATAAAGTCAGGGTCGGAATATCCCAAAACTTTGCCCTATGCAGGGCAAATAGGGGGGAGAGTAGTCTGTGACAGGCCAAATCACCAGACCAAGCCTGTCCAGACTAACAGAGATTTTTCCCTGACTTTGGGGAAAAGAAACATTGTGAAAAGTGCCTCCCTGAAGATGGAACAATTCAGGGAGCGCGGTTGCAGTGTGGACGGACCTAAGCCACACCGGGCAAACATCAAATGCTTTGCTTGTGGTGGCTTGGGTCATATAGCGAAGCACTGCAAAACACACAGGACAGAAAGCCCAATCAGGTGCTTCAGGTGTGGGAACAAAGGACACATTGCAAGGAATTGCCCTTGTGCAAGTAATTGCAATGTGTCCAGTGATGGGATTCAGGTAGCAAATCGTGCAGCGGGGTCTAGTCAGCTTGGCCATAAAGGGGTAACCTCTTGGCAGCATCATCAGCTGCTGAGGAGCCAGAGTGGCCAAGCTAGGCTAGGCAACATTTGACACCCCTGTACTATTTGTTACACCGTTTGTTCCCTATACATGTCCATGTTGTGTGTTTTTGTTGTCCATTGTAACGTTCTTTTTGATGTTGATGGTGGTCCTTGTCTATGAGTGTGTTCCACCAGGCTGATTTATGTAGTGTTGTAATGTCCCGTCTGCTGTCTTGTTTCATTCTGTGTCCCCTTGGAGTGGAGCAGTGTTATACTGTGGATCGAGAACGTATAGGGTCGCGAGCAGATAATATCACACGGGAAATCCTGCTGGTCGGGAGAAGGCATAAGGACCTTCTTCATGCAGCACACAAAGGATGATGTGATATTATTCTGGGCAACCAGGGTCTCGGATCGATACAGATAACACTGTTGTGCTCAAGGTTTTCGGTAAGGCTGTGTTGCGCTGGGGACTGGGGCGGACAGACAACATTGGTGTAATGTTGTGCTGCGCACTTAATTCTAGTCCGAGCAGGTAGCACAGCTCTGATGGGGATTGGACGCAGAGTGTTTGGCAGCAGAGTGTGGACTGTGTTCTTGTGTTGTGGGGTCCTGAGGAGCCGGGGCATGCCTATGCCGTTGGTTCTGCGGGCCTTCACAAGATGGGATCACAGGGGGAAGTCAGCCTGGGTACACATGAGTGGACAGGGATGCGGTGCCATCAAGATGGTGCTTTGTTCACAGAACTCCAGTTATCCTAACCTAGTAGGGAGGCCATCCTTATCTGTTGGTGCAGAGGGATGTGTAGCAGAGGACACGCTCCTCTGAAGGTAGGGTGTTCAGACACCAGTGTTGGGATAATGAGGAGTCCTGTGAGACAAAGGGCAGCCCAATACCTTTCTCTACCCATGGGTCAAAGGTATTGCTGCTGGGAATTTTTGTACATTTAACTGCACCGTTAGGGGAGAAATTCCCCTGGGAGCACCTGGTATTTTCTTCTGCCATAGGTTTTATATGGAGCGGAAGAAAAACCCAGGAGAGGCCACGGAAGAGGCCAGCTATTCCCCCTGACACTCTTGGGAGGCTCCAGAGGATCCCACTGGATTTTGGCAACCAAGCGACCTCTGCCTAGAGGTGTTTTAGAGATGGAGGACTGTGCCACAATCCAGCGGGAGCGTTATCTCAGACTCTGGAGGAAGATTTGGAGACGTTCGGGTGGAAGAGCATATCACTTGTTTCACCCAGTGAAACTTCTTCTGGTTCTGGTGATCATCATCTCGGAGGGTCAAGGGACTTACTGACCAAATACACCAGAACCAGACAGAACTTTACAGAACTATCCGGAGGAGGAGGCTCAGGACATCACCACAAACATTGTTCCTGTAGCCAAATATTATTGTATGGACACACTTTGTTTTCAATGGGGGTTCGGGACGTATAACATGTACTACCCTGAAACCCCATAGCACATTGTATTGGATTTTGTTTGTCGGTCGATGGTGTACCCATAGACACTCTAGGTACAAATGTGTGACAGCCCAAAACTCGCCCAACGCACTGCGGTGAGCTATATTTTGACTGTACACATTTGTATCCTATAGTCGTTTCCCATTGACACAGGGGTCTACGACCTACCGGTGTCTTTGGAGGTGTAGAGAGATATGCCAGGTTGCATGAGTCTCTATGGGTACACACATATAATGGAATTTGGTGTTGGGAGGGATATTACATGTATTTTGTGTGAATGGGGATAAGGTTAGGTCACGATAGGGACAGGCCTCATTCATTTGCCTCCTTGAACCCTGGAACGGTGAGGTTCTTAAGGGAAGGGCTGGAGGTGTAGTGTGGCGGAGGTGTTCTCCGCAGTAGAATTTAGGTACTGTGACATCGCCGCTTAAGAGTCTGACCTGCCTTGTAAAGACCTATTAATCTGTCCACGGGAGAACCGCACCCATCAAGATGGAAACAGACGTTGGAAAGTTGTGATAGAAGAAAGTTGGGACTGAGACTGTGAGGGTGAACCCGCTCCAGATTCCTTGGAGGCGGGCCATACCGGAAGATCGGCATAACTACCGAGAGACTGTGGGGGTGTGGTCACTCCAAAGTGGGGGTGGCTGACACCAAGAGACGGATAAAAGAAAGGCCAGTTAAAGACTGTAAGGGTGAACCCGCTCCAGAATTGGGGGGGACGAAGATACCTGAAGATCGGCAGAATTACCGAGAGACTGTGGGGGTGTGGTCACTCCAAAGTGGGGGTGGCCGACACTAAAAGACTGTTAAAGAGATTGTGGGTGTGTGGTATCCTAAAGATGTCAAGAAGAAGACTGTGTATCCTGTGGACGGAGGAGTAGGTTACGGTGAAGGGCAGGTCGGAGGAAAATGGATTAGGGATGTCTAAGTACCTAAAGAACAGTGTACACTACAGTTCTTCCTGAACTTCCACCTAGGATGGGGTTGAGGGGGGGGCAAATATATCTCAACCCGTTCCCCCAATATATTGTCGTATTATATAGTCCGACAACAGGGGGATTGTTGAGGAAGGGTTGAGACGTATGCATATATATCCATGCATGCCTGCAAACACGTGCGGGCATGTATGGTATATATGTGCATACATTAACCACAGCATCATGGGATGATGTGCGCAGATGTGCCCAGCATCTGCGCACGTCTGCCCATGGTGATCCCCAAGGGGCCCATGGTGGCCCCTGTGGGAAATATGTGACCCCTTATAATATATGTAGGGGCTTGTGCCCCCTTATATATATGACTGCGTCCCCATCTATATCCCCCTTAGAATACATTATGCCCCTTATATATGTGACATATATGTGTATCTGCCATGGCTCTCCCCCAGGTGTGTGTGTATATATATATATATATATATATATATATGGGCCTATAACTGCCCATGTATGCCCCCAGGTTTCTAATGAGTATATATGTATATAGATGCGCCCCAAGTATCTATATACATATATATATATATCAAGTTCCTGCAGGGGGTGGATATGTCTCCAGGTGGCTAGTGACTTCAAAGGTAATTGATTTGAGGTTTATCAGCCTATTTACTATGCGGCCCCAACCTTGTGTTTGTGACATGGCTGGGCGTGTGGTGCTGTGAGCCTCAGGGGGCCAGCCAGTTGGCTGCTGCAATCTGAGTGCATGCATTCCGTCACACGCACACAATGATGTCACACCCCTGGAAAGGGGGGGGGGGTGAGAGTGACTTATATATCAGTCCAGGACAAAGGAACAGGTCGCTCCTTGCAACCAGACTGGATTCAGAGACACATGAGGACTGCTGCCTGAAGGAAGAGAGGCCCATTTGGCCCTGGAGATGGCTGAGTATATGCTGGCATGGCATTGTACCTCCCTTGCAGTGTCCAACCATATTCTGCCCCTTGTTACCCTTGATTCTGTGCCCCTGATGTCCCTAATCCATTGACCCCTGCTGTGCCAGTCCCCTGTTAACCGCCTTCTCCTACTCTGCCCTGCTGTATCCCTGGACCCTTGCTGTATACAAACTGTATAACCCTCTTGTAACCCCGTAGGGACAGTATAGAGCTAGGCGGGTGGGTTGTTATACTTGTATGTGTGTATTGTATAGTTGGTTTATGGGTGGAATTGGGAACTTGTAGCGTAGTTTGAGTATTGTATATGTGTAGTGCTGTGTATTGTTAGTGTATTGCGTGCTTAGTGTGTTAAATAAATACCGTTATATTTGTACCCTTTGTGTAGCGTGTACTTGTTAGCGGTAGCGAGTTAGTAAGGCGCTTGCAGCTAGCATTAGTGATTAGTGTAAAGCATAGCAAAAGTATTGTGTAATTGTTATATAAAGGTATAAACAGGCGGAGTCTTCACTAGACGGGTTCCTCCTATTTATGAATATTAATTATCGATATTCGCTTAATATTGGTAATTAATATTCCCCCTTTACAATAGCACTCCACACTATACCGCACCCACAGTATGCAGTACAGCAGTATAGCCCCCCCCCACACTATACAGGCCCCCACACTATACAGGCCCCCCACAGTATACAGCCCCCCACACAGTATACAGCCCACCACACAGTATACAGCCCCCCCACAGTATACAGCTTACCACACAATATACAGCCCATTACACAATATACAGCCCACCACACAGTATACAGCACCCCACTATACAGTAGTTTACAGTATATTAACATAACAGCCCCTGTCACCTTTTTCTGATGTAATCTTTACACAAAAAAGCTCCACAGTTAACTTCTGCAACACTCAGTAGGACCTGTGATGACCTCATAGCCATGTGACCAGTAATTGCTAGGTTACTGGTCACATGGTAATGATGTCATTAAGGTCCTAGATCACAACTCATTAAGGTCCTAGAATCCCTAGATCATTAACACAGTACGATCATGATGCCTGTGTAGCCAACAGCCTGACACCTGGGGCAGTAGCTAGCAGGGCTTAAGAGGCAGCTGCCTTGGGCCCCCCAGGAGCAACTGGGCCCAGGGCAGCTGCCCCTTTTGCCCCTTGGTAAAGACGGCCCTGCGGACGTGTGAATGGATCCTCATAGTAACATTATTAAAGGTTGCGTTTTATCTTCCTTGTACAATGTTATAATATACTTTCTATGTTAGAAAGTATATTATAGTGCATTTGTATTGTGCGGCAGTTGTGTGCGGTTCTGCTGCGATACTGCAGGTATATAGAGGGACAAGCATTATTGGAACAAATAATTTCTACTGGTGTGATATACCAGTCGTCCCCCAAAAAACAGATTAAAGCGGAGTGCTATATACCAATATACTTTCTTTATAGTGCATTTGGGTACTGTATAGTACATTTGCGCATGCGGCGTACACGAACATTATATTGCCGATGTTTCGCATGGAGATCACAAATTTGAAAAATACATCTGGTATGTCACTGTCCATGTTGTGGGACTATTTGTGCACTTCTAGTAATTATTTCTTGGCTGCAAATATGAGGTGAAGGTTTTTCAGGTTCGCCTGCCATTAAAATGAATGGGACACGCCGCAAACTTGCGGTTCGCAAACATTTGATCGCATTCGCGAACCGCCCCTGCAGATGTTCGTCCATCACTACATACTTTGCACCGCCGTGTACATATTGACCGTCTCTATAAAAATAGCCGATGATCTAACCCCTCCGAGTCCGGTGAACACTTTAAACATAAAAAAATGAAAAATGTTAAAGAAAATATTAATTTATTCAAACTAACATCACTAAAAGTGCAACACTAACCTATCAAAAAAGGCATATGCCCCCCAAAACAGTAATAATCAGTCAGTTCATTCTGCAAAAAATGAGACCCTACCATTAGATAATAGCCAAATAAAAATAATAATATGGCTCTCAAAATATGGAGACAGAAAAACAAGAATTGATTTTGGTCCAACAATGCTTTTATTGTCTAAAATAGAAATAACTATTTGGTCTGGCTGCTTCTGTAACAACCAGCTATCTAAAAATATCATACCAAATATCCCTTCAGGTGGACACCTTTTTAAACTAAAATTTAAAACTCTCCAAAAAGTACATTTTTTGGACATTTATCACAAAAAGGTGTGAAAAAAATTGCAAGCGATCATAAAGTCAGATGCACCACAAAATAAAGGTTTAAAGATTTAATAAGGGTTGCAAATAATAGTCATATTTTTTTTTTCAAAACAGGAATGAAGACATTGAAGGCCAAATTGGCCAAAATGCAAAGGGAGCACCGCCAGGATATGCGGGCCATTCAAGAGCGCTTGAAGGTCATGGAGGAGAGGCAACTCTAGACCATGATCCTCCTTTTGGAAAAGTTGCAATAATTTTTATTTTATTTTTCTATTTTTTTTATTTTTTATATTCCTCGGTTGTAGTGTAATAGATCAGCCTAAATCAGCCAGAACTGACAGCAGTCGGTAAACACATGTCAAATACATATAGGGTCCATTCACACGTCTGTAAAATGTGTCCGCATCCATTACACAATTGAGAGGAACGTTTACAGACCCATTTATTTTCAATTCCAGTATGAAAAATTAGGCATTCACAGGATACAAATTCACTTAAATATGATAATCTTGTAGACGTACTACTCAAAAATGATTATTTACTGCCTATCTAAAGTACGTTAAAAAACACTTTATTTGATAGTGTTAAAAATAATAAATCTCCACATGAATAGGCTGATAAGGTGAACTGAAATTTTTCAGACTATTTATATGCTGGTTCCTGGTAACACCCTACCACAAAGACTCCTTTATATTTAGGAGTATATGAATAATGTGGTAAATCCTCTGGTGATCTCACAGGGATATTTTTGCACTACATATACGGGGCTGTAAACCCTTTAGTAAGTGCTGTATAGGGTCTCACACTTAGAGGATTGATCCCTAATAGGCTCAATATGAAAGCGAGAGTCAGTCTGCATATTTTTTTGTACTGCAGTCTAATACTCGACACGTTTCCCTATCCGACTATTGTCGGTATTTCATCAGGAGCATTAAACCTAGTGCTTGGCCAATGTCATGTATTGCGACCCTGATGGTGGGTATGCAATGATTTTGCCAGGCACTTTTCGGTCTGCTGACTAGAGAGACACTGCACGCTTCTGATATCGTGCGTACAGCAGCGAGCCTCCCGGCATCACAGGATACAGAAGTAAGTGTCGGCCTTTACAGGCCCCAAAAATTAGCTGACAGGCGTTCACCTGACAGCAAATACAGTTGTATTCTGTGGCTGGTGTTACATTAGCCATTCACAGGATACAGAAGTAAGTGTCGGCCTTTACAGGCCCCAAAAATTAGCCGACAGGCGTTCACCTGACAGCAAATACAGTTGTATTCTGTGGCTGGTGGAATATTAGGCATTCACAGGATACAGAAGTAAGTGTCGGCCTTTACAGGCCCCAAAAATTAGGCGTTTAACAGACATAAAAGGCCTTTTATGCTGCTATAGTTACTGAAGACAGGGACCATAAATTGTTATGGATGGTGGCGTTTGGCGGATATGAGCTGTCATAAAGAATTTGAATCAAACATGGTCTACTGGTCACATGTGTTGAATTCCTCCAAGATCCATGCCTCATTTATTTTTAGAAATGTGAGGTAGTCAACACTGTCGTGAGCTAGGCGAGTGCGATTATCAGTCACGATCCGCCCTGCTGCGCTGAATGTCCTTTTCGACAGGACACTTGACGAGGGGCAAGCCAACAGTTCCATTTCAAATTGTGCAAGCTCTGGCCAGAGGTCAAGCCTGCACACCCAGTAGTCTAGGGGTTCATCACTTCTCAGAGCGTCCAAATTGGCCGTTAACCCGATGTAGTCAGACACCTGCCGGTCTAGACTTTCCCTGAGGCTGGATCCGGAGGACAGCTGTCGATGGGTCTGCTGAAAGAATATTCTCGTATCAGAAGTGACCAACACATCTTCAAACCGCCCTCTTCTTGCAGGCGCAGTTGGATTGGTAGCCGCAACAGTTTCTCTGTGTGTGGAAATTCCTCTCCCAGTGCCCGCAAAAGCAGAATGCAGCATTTCTCTAAGCAAGGCCTGGAAGTGCTGCATTCTGACAGCCCTCTGTGATGGTGGTAACATTTCCGCCATTTTTGTTTTCACTGTGGGTCTAAGTATGTTGCCACCCAGTACTTGTCCTTGCCCTTGATGCTTTTTATACGGGGGTCCCTCTTAAAACACTAGAGCATGAAGGCCCCCATTTGCACTAAACTGGAAGCGGTGTAGTGGCCTGGCTCCTGCTCATTATCCAGGATAATGTCGTCCTCGTTCTCCTCATCCACAGACAACATCAGGGATCCCAGAAAGGTTTTAAGCATGCTCTTCTTGCTCATCCTGCTCCCCGGCACCATCCTCCTCTGACTCCTCTTCAGACTCCTCTTGTTGACTTGTCTCAGATGGAGTAGCCCCCCCCCCCCCCCCGGGAAATCATCCCGCATAGCGACTTCCTCATCTTCCTGCTCCTCGACAGCTTAATCAATGACACGACGCATGCACGCTCCAGAAAGGCGGCAAAAGGTACGATGTCACTGATGGCGCGCTGGCTGCGACTGACCAGTTTGGTGATCTCATCAAATGGCCACAGAACAGCCACTGGCACGGTGGAAAAAAAACAAGCTCCACAGAACCTGTCCTGCCACAGAGTTCGTACAGGTAGTCGTTCACTGGACGTTTCTGCTGGAGCAGCCTATCGAGCAGATACAAGGTTGAGTTCCATTGCGTCGGGCAGTCACAAATAAGACGTCTGACGGGCAGGTTGTGTCGCCGCTGAATGTCAGCAAGGTGAACCATGGCCGTGTAAGATATTCTGAAATGGCCCGAGATTTTCCTGGCCTGCTGCAAGATATCCTTGACCCCGGGGTATATGACATTGAATCGCTGCATGAACAAGTTCAGGACATGTGCCATGCATGGCACGTGTGTCATTTTGCCCTGTTTCAGCGTGCTCAGCAGATTGGCACTGTTGTCGCACACCACTTTACCAACTGTCAAATTGAGCGGTGTTAGCCACTGATCTGCCTGTGAACGCAAAGCTGAAAGGAGTGCAGGACCGGTGTGGCTCTTGGCTTCCACGCACAACAGACGCAGCACAGCATGGCAACGTCTCACCTGGCATGTTGAATAGGTTCTGGGCATCTTGGGCGGCACAGCTGAAGAGACGTTAGCAGTGGAAAAGGAAGAGTCAGACGAGGATGAGAGTTAGGATGGAGTAGGAGGAAGAGAAGAATAGGCAGGCCTGCATGCAATCCGTGGCGGTAAAACCAAATCTACACGGGTGCCACGGGTTACATGCTTGACGGCCGTCAGAATGTTCACCCAGTGGGCAGTGAAAGTTATATACCTTCTCTGCCCATGTTTGCTAGACCACGTGTCTGTGGTCAGATGAATCTTGGCATCAACACTGTGTGCCAGAGATACATTCACTTGCTGCTGAATGTGGCCATATAGCTCTGGGATGCCCTTCTGCAGAAATATTTCCTTCCTGGGACTTTCCATTGTGGTGTTCCAATGGCCACAAATTTTCGAAAGGCCTCCGAGTCCACAAGTGTATATGGCAGTAGTTGGCGGGCTATCAGTTCTGACAAGCCAGTGGTCAACCGTTGGGCAAGAGGGTTATCCGGTGTCATAATTTTTTTACGCTCGAACATTTGGGCCTGCCTTTTTCCTGATAAATGTGAGGACAGCATGATGGAAGGTGGAGTGGAGGACAATTGTGAGGAGAAGGAAAAGAGCCTGGACGGTGAGAGTCTGGAGTGTGGCTTTGTGGGTTCTGACGGTGTTGCTCCCACTGGGCTCGGTGATGTGAGGCCAGGTGCCTTCTTAAGGCGGTTGTCCCTAGGTGGGTGTTACCGCGACTCGTGCGTTGACTGCAAAGGCTGCAGATGGCAACACTATTGTCAGCAGCTGACACATTTTAAAAAAGCCTACACTGCGGAGCCATGTGCCGGCGTCCTGGGAGTGCAAGATGTGACCGTACATGTTTGATGGCTCGCTCTGATACATTATCAGTCTGGTTTGTCCCTCCTGTGCAATGTAAGTTAGGCCTGTTTCTCCTCCCTGCTGGTCCATCTCTCCCTCTGAACTCCCCTCCTCTTCCTCTCTTGTGGGCACCCACGTTACGTCCATAGACACGTCATCATCGCCGTCACCTTCCCCACCACTAATGTTAGAGATATCGGAGTAGGCAGCAACAGCAGGGACCAACCTCCTTGGGCTGATCTGGGTACTGTCGTCAGACTGCTGAGTGGCGGGCGTTGCTACCTCCTCTTCCTGATCTCAGGCCAAGAATGGCTGCGCATCGGAAATGTCTTGTGATGGATCGGTAAATAATTCCTGTGACTCAAGCGGAGGGTATATGGTGGTGGTGTCTTTGGGGGTGCACAAAGCAGAGAGTGAAGAGGGTGCAGATAGAGAGGATGAGGAGGGTACAGAAGCAGAAGGCTGAGTGAGCCACTCAACCAAAAGAATGATGATCAGCCGGCACTCCGTAACAAATGGCGTGGTGCTCGCGTCCGAGATAACGATCCCAGGATAGTAGCAAAGAGAGACCGGCACTCACTGTTTCTTGAAGAAAGAAAATCTTTATGGTCACATATAATCGTGACGCGTTTCGACTCTCGTCTGGAGCCTTTCTCAAACGTGAAGGATATGATACAAACATAAGTGAACACACGGCACTTAAATAGCCCGCCTAGGCGGAAATGACATCACATTACCATGGTTACAAAAATCAACAGGGACAGCTGCCCAATTAAAGTGCAAGGCAAGTGAAATAGGAAAGAAAAAAGGATAAAGAAAAGATCCCAGCCGCAATCAATTAACAATTCCTCTGATAGAGATTTCATAGCAATGGTAGGGTTAAATGTAGTAAAGAAATAATGATGTAATGATGCCGCTGGGATGTCTTCAGGTTTTCTAACAGAGAAAAGAGAAACAGAATAACTACTATGTTGATTTGCAATTATGGTAGAGACAACTTGTTGTGCATAATAACAAATAACGACTAACAAAAAAATGGAGAGCTGGAGATTTACAAGAAGCTGTGGAGGTCATACTCGCGGTTCAGGCCTTTGGGCTCCAATGTCTGCAAAGTGTGAACCCAATAGGACTCACGCTTCTTCAACATCTTAACCCTGTCACCACCTCTGTGCGGTTGTGACACATGTTCTATAATCTGAAACCGCAGTTGCGAGATATTATGGTTATGACGTTCAAAATGGTGCGGTATTGGTAAGAGTAGATTATTTTTCCGTATAGTAGATTTATGTTTGGAGAAGCGATCTTTCATACGCATTGAAGTTTCACCTATATACAATAGGCCACAAGGACACTTAAGTAAATAAACAATAAAATTACTGTTACAAGTATAGAAACCTCGAATGGGGAATTGTTTCCCTGTATGTGGATGTGAGAAAAACTCACCTTTAATCACGCTAGAACAATGTATGCAGCCTAAACAGGGAAAAGTGCCCTTTTTAGGGGTGGATAGAGTAGTTTGACGTTGTGCCATATGAGCACTACCAATATCAGCCCGCACCACCATGTCACGTATATCTTTATTGCGTTTATAGCAAATCAACAGACGATTTTGGAATTCCTCAACAGAGGGATAAGCCCTAGATAATATATTCCAATGACGGTTAATAATTAATCTGCATTTCTTTATCCTTTTTTCTTTCCTATTTCACTTGCCTTGCACTTTAATTGGGCAGATGTCCCTGTTGATTTTTGAAACCATGGTAATGTGATGTCATTTCCGCCTAGGCGGGCTATTTAAATGCTGTGTGTTCACTTATGTTTGTATCATATCGTTCACGTTTGAGAAAGGCTCTAGACGAGAGTCGAAACGCGTCACAATTATATGTGACAATAAAGATTTTCTTTCTTCAAGAAACAGTGAGTGCCGGTCTCTCTTAGCCACTCAACCAAGTCTGGTGCTTCCTTTGACGTAATTGAACGCACCTTCTGAAACTTACCACTTTGGCTCCAGCCTGATGCTCCTGCCCTACCCCTACTACCCCTGCAGAAGGGCCTGCCTCTTCCTCTGCCTGCCATTTTTTTAATGACCCGGTGACAAGTCTCTAGAGAAGCGCAGTGTATGTGTAACATCCCAGAGTTATGTTACTACATTCTTTTATGCCGCTACAACCTGTTAAGGGCTCTTTCACACCTGCGTTCTTTTCTTCTTTTCCTGATCAGTTTTATCCTAATGCATTCTGAATAAAGAGAAATCCATTCAGGATGCATCAGGATGTCTTCAGTTCCGGACCGGAACGTTTTTTGGCCAGAGAAAATACCGCAGCATGCTGCGCTTTTTGCTCCAGCTAAAAATCCTGAAGACTTGCCGCAAGGCCGGATCCGGAATGAATGCCCATTGAAAGGCATTGATCCGGATCAGGCCTTAAGCTAAACGTCGTTTCGGCGCATTGCCAGATCCGACGTTTAGCTTTTTTTGAATGGTTACCATGGCTGCCGGGACGCTAAAGTCCTGGCAGCCATGGTAAAGTGTAGTGGGGAGCGGGGGAGCAGTATACTTACCATCCGTGCGGCTCCCGGGGCGCTCCAGAGTGACGTCAGGGCGCCCCAAGCGCATGGATCACATGATTGTATGGCACATCATCCATGCGCATGGGGCGCTCTGACGTCATTCTGGAGCGCCCCGGGAGCCGCACGGACTGTAAGTATACCGCTCCCCCGCTCCTCACTACTACTATGGCAACCAGGACTTTAATAGCGTCCTGGCTGCCATAGTAACACTGAAAGCATTTTGAAGACGGATCCGTCTTCAAATACTTTCAGTTCACTTGCGTTTTTCCGGCTCCGGCGTGTAATTCCGGCAAGTGGAGTACATGCCGGATCCGGACAACGCAAGTGTGAAAGAGGCCTAAGTGTATCTGCATTGTCATCCTGTGTAATTTAACATCATGTTCTCACAAATGTGCATATTCTAAGCCTGTTACATGTAATTTGCTGTAATTTCCATGTACACCAGCAGGTGGCAGCAATGTGTTACCAGGGCCTTAGTAACAGTTTAGCATATCTAGACTGGAATAGTACATTCCAGTTTAGATCCCCCCTCTTTGAGGAGGTGTGAAATGTTCCCAGATCCTGCCTCATGGGGAGGAAAGGAAGTTAGAGTTAGTGTGCCAGCCACCCCGGCTAGGGGAAGGCTGTGCTGGTAGGAGCTCCCAGTTCTAGGGCTCCCAAGCCAGGATCTTGTCTCGGTTGAGACCAAAGATCTTCAGCCTCAGCTGGTTGACAAGCAAGCAGCCACCTCCAGATCTCCAGGAAGAGCCATTCCCTGTGAGCAACTATCCAGAGACCAGGAGAAGCCAAATTCCACCTCAGCTAGTCAGTCCCATACACAGCAGAAGATAGACAGAGCAGAAGACAGATTCCTGCCATATTCTCCAGGCACATGATAGGAGCAGAAGAGATCCTGATCCCTGCCATACATTGCCAATACCTGCTGGGACCAAAGGCTATTGCTGTATCTCATGTGGATGAAAGCTGCAACCAGTAAAGACAAGTTGAATTATATTCCAAGTCTGGATCTCATTCATTACTACTAAGTTCCTTAATTACTCCTACTAGCAACGCACTCATTTTTTGCAAGTGAGCCAGGATCCAGGAGTCCAGCCGTACTCAAGTAGGAGACACCGTTGACACTATACCCACTACTAAACAGAGACATTACACCACACTGGCATTCCTAACCTGGTACGTGAGTTGTAACACCTTAAAGGGCCCTGCGACAGTACCCTGCGCACGCTGCAATTGGCATCACGAACAAAAAACTATAGACTTATACACCCATATCCGGACCCACTGCATATTTTGGCGTCTGCCGAACTGTACCACGGTCCTGCTCATTGCATATGTGTAAGAAGGTATATAATACTCTTCTTCAATATGTCGTTTTTGTGGCAACTGGTCTATAATCACACCAGTTAAAAAAAAAAATATTGTTTACATTTTATCACTGTGTGTAGCAGAGGTAACGCAGTGAAAGTGGCTAAATTTCTTCAGTAGTGTATTCTTAGATAACACCCTGCCTCAATATGTAATTTTGGTGGCAACTGGTCTATAATCACACCAGTTAAAAAAAAAATATATTGTTTAACCACTACAGGACCGCCGTACGCAGGATTGCGTCTTTGCGGCGGCCCTGTTATTCCGAGTGGACGCGCCGGAGCGTCATCTCGCGAGATGCGAGATTTCGGTCAAAGCCAGCCCCCGCATGCGCATCGCGGGCCGGCAAAAGTTAAAGCACAATTTTGTCATCAGCCTGCCAGCCAATGATCGTTGCTGGCATGCAGATGATTTTCAAACAATCGAATCAGAAGCCAGTTAACACTTTATATTTATAAATATAAGGTGTTAAATGGCTTCTCTTCTCCTCTGCTGGTTTTCATTGGTTGGTTCCAGCAGAGGAGCACAGTTCACAGTGAGTACACCCAACACTACACTTAGCCCCCAGATCACCCTCCATGACCCCAATTAACCCCTTGATCGCCCCTGTCAATCACCTAGTGAAAGGGAAAAAAGTGATCAGTGTAAACTGTCACTTTTTTTTCCACTGGTATTGACCGATAGTTTTAGGATAGTTTAGGCCTCTTGGTTAGGTAGTTAGCGATCGTTTAGCGCCCAGCCCGCCGCACCGCAGTCACTGATTCGCTGATTAGCGTATCGCTAATCAGCATTTGTACTTTTATAGTATCTGTAAGTGATCAGAACTGATCAGTCAGATCTATAATAGTATTAGTGTCACCTTAGTTCGCCCTCCACCCAAAACACAGTGTTTGCCCGATCAGGCCTGATCGGTCGCCCACACGTGCGTTCACCCACGCCCGGCAGTGACAATTATATATTTTTTTCTTTATCACTGCACAATCACTTTACAAGCGCTGCGGCGATAAAAAAAAATCTGTTTTGATATTTTTTATCAATCGCAGCGGCCTCCGGTAGTTCGCTAGCCTCCCATTTGTAAGACAGGCTTGCTTTTTTTCTTGGGTAGTCTCAGGGAAAACCCCCTAAATTTAGTTCACCAAATGGCAAACAAGGGGTATTCTTCTGAAGAGACCTACAGGCTTCTGACCCAGTCGGATGAGGAATGGGAACCCTCATCTGACGAATCCAGCGGGTCAGAATATGATCCTGTAGAAAGCAGTGGCAGTCTGACCCAAAGTTCGGACGAGGAGGTTGAGGTCCCTGATACCACCAGGCGTACCCGGCCCCGTGTTGCTAGACCACAGGTTGCGCAAGATCCGCTTCAAGGGCAGCAGAGTGGGGCTGGCGCTGTCGGATTACATGGTGAGGCACACACCAGCAGCGCAGCCCATTCTGGAACTAGTACCAGCACTGCCGTACAACATGGTGAAGTGGCGAGCACCAGAAGAGAAGTTGAAGCTGGTACGGTGGCACGTGCATTAGTTCCCCCGTCGCAGCTACCGCACAGACAGGACCGTAGAGGTGAGGTGTTGGCAAACCCTGATTGGCAGCCCCCAACTTCAGTCGCACCAGTAGTTCCCCCTTTCACCGCTCAGTCTGGAGTTTGGGTTGAGACAGCTCAGATCGGTTCGGCACTGTTTTTTTTTTAGCTGTTCTTGACTGCGGAGCTCTTGGAATTAGTTGTGGCAAAAACAAACTGATAGGCCACTGAATTTATAGCCGCCAACCCGGGAAGCTATTATGCCCAGTCTTTCCGGTGGAAACCCGTCCAAGTTTCCGAATTAAAAAAAATTCTGGGCCTTCTCCTCAACATGGGCTTAACCAAAAAGCATAAATTGCGGTCATATTGGTCCGCGAACCCAATTCATCACATGCTCATGTTCTCTACTGCCATGTCCAAGACCATCCTGCGTTTCCTGCACTTTAGCGACAACAGCACCTCCCGTCCCAGAGGCCACCCAGCTTTTGAACCGGCTCCACAAAATTCGGCCCCTCATAGACCACTTCAACAACAAATTTGCAGATTTGTATACCCCTAAGATAAACATCTACGTAGACGAGTCCCTTATACATTTTACCGGGCGCCTTGGCTTCAAACAATACATCCCAAGCAAGCGCGCCTGGTATGGGGTCAAATTGTATAAGCTCTGTGAAAGGGCCACAGGCTATACGCACAAATTTCGAGTCTATGAGGGTAAAGATCAGACCCTGGAGCCGGTCGGTTGCCCTGACTACCTGGGGAGCAGTGGGAAGACAGCCGGGGACTTGGTGTCACCCTTATTTGGCAAGGGGTACCATCTTTATGTGGACAATTTTTACACAAGTGTGCCCCTCCTCGGGCATTTGTTTATAGACCAGATTGGCTGCTGTGGCACTGCGCGACCTAGTCGCTGCTAGGGCTGCTTTGTGTAACGAAAAACTGCTCGCTGTGAAATGGAGAGACAAGCGTAACATTTACATGCTCTCCTCCATTCACGCAGACACGACAATCGAAATTGAATGAGCAACTGGAGTAATTGAAAAGTACCTCTGTGTCCACAATAAATAATTTGCTCATGAGAGGGGTGGACTTCAACGACCAGATGTTGGCTCCTTATCTACTTTCCCGCAGGACCAGACGCTGGTATAAGAAGGTGTCTGTATATTTAATTCAATTGGCTGTATATAATAGTTTTGTTCTCTACAGTAAGGCTGGGAGAACAGGATCCTTCCTCAAATTTCAGGAAGAGATCATCGAGAACCTCCTGTGTCCAGGAGGTTCCGTGGCCCCATCCACCAGTGTAGTGAGCCGTCTACACGAGCGACATTTCCCCAGTGTCGTTGCTGGTACCTCAAACCGACCGCCACCCCGAAAAAAATGTTGTGTCTGTAGCAGGAGTGGAAAAAGGCGTGACACCCGCTATTTCTGTCCTGACTGCCCTGCTTAGGGGAGTGTTTCCGGAAGTACCACACACAGGTACACTTAGCATAGGGATTGCATCTCACAGGACAGGCACACAGGGCTATTAGGGCCCATTCACACAGAGCTGCTGCAAACCTCTCCTTTCACCTGGGACAAAGTGCATAATGTACTTCACCACATCTTTGGGCGATTTGCGCTTTGCACATTGTCCCATGGGGAAGGAGAAGTTTGTCCTATAAAGGTAAAAATAAAAATAAATCACTGGTAAGCAAAAAAGTTAACGTTCTGTTCAAAAAGTTAAATAAAGTTTATATGTTCCGTTCAAATGTTATTATAAAGTTAATAAATTTATTGCGTTACGGCCTGTTTTTTTCTTTTTTTTTTTACCTTCCAGGTGGACCAACCGATCGACTAAGAAGCATTGCGCTGCTGTCAGATTACACAAAAGTCGGTGTATGCGGCGCTGCAAGACGAGATTTCTCCTCTGCAGTAAAAGATACGTTTGCCGACGCATATGAGCTGAGGGGGCGGCGGTGTTCATATGCTTTGGCAAAAATAAAATAAAAATCCTGGCAATGATTTATTAATTCACATCGATTGATGTGAATGGAGAAATAGGGTTTGCCAGGGCATACGAGCTATGTGGGTATGGATGTTGGGCGGAGCTCCTATGTCCTGGCAGACGCCTTTACCCTCCTTTTTTTTTTTTTTTTTTTTTTGGGCAGAGATTTTTTCATCCACATTGATCGATGCGAATGAAGAAATCTGTGCCGTTTATTTTTTCTTTCAGCCCAGAGGCTGAACGGAAAAAAAAAATCTCAATACCTGTATGCTCAATATAATGAGAATAGCAGAAACTCCTAATGCTGTCCATACATGTAATGATTGCGGAGACCCTCAAATGCCAGGGCAGTACAAACACCCCACAAATGACCCCATTTTGGAAAGAAGACAACCCAAGGTATTCGCTAAGGGGCATATTAAGTCCATGAAAGATTGACATTTTTGTCCCAAGTTAGCGGAAAGGGAGACTTTGTGAGAAAAAACAAAAAAAAATCAATTTCCGCTAACTTGTGCCCCAAAATTTTTTTTTTCTATGAACTCGCCATGCCCCTCATTGAATACCTTGGGGTGTCTTCTTTCCAAAATGGTGTCACATGTGGGGTATTTATACTGCCCTGGCATTTTAGGGGCCCTGAAGCGTGAGAAGAAGTCTGGGATCCAAATGTCTAAAAATGCCCTCCTAAAAGATATTTGGGACTCTTTGCACATCTAGGCTGCAAAGAAGTGTCACACATGTGGTATCGCCGTACTCAGAAGTTGGGGAATGTGTTTTGGGGTGTCATTTTACATATACCCATGCTGGGTGAGATAAATATCTTGGTCAAATGCCAACTTAGTATAAAAAAAAAATGGGAAAAGTTGTCTTTTGCCGAGATATTTCTCTCACCCAGCATGGGTATATGTAAAAAGACACCCCAAAACACATTGCCCTACTTGTGAGTACGGCGATACAGATGTGTGACACTTTTTTGCAGCCTAGGTGGGCAAATGGGCCCACATTCAAAAGAGCACCTTTCGGATTTCACAGGGCATTTTTTACACATTTTGATTTCAAACAACTTCTCACACATTAGGGCCCCCAAAATGCCAGGGCAGTATAACCTCTACAAGTGACCCCATTTTGGAAAGAAGTCACCCCAAGGTATTCCATGAGGGGCATGGTGAGTTTCTAGAATTTTTATATTTTTTGTCACAAGTTAGCGGAAAATGATGAATTATTATTTCTTTTTTTTTCCTTACAAAGTCTTATATTCCACTAACTTGTGACAAAACATAAAAACTTCCATGAACTCACTATGCCCATCACGAAATACCTTGGGGTGTCTTCTTTCCAAAATGGGGTCACTTGGGGGGGTAGTCATACTGCCCTGGCATTTTTAGGGGCCCTAATGCGTGAGAAGTAGTGGCATTTTAGGGGCCCTAATGTGTGGGAAGTAGTTTGAAATCAAAATGTGTAAAAAATGGCCTGTAAAATCCAAAAGGTGCTCTTTGGAATGTGGGCCCCTTTGGACACCTAGGCTGCAAAAAAGTGTCACACATGTGGTATCGCCGTACTGAGGAGAAGTTGGGGAATGTGTTCTGGGGTGTCATTTTACATATACCCATGCTGGGTGAGATAAATATCTCGGCAAAAGACAACTTTTCCCATTTTTGTATACAAAGTTGGCATTTGACCGAGATATTTATCTCATCCAGCATGGGTATATGTAAAATGACACCCCAAAATACATTGCCCAACTTCTCCCGAGTACGGCGATACCACATGTGTGACACTTTTTTGCAGCCTAGGTGGGCAAAGGGGCCCACATTCTAAAGAGCACCTTTCAGATTTCACAGGCCATTTTTTACACATTTTGATTTCAAACTACTTCCCACACATTAGGGCCCCTAAAATGCCAGGGCAGTATAACTACCCCACAAGTGACCCCATTTTGGAAAGAAGACACCCTAAGGTATTTCATGATGGGCATAGTAAGTTAATGGAAGTTTTTATGTTTTGTCACAAGTTAGTGGAATATGAGACTTTGTAAGGAAAAAAATAATAATAATTCATAATTTTCCGCTAACTTGTGACAAAAAATAAAAAGTTCTATGAACTCACTATGCCCATCAGCGAATACCTTAGGGTGTCTACTTTCCGAAATGGGGTCATTTGTGGGGGTTTTCTACTGTCTGGGCATTGTAGAACCTCAGGAAACATGACAGGTGCTCAGAAAGTCAGAGCTGTTTCAAAATGCGGAAATTCACATTTTTGTACCATAGTTTCTAAACGCTATGGGCCAGATTTATCATGACTCTGACAGCTCACTCCACTTTCACATATGGCTAAAGTCAGTTTTAGCCAAGTCAGATTTATGAACGGCCCTTTAAGACTGTAATAAATGTGGTTTGACGGTAGCAGTTTATCCGTCAGTAAGCAGCTTTACAAAAGTCGCACATCTTTACGAAAAAGTCGCACGTCTTTACGAAAAAGTCACATGTTCTATTAAAAAGTCTCATAAGATAAGCATGGTCCTCACTGGAGTGAAATTGCGCAATTTTCTGCGACTTTTTAAATAGTCACAATAGTAAATCTGTCTAGAGATTAATTTACATAAGAAAACACACCCACTTTCAGAAAACTGGCGAGCATAGTGCTGAGCAGAAAAAAGTCGTAAATTTTGCGCAGTTTTAGTGATTGCGCAAAAATTAGCGACTTTTTCACTCCATTATTCTGACTTGAGCTAATGATAAATCTGGCCCTATAACTTTTACCCAAACAACATTTTTTTTTATCAAAGACATGTAGAACAATACATTTAGATAAAAAATTATATATAGATGTTGTTTTTTTAAAAAAAAAATTACAACTGAAAGTAAAAATGTCATTTTTTTGCAAAAATTTTGTAAAATTTCGATTAATAACAAAAAAAGTAAAAATGTCAGCAGCAATGAAATACCACCAAATGAAAGCTCTGTTAGTGAGAAGAAAAGGAGGTAAAATTCATTTGGGTGGTAAGTTGCATTACCAAGCAATAAACGGTGAAAGTAGTGTAGTGCAGAATTGTAAAAAGTGGTCTGGTCATTAGGGGGTTAAATTTTATCACTGTGTGTAGCAGAGGTAATGCAGTGAAAGTGGCTAAATTTCTACAGTAGTGTATTCTTAGATAACACCCTGCTTCTATATGTCGTTTTGGTGGCAACTGGTCTATAATCACACAAGTTAAAAAAAAAATTTTTTTACATTTTCTCACTGCGTGTAGCAGAGGTAACACAGTGAAAGCGGTTAAATTTCTGATGCACCCAAATACACTATTCTTAGATAACACCCCACTTCAATATGCTGTTTTGGGGGCCACTGGTCTTTCACACCAGTCATAAATATGTTTTCCTTTAAATTTTCTCACTGTGTGTAGCACAGGTAACGCAGTGAAAGCGGTTAAATTTCTGCAGGACCCAAATACACTATTTGAGTAGTATATTCTTAGATAACACCCCACTTCAATATGTTGTTTTGGGGGCCACTGGTCTAGAATCACACCAGTTATAAAAAATATTTTCCTTTAAATTTTCTCACTGTGTGTAGCAGAGGTAACGCAGTGAAAGCGGATACATTTCTTCAGTACCAAAATACACTATTTGAGTAGTATATTGTTATATAACACCCCGCTTCAATATGTGGTTTTGGGGGCCACTGGTCTATAATCACACCTGTTATAATACTTTTTAATAATTGCGTTTGTCACTCTTTGTAGTTGTAGTATCGCTGCAGAACAGATCACCAGTCACAATGCTGCACAATACAAATCCACTATAATATGATTTTTCTATTAGAAAGTATATTATAAGTGTATTACACCCCTATATACTGCACACCAATCCATAGCACACCTATACCATTCCTTAAAAGGACTTTTGTGGACCTATTAGCTAGCGATTTGTGTCACTATTAATACTCTAACAGTCTGTCCCTGCTCCACACAGCAACCTCTCCCTACACTGACAAAAGACAGAATGTAAAATGGCAGCCAGATCATGTTTATTTATAAGGTAGGGGGTATGTGTCATGCCCTGCTCTGACTATGTGCGGAGGTCTGCCAGATTAGCAGCACGTGTTTTTTAGTTTTTAGTTTTGGAGTCGTGCTAGATCCGCCTCCCTTCGGGTGCACTGGGTGGGGTCGTTGGTTTAAATTACTTTCACTCCCAGTGTTCCATGCGGGTTATAGCTTCTGTCTGGCTTTGGAAACAAGCAAGGAAGGAAGGATTGGCTGTTCCTGCTCAGATAAGATAAGTTGGTTTCAAATTTCTTGTTGTTTGCTGTCTAGGCTGTTTTAGTTACGTCTGTCCCCTCCAGGTTTGAGGGAACAGTCTGCCCCTATTCCCCTTTCACCATGTCAGGGATTCTAGGGTATTTTCAGCCCAGGCACGAGGACACATTATTCCCACCTTAAGGGTCTGAATGTGGGCATAGCAGTATAGGGAGAGCTGTTAGGGATTTGCTAGGAGGTGACCTTATCCCCAGGTTCTCGCCTAGAAACTTGTTGGTGTATCTGATCTCAAGTCTGCCGTGAGAGTATGTCCATATGCTGAAACGTCTCAATTGGCTGTCCTGTACTACCTGATGGATGTGTCATGGGTCAAAGTTCTCACAATGTAAAAAATATGGCGCCGGCGAATATCTCCATATGTTCACATGTTCGGCGAACCGTGAATGAGTAAAGTTCGCCGCCAAACGACTGCCGGGCGAACCACAAGGCCATCTCTATGTCAGATATACCTCTCAGAAGGATCATAAAGTGGTTAGAAATATCAAAATTCTTCTAATGCCACAGTGCAAAAGGCACTTCATACTGCTGCGCCTGCAACAGGTCTGACTGGTGATTTTTAAAAAGTAAGACCATGTTCTCATCACAGGCATCTATTCCCCTTTTGATGCAACCCATTATCTTATTGGCCTTTGCAGCAGCTGCCTGACACTGGTTTTTACAGCTTAGTTTGCTGTTCACTAAAATTCCCAGGTCCTTTTCCATGTCAGTGTTACCCAGTGTTTTACTATTTAGTATGTACTGGTGACTTACATTATTCCTTCCCATGTGCATAACCGTACACTTGCCAGTGTTAAACCTCATCTGCCACTTATCTGCCCAAGCCTCCAATCTATCCAGATCCATCTGTAGTAGTATATTGTCCTCTTTCGTGTTAATTACTTTAGACAGTTTATTGTCATCTGCAAAAATTGATATTTTACTGTGCAAGCCTTCTGAAAGATCATTAATAAATATATTGAAGAGAATAGGGCCCAATACTGACCCCTGAGGTACTCCACTAGTGACAGTGACCCAAGTGCTAAGTAAAGAAAAACAAGTGGCCATCATTACTTTAAGAAATGAAGGTCAGTCAGTCCGAAAAATTGGGAAAAATTTAAAAGTGTCCCCAAGTGCAGTCACAAAAACCATCAAGCACTACAAAGAAACTGGCTCATATGCGGACCGCCCCAGGAAAGGAAGACCAAGAGTCACCTCTGCTGTGGAGGATAAGTTCATCCGAGTCACCAGCCTCAGAAATCGCAGGTTAACAGCAGCTCAGATTAGAGACCAGGTCAATGCCACACAGAGTTCTAGCAGCAGACACATCTCTAGAACAACTGTTAAGAGGAGACTGTGTGAATCAGGCCTTCATGGTAGAATATCTGCTAGGAAACCACTGCTAAGGACAGGCAACAAGCAGAAGAGACTTCTTTGGGCTAAAGAACACAAGGAATGGACATCAGTGGAAATCTGTGCTTTGGTCTGATGAGTCCAAATTTGAGATCTTTGGTTCCAACCACGTGTCTTTGTGCGACGCAGAAAAGGTGAACGGATGGACTCTACATGCCTGGTTCCCACCGTGAAGCATGGAGGAGGAGATGTGATGGTATGGGGGTGCTTTGCTGGTGACACTGTTGGGGATTTATTCAAAATTGAAGGCATACTGAACCAGCATGGCTACCACAGCATCTTGCAGCGGCATGCTATTCCATCCGGTGTGCGTTTAGTTGGACCATCATTTATTTTTCAACAGGACAATGACCCCAAACACACCTCCAGGCTGTGTAAGGGCTATTTGACCATGAAGGAGAGTGATGAGGTGCTGCGCCAGATGACCTGGTCTCCACAGTCACCGGACCTGAACCCAATCAAGATGGTTTGGGGTGAGCTGGACCGCAGAGTGAAGGCAAAAGGGCCAACAAGTGCTAAGCATCTCTGGGAACTCCTTCAAGACTGTTGGAAGACCATTTCAGGTGACTACCTCTTGAAGCTCATCAAGAGAATGCCAACTGGCTACTTTGAAGAACCTAGAATATGACATATTTTCAGTTGTTTCATACGTTTTTGTTATATATATAATTCCACATGTGTTAATTCATAGTTTTGATGCCTTCAGTGTGAATCTACAATTTTCATAGTCATGAAAATAAAGAAAACTCTTTGAATGAGAAGGTGTGTCCAAACTTTTGGTCTGTACTGTACGTGTCACCGAGGTTCCTGGCCTCAGTGGAGTAAGAGTTTTTATGTGTCAGCAGCAGTTGCTGTTTGACACCTTAATACTTAGTATGGCTGTATAGCTGATCCGGGACGGCTCTTACTGGGAGTAGTCAGTAGTCAAAGTGCTGGGTGGGCGACTACTCCCCATGTTCCAGCCGGATTTTGCCAGGCCTAAAAACCAGACGGCACTGCCAGGTGAGGAGAATCACTTCAGTCTGACAGTGGAGCTCAGGTGTGTGTGCTGGGTTCTGAGGCTTGTGCCGTGCTGGAGGGCTGAGACCCTTCTGCAAGGTAAACGGGCCCCCTAAAATCCTGCTATGGACTGCTGGAGAGGCAGAACTGCCAACAAGGTGAATTTTGATATGTCGATTTTTCATTATGCATGAACTAACACCAAGACTGCGAAGTTACGTTTTGTTTTTGCTTTATGTGTGAATAAACACATTAGTTTGATTTAAGAACTGCGTCCGCACACCCTGTCTACCAGACTGAATCCCCACAATACAGTAACAGAACCAAGCTGCGTGCATAGATACAGTAACAGAACCAAGCTGCGTGCATAGATACAGTAACAGCACCAAGCTGTGTGTATAGATACAGTAACAGAACCAAGCTGCGTGCATAGATACATTACCGAAACCAAGCTGAGTGTATAGATAGTAGAGATGAGCGAATTTCATGTTATGAAATTCGTCCATGCTTTGTTTGGTGGTAAAAGCAGAATTGCGTTATGGATTCCGGTACCACTGACCATAACGCAATTCTATGATGGAATGCATAACGGAATGCCTTTATAGGCATTCCGTTATTCATTCCGTCATAATAGAAGTCTATGGCCTGCATAATACATCCGTCCCGGAAACTCCCCTACATACAGTAACAGAACCAAGCTGCGTTTATAGATACAGTACTGTAACAGAATCAAGCTGTGTGCATTAGGCCTCATGCACACGACCGTTGTGTGCATCCGTGGCCGTTGTGCCGTTTTCCGTTTTTTTTCGCGGACCCATTGACTTTCAATGGGTCCGTGGAAAAATCGGAAAATGCACCGTTTTGCAGCCGAGGCCGTGATCCGTGTATCCTGTCCGTCAAAAAAATATGACCTGTCCTATTTTTTTGACGGACAACGGTTCACGGACCCATTCAAGTCAATGGGTCCGTGAAAGAACACGGATGCACACAAGATTGGCATCCGTGTCCGTGATCCGTGGCCGTAGGTTGCTTTCATACAGACGGATCCGAAGATCCGTCTGCATAAAAGCTTTTTCTGATCTAAGTTTTCACTTCGTGAAAACTCATTTCCGACAGTATATTCTAACACAGAAGCGTTCCCATGGTGATGGGGACGCTTCTAGTTAGAATACACTGCAAACTTGGTACAAGACTGCCCCCTGCTGCCTGGCACCACCCGATCTCTTACAGGGGGATACGATAGCACAATTAACCTCTTCAGGTGCGGCACCTAAAGGGGTTAATTGTACTATCATATTCTCCTGTAAGAGATCAGGGCTGCCAGGCAGCAGGGGGCAGACCCCCCCCCCCTCCCCAGTTTGAATATCGTTGGTGGCACAGTGTGCGCCCACCATCGCCCCCCCTTCCTCCCTCTATAGTTAAAAATCATTGGTGGCACAGTGTGCGCCCACCATCGGCCCCCCCTCTCTCTATAGTAGTAACAACCATTGGTGGCAGTGTGCGGCCTCCCATCTGACCCCCCCCCCCCATAGTACAATTGTAGAAGATTCATACTTACCTGCTTGCTGCTGCGATGTCTGTGACCGGCCGGGAGCTCCTCCTACTGGTAAGTGACAGTTCTTTAGCAATGCACCGCACAGACCTTTCACTTACCAGTAGGTGGAGCTCCCGGCCGGTCACAGACATCACAGCAGCAAGCAGGTAAGTATGAATCTTCTACAATTGTACTATTGCTAAGTAACCATGGCAACCAGGGATGCAGTAGCTTCCTGGTTGCCATGGTTACCGATCGGAGCCCCAGCGATTAAACTGGGACTCCGATCGGAACTCCGCTGCCACCAATGATGGGGGGGGGGGAATGGGAGGCCGCACACTGCCACCAATGGTTGTTACTACTAGAGAGAGAGGGGGGGGCCGATGGTGGACGCACACTGTGCCACCAACGATTTTTAACTATAGAGGGAGGAAGGGGGGGGGGCGATTTTGGGCACACACTGTGCCACCAACGATTTTTAACTATAGAGGGAGAAAGGGGGGGGCGATGGTGGGCGCACACCGTGCCACCAACGATATTCAAACTGGGGAGGGGGGGGGGGTCTGCCCCCTGCTGCCTGACAGCCCTGATCTCTTACAGGAGAATATGATAGTACAATTAACCCCTTTAGGTGCCGCACCTGAAGAGGTTAATTGTGCTATCATATCCCCCTGTAAGAGATCGGGTGGTGCCAGGCAGCAGGGGGCAGTCTTGTACCAAGTTTGCAGTGTATTCTAACCTGAAGCGTCCCCATCACCATGGGAACGCCTCTGTGTTAGAATATACTGTCGGAAATGAGTTTCACGATGTAGCTCATATCCGACAGTATATTCTAACGTAGAGGCGTTCCCATGGTGATGGGGACGCTTCAAGTTATGTTCGGGTGTCCGCCTGGCCGTGCGGAGGCAAGCGGATCCGTCCAGACTTATAATGTAAGTCAATGGGGACGGATCCGTTTGAAGATGACACACTGTGGCTCAATTTTCAAACGGATCCGTCCCCATTGACTTTCAATGTAAAGTCTGGACAGATCCGTCTGAGGCTACTTTCACACTTAGAAATGTTTTAACACTATAATGCAGACGGATCCGCTCTGAACTGAGCCACCGTCTGCATTATGAACACAAGTGTGAAAGTAAAGGGACTCCTGGCTTTACATTGAAAGTCAATGGGGACGGATCCGTTTGCAATTGCACCATATTGTGTCAACTTCAAACGGATCTGTCCCCATTGACTTGCATTGTAATTCAGGACGGATCCGTTTGGCTCCGCACGGCCAGGCGGACGCCAAAACGACATTTTTTTCATGTCCGTGGATCCTCCAAAAATCAAGGAAGACCCACGGACGAAAAAACGGTCACGGATCACGGACCCACGGACCCCGTTTTTGCGGGCCGTGAAAAAAAACTGTCGTGTGCATGAGGCCTTACTATGCAGGGCTGGGCGATATGGCCTAAAATCTATATCAGGATATATATCGCAATACAGGGAGTGCAGAATTATTAGGCAAATGAGTATTCTGACCACATCATCCTCTTTATGCATGTTGTCTTACTCCAAGCTGTATAGGCTCGAAAGCCTACTACCAATTAAGCATATTAGGTGATGTGCATCTCTGTAATGAGAAGGGGTGTGGTCTAATGACATCAACACCCTATATCAGGTGTGCATAATTATTAGGCAACTTCCTTTCCTTTGGCAAAATGGGTCAAAAGAAGGACTTGACAGGCTCAGAAAAGTCAAAAATAGTGAGATATCTTGCAGAGGGATGCAGCACTCTTAAAATTGCAAAGCTTCTGAAGTGTGATCATCGAACAATCAAGCGTTTCATTCAAAATAGTCAACAGGGTCGCAAGAAGCGTGTGGAAAAACCAAGGCACAAAATAACTGCCCATGAACTGAGAAAAGTCAAGCGTGCAGCTGCCAAGATGCCACTTGCCACCAGTTTGGCCATATTTCAGAGCTGCAACATCACTGGAGTGCCCAAAAGCACAAGGTGTGCAATACTCAGAGACATGGCCAAGGTAAGAAAGGCTGAAAGACGACCACCACTGAACAAGACACACAAGCTGAAACGTCAAGACTGGGCCAAGAAATATCTCAAGACTGATTTTTCTAAGGTTTTATGGACTGATGAAATGAGAGTGAGTCTTGATGGGCCAGATGGTTGGGCCCGTGGCTGGATTGGTAAAGAGCAGAGAGCTCCAGTCCGACTCAGACGCCAGCAAGGTGGAGGTGGAGTACTGGTTTGGGCTGGTATCATCAAAGATGAGCTTGTGGGGCCTTTTCGGGTTGAGGATGGAGTCAAGCTCAACTCCCAGTCCTACTGCCAGTTTCTGGAAGACACCTTCTTCAAGCAGTGGTACAGGAAGAAGTCTGCATCCTTCAAGAAAAACATGATTTTCATGCAGGACAATGCTCCATCACACGCGTCCAAGTACTCCACAGCGTGGCTGGCAAGAAAGGGTATAAAAGAAGAAAATCTAATGACATGGCCTCCTTGTTCACCTGATCTGAACCCCATTGAGAACCTGTGGTCCATCATCAAATGTGAGATTTACAAGGAGGGAAAACAGTACACCTCTCTGAACAGTGTCTGGGAGGCTGTGGTTGGTGCTGCACGCAATGTTGATGGTGAACAGATCAAAACACTGACAGAATCCATGGATGGCAGGCTTTTGAGTCCTTGCAAAGAAAGGTGGCTATATTGGTCACTGATTTGTTTTTGTTTTGTTTTTGAATGTCAGAAATGTATATTTGTGAATGCTGAGATGTTATATTGGTTTCACTGGTAAAAATAAATAATTGAAATGGGTATATATTTGTTTTTTTGTTAAGTTGCCTAATAATTATGCACAGTAATAGTCACCTGCACACACAGATATCCCCCTAAAATAGCTAAAACTAAAAACAAACTAAAAACTACTTCCAAAAATATTCAGCTTTGATATTAATGAGTTTTTGGGGTTCATTGAGAACATGGTTGTTGTTCAATAATAAAATTAATCCTCAAAAATACAACTTGCCTAATAATTCTGCACTCCCTGTATATTATTCTCTTCTGTATGTATACAAATTATTATGGCCATCATCATCCATGTTCCCCAGCCACGCAATCATGTTCCCCAGCCAGCGCAATCAGCTCCATGCCATTGCCTCCATCATCATGTCCCTGAGCCAGCGGCATCAGTCCCATGCCATAGCCTTCCCCCCCCCCCCCCCCACCGATAGAGTCGGGCCCCTGCTAATATACTTACCTTTCCTGCAGGGTGCGTGGCTGGCTGATGGAGTCCGCATGAGACGGACCGCGTCTTCTTCCCAGCATGCACTGGGAGGGACCTGACGTCACACACAGCGTCAGCCAGCGCGCTGACGAATGTGTGCACGCAATGCCCTGGCCAGTGCAGCGCAGTGCAGAGTCAGGAGGCCACAGAGCGGTGAGTGAGAAGCTTCCTCAATTCACTATTCATCTATCGCGATATGGTGCTATAGCTAAAATCTATATTGTTGCCCGAATTTATGGCGATATCGTATATCGTTTATATCGCCCACCCCTAGTGCATAGATACTGTAACTGAACCAAACTCTGTGCATAGATACAGTAACAGAACCAAACTGTGTATATACAGTATCAGAACCAAGTTGTTTGCATAGATACAGTATCAAAACTAAGGTGTATGTATAGATAGAGTAACAGAACCAAGCTGTGTGCATAGATACAGTAACAGAACCAACCTGCGGGTATAGTTACAGTACCAAGTTGTTTGTATAGATATGGTAACAGAACAAGCTGTATCCATAGATACAGTAATAGAACCAACCTGCATGTATAGAAACAGTAACAGAACCAACCTGTGTGCATAGATACAGTAACAGAACCAACCTGTGTGTATAGATACAGTAACAGAACTAAGATGTATCCATAACCAGAACCAAACTGTATGTATAGATACAGTACCGGAACCAAGCTGAGTGTATAGATACAGTAACAGAACCAAGCTGTGTGCATAGAAAAAGCAACAGAACCAACCTGCGGATATAGCAACAGTATTAAGCTGTATGTATACAGATACTGTTTCTATACACACAGGTTGGTTCTGTTACTGTATCTGTATACATACAGCTTGATACTGTTGCTATATACACAGGTTGGTTCTGTTACTGTATCTATACACGCAGGTTGCTCCGTTACTGTTTCTATACACACAGGTTGGTTCTGTTATTGTAACAGAGCAACCTGCGTGTATAGATACAGTAACAGAAACAAAACCAAGCTGTGTCCATAAACACAGTAACAGAACCAAGCTGCATGCATAGATACAGAAACAGAACCAAGCTGTGTCCATAAATACAGTAACAGAACCAAGCTGCACGCATAGATACTGCAACAGAACCAAGCTGTATGCATAGATGTAGTAAGAGAACCAAGTTCTGTGCCTAGATACAATACAAACTCAACCTGCTGATATAGTTTAAGTACCCAGCTGTATGAATAGATACAGTAATAGAACCAAGTTGTATGTATATATACAGTAACAGAAGAAATGTGTATGAATAGATATAGTAACAGAACCAACCTGTGTAAATAGATACAGTAACAGAACTAACCTGCGTATGTAGGTACGGTGTAACATAATCAAGCTGCATGTATAGATACAGTAACAGAACCAAACGTGCACAGACACAGTACCAAAACCAAGCTGTATGCATACACCAACAGAATCAAACTGTATCCATATATACAGTAACCAAGCTACATGCATAGATACCATAACATAACCAAGCTGTGTGCATAGATTCAGTAACAGAACCAAGCTATATGTATAGATATAATAACAGAACCAAGCTGTGTGCATAGATTCAGTAACAGAACCAAGCTATATGTATAGATATATAACAGAACCAAGCTGTGTGTACAGATAAATTACCAGAGCCAAGCTGTATATATACCAAGCTGAGTGTATAGATACAATAACATAACCAAGCTGTGTGCATAGATTCAGTAACAGAACCAAGCTATATGTATAGATATAATAACAGAACCAAGCTGTGTGTACAGATAAATTACCAGAGCCAAGCTGTATATATACCAAGCTGAGTGTATAGATACCATAACATAACCAAGCTGTGTGCATAGATTCAGTAACAGAACCAAGCTATATGTATAGATATAATAACAGAACCAAGCTGTGTGTACAGATAAATTACCAGAGCCAAGCTGTATATATACCAAGCTGAGTGTATAGATACAATAACATAACCAAGCTGTGTGCATAGATTCAGTAACAGAACCAAGCTATATGTATAGATATAATAACAGAACCAAGCTGTGTGTACAGATAAATTACCAGAGCCACGCTGTATATATACCAAGCTGAGTGTATAGATACAGTAACATAACCAAGCTGTGTGCATAGATTCAGTAACAGAACCAAGCTATATGTATAGATATAATAACAGAACCAAGCTGTGTGTACAGATAAATTACCAGAGCCAAGCTTTATATATACCAAGCTGAGTGTATAGATACAGTAACATAACCAAGCTGTGTGCATAGATTCAGTAACAGAACCAACCTATGGATATAGCAACAGTACCAAGCTGTATGTATAGATCCAGTAACAGAACCAACCTGCGTGTATAGAAACAGATAGAACCTACACAGAGAATTGCCAGACCGCTTATGCTATTCAAAATCTTTATTACAAAAAATCACAAATATTTGCATGATTAAACATAAAAACAATACAGTGCAGGAGATAAAAACGACATCACTGGAGGAGATCTACAGCGGATCTAAGTCCATAAGTATTCAACATGATTTTCACTTTTTTACTTTTTTAAAGTGCATGTGCAGCAGAATGACAAATAAATGTATGACAAATCTTAAATAAGTCTTTGGACATTTACCCATGCTGTTTCTCCTCCAGGATGGCGCCAACCCCAACGCGCGTTTCGGCGTACCTTCGTCTGGGGTACGCCGAAACGCGCGTTGGGGTTGGCGCCATCCTGGAGGAGAAACAGCATGGGTAAATGTCCAAAGACTTATTTAAGATTTGTCATACATTTATTTGTCATTCTGCTGCACATGCACTTTAAAAAAGTAAAAAAGTGAAAATCATGTTGAATACTTATGGACTTAGATCCGCTGTAGATCTCCTCCAGTGATGTCGTTTTTATCTCCTGCACTGTATTGTTTTTATGTTTAATCATGCAAATATTTGTGATTTTTTGTAATAAAGATTTTGAATAGCATAAGCGGTCTGGCAATTCTCTGTGTAGGTTCTATATATATATGATAGCTGCCATAGGCTTAGTCAATTACTTGGATAGAGTAATCATCCCTCGGTTGAGGTGGATATCGGATGTTGTGTATAGAAACAGTAACAGAGCAACCTGCACGTATAAATACAGTAACAGTAGAAACCTGTGTGAATGGATACAGTAACAAGCCATATAGATACAGTAAGTGAACCAACCTGCATATGTAGATACGGTAACAGAATCAGGCTACACGTATAGATACAGCAACAGAACCAAGCTGCATATAGAGATACAGTAACAGAACAAAGCTGTATGTATAGATACAGTAACAGAACCAAGCGGTATGTATTGATACAGTAAAATCCAAGCTGTATGTACTGTATAGATACAGTAACAATACCAAGCTGCATCTATACATAAAAGTAAAAGAACCAAGTTGTGTGCATAGATACAGTAACAGAACCAAGCTATATGTATAGATACAGTCACAGAACCAAGCGGTATGTATAGATACAGTCACAGAACCAAGCGGTATGTATAGATACAGTAACAGTACCAAGCTGCACATATAGATACAGTAACAGAACCAACCTGTATGTATAGATACAATAACAGAACCAAGCTGTATGTATAGATACAGTAACAGAACTGAGCTGAGTGTATAGATACAGTAACAGAACCATGCTGAGTGTATAGATACAGTAACAGAACCAAGCTATGTGCATAGATAAAGTAACAGAACCAACCTGCGGATATAACAACAGTACCAAGCTGTATGTATAGATACAGAAACAGAACAAAGCTGTATGTATAGATACAGTAACAGAACCAACCTGCATGTATAGAAACCGTAACAGAGCAACCTGCGCATATAGATACAGTAACAGTAGAAACCTGCATGCATAGATACAGTAACAGAAGCAACCTGTGTCTATAGACACAGTAACAGAACCAACCTGCGTGCATAGATACAGTAACAGAACAAACCTGTGTGTATAGATACAGTAACAGCACCAAGCCGTATAAAAAGATACAGTAACAGAACCAAGCTGCAAGCACAGATACAGAAAACTAACCAACTTGCGTATGTAGATACGGTAACAGAATCAGGTTACACGTATAGATACAGTAACTGAACCAACCTGCGTATGTAGATAAAGTAACAGAATCAGGCTACACGTATAGATACAGTAACAGAACCAAGCTGCGTATAGAGATATAGTAACAGAACAAAGTAGTATCCATAGATACAGTAACAGAACCAAGCAGTGTGTATAGATACAGTAACAGAACCAAGATGTATCTAAAGATAAGGTGGGGGCGTGGCTAACTGCCAACATGAGCGGCCGCATCTGATCTGAGCTCCGGCTCCCGTTTAGAATCCTGAACAATCCTGAGCGCTGACACGGTCTATATATTAACAGAATAGACAAGTGATATTACGAGACCTTACACAATCTTACTATGGGTCCCAGCAAGGCTCAAGCGGCGGCTGACCGCCTGAAAGAATATGCGCGCCAAGACACCCAACATGGCGCCGCAACGACTAGTACGCCCCGCACTCAACATACTCGCGGCCAGGCGGCTCAGCAGGCGGTCAATGATGAACAAGATACGCCAGAGCTCTCACCGAAAGAGGCGCATGAACAGCTCTTGTCAGCGATCCTGGCCTGTCAGACTTCCCTCACTACCAAGATTGATGAGGTACGTGTGGATGTAGGCCTACTTAGACAAGATGTCCAGCAGCTCAGAGAGCGGGTGAAGGGAGCGGAGGAGAGGATCTCAGAACTGGAGGATCTCACTCGTCCCATACCAGCCAAGATCCATGCACTGGAGGATTCGGTCTCCTTGTGGAGGCAAAAGTGTGATGACTTGGAAAACAGGGCCAGGAGGAATAATATGGGCATTTTGGGCCTACCGGAGCGTTCGGAGGGGCCGGATCCTGCCACTTTCCTAGAAGCCTGATTCAAATCTACCTTCCTGGAGGCAGCCTTTTCCATGGCGTACGCAGTGGAGAGGGCCCATAGGGTCCCAGCTCGTCCACCGCCACCTGGGGCTCCACCTAGGCCGCTGCTAGCACACATGTTGAATTGGAGGGATCGTGACCTTATCCTTACACAGGCGAGGAGGAAACAGACCATCATGTATGAAAATGTTAAAGTGTCCTTGTTTCCCGATTTCTCCGCCGAGCTTCAGAAAAAACGGGCGACCTTTGTTTCTGTCAAGAGAAGGCTTCGGGACATGAACTTACCTTATTCAATGGCATACCCCGCCAGGCTGAGGGTGGTGGATGGAGAAAAATCGCACTTCTTTACTGACCCCAGGGAAGCGGATGACTGGGTCGCAAGAAAATCGCGCAGGGTGGCGCCATTTTGAGAAGTGGTGTGGCATTGATACCTCTTTTGCTCTCCCTCTTTCCTTGATCGGGGACTATCAACGGGACTTACTGTTATCTGGGGGAGGAGAATGGCTACTTACAATATGCGGACATGTTCAGTTCTGGACTTTGTAGTGATTGTGAGCTGCCACCCCAGAGTGAGTTTTGCTGATATGTAGGTATATCATTTGTTATATGTCAGTATGCTATACAATATTCTGGGAGCTGATCAGATACCTGCATAGTTTAGTTACCACCTTGTATTATGCAGGTCCTGATACTGTTGCCACAGGGAAATCATTTTTCCATTCTGGGGCAAAATCCATGTTATTGCACTATTTGTTTATGGCATGTTTTGTTTTGCCTGAAGTTTGTATTCTCTATTTGGGCATTATGTGGTACACCATTTAGTACAGAAAGAAACGTGGATATGTGGAGTGATGCGGTGGGAGGAGACTGTTCGACATTGCAGCGGAAGTGTAGACTCGTGTTGATATGTGAGGTGCGAATGCTATGGCCGCCTTAGTTTTAATGTCCTGGAATGTGAGGGGGCTTGGAAAAGCGGGTAAAATAATGTCTGCTTTTACACATGTCCGCAGGTATGCTCCTAACATACTCAGTTTGCAGGAGACCCACTTGACAATTGATACTGCCGGTAGACTCCAGAAGACATGGGTTCAATGCGCGTATCATTCGTATGGTACCTTGCATTCCAGGGGTGTGTCTCTGCTAATTAACCGCTCTGTCAGATGGGAGCTACATACGATTGAGAGCGATCTGGAGGGTAGATACGTTTTTTTCTATGCACATGTGAACGGCATTCCGTTTGTGATCCTGAACGTTTACTGTCCCCCTCCTGCTGATCTAACCATTCTATAAACTGCAACCATATTTGCAGCTCAATACCCACATGCGAAACTTCTGTGTGTGGGGGACATTAATATTGTCATGGATTCACGGAGGGACCGCTTTTGTGCTCATCCGGCCTCTCCGGCTCGCAGCCACCCTACCTTGCTGGTGGCTTGGACTGGAGAGGTGGGATGGCTAGATTTTTGGAGGGA
Organism: Bufo gargarizans; assembly: GCF_014858855.1. Classification (NCBI taxonomy): domain Eukaryota; kingdom Metazoa; phylum Chordata; class Amphibia; order Anura; family Bufonidae; genus Bufo; species Bufo gargarizans. The sequence goes on from NC_058084.1 coordinate 234,382,067, forward strand.
GAAACACCCAGATGTAATAGAATATTCTTGCTTTACTCCTTCCCATGGAGCTCTGTCCAGGATAGACTACATATTTGGGTCCCCTGATGCCTATTTGGAGCTGTCCTCTGTTCTTTATGGCCCTCAAAGTGTATCTGACCATGCGCCCTTGATCGCGCAGTTCAATGTTGCACAGGGGTTTATTCCTCATTTGAAAATGAGGATTCATCCATTTTGGCTTACCTTATTGAAAGAGCAGGGTAGGGTCCCGGATCAATTACAGGTTTTCCTTGAGGTGCATGACGCTGATACGAATGCTCTCCTTCTTTGGGAAACGTTGAAGGCGTATTTGAGGGGATGCCTTAAATCATCGATTTCTTATAGTAAGAGGGACACCAGGAAAAATAGAGGGCTCCCTTAATACTTGCGTTAGGGAAGCTGAAGCTAGGTTTCTGTCAGATCCATCGGAGAGACATAGGCAGGACTGGTTGTTGAAAGGCAGGATGTATTTAGTCCACTTGCATGAAAAGAGTAACCGCAGGCTATTTTTCTATAAACAGCAGGCTTTTGAGATAGGAGATAAGGCAGGGAGACTATTGGTTCACATAGTGCATAGAAATACCTCTGCTCCGCCGGTTTTACGTATTCAGGCCCTGGATGGAGAGGTCAAAGAATCTGTCCCGGATATAGTGGCGTGTTTTGCTGACTTCTATCGAGAGTTATATCAAACACGAGTGTCATACTCAGAGATGGAACTTGAGAACTACTTAGATGAAATATCTTGTCCATCACTCTCAATGGAGGACAGCAACCTAATGGAGGAAGATATACAGTCATGTGAAAAAATTAGGACACCCTTTGAAAGCATGTGGTTTTTTGTAACATTTTTAATAAAAGGTTATTTCATCTCCGTTTCAACAATACAGAGAGATTAAAGTAATCCAACTAAACAAAGAAAACTGAAGAAAAGTCTTTTCAAGATCTTCTGTAAATGTCATTCTACAAAAATGCCTATTCTAACTGAGGAAAAAGATAGGACACCCTTGCCCCTAATAGCGAGTGTTACCTCCTTTGGCTGAAATAACTGCAGTGAGACGGTTCTTGTAGCCATCTACCATTCTTCGACATCGGTCTGAGGAAATTTTACCCCACTCCTCAATGCAGAACTTTTTCAGCTGTGAGATGTTTGAGGGGTTTCTTGCACGTACAGCCCTTTTCAAGTCACCCCACAGCATCTCAATGGGATTCAAATCTGGACTTTGACTTGGCCATTCCAGGACTCTCCATTTCTTCTTTTTCAGCCAATCTTTGGTTGATTTACTAGTATGTTTTGGGTCATTGTCATGTTGCATGGTCCAGTTCCGCTTCAGCTTTAATTTTCTAACTGATGGTCTCACATGTTCTTCAAGCACCTTCTGATACACAGTAGAATTCATCGTGGATTCTATGATGGTGAGCTGACCAGGTCCTGCTGCAGCAAAGCAGCCCCAAACCATGACACTTCCACCTCCATGCTTCACAGTTGGTATGAGGTTCTTTTCTTGGAATGCTGTGTTTGGTTTACGCCAAACATGTCCTCTGCTGTTGTGTCCAAATAATTCAATTTTGGACTCATCTGTCCAAAGAACATTATTCCAGAAGTCCTGGTCTTTGTCAACTTTATCTCTGGCAAATGTCAGTCTGGCCTCGATGTTTCTCTTGGAAAGCAAAGGTTTCCTCCTTGCACACCTCCCATGCAAGTTAAACTTGTACAGTCTCTTTCTGATTGTAGAGGCATGTACTTCTACATCAACAGTAGCCAGAGCCTGCTGTAGTTCTCGAGATGACACTTTAGGGTTTTTGGAGACCTCTTTTAGCATCTTGCGGTCTGCTCTTGGGGTGAACTTGCTGGGGCGACCAGTCCTGGGCATGTTGGCAGTTGTTTTGAAAGCCCTCCACTTGTAGACTATCTTCCGGACAGTGGAATGGCTGATTTCAAAATCTTTTGAGATCTTTTTAAATCCCTTCCCAGACTCATAGGCTGCTACAATCTTTTTTCTGAAGTCCTCTGACAGCTCTTTTGTTCTCACCATGGTGCTCACTCTCACTTCAACAGTCAGGAGCACACCAAACTAAATGTCTGAGGTTTAAATAGGGCAAGCCTCATTCAACATGCAGAGTAACGATCTACTAATTATGTGCACCTGGTGTGATATACCTGTGTGAGATCTGAGCCAATTTAAGAGGGAATACATGTGAGGGTGTCCTATCTTTTTCCTCAGTTAGAATAGGCATTTTTGTAGAATGACATTTACAGAAGATCTTGAAAATACTTTTCTTCAGTTTTCTTTGTTTAGTTGGATTACTTTAATCTCTCTGTATTGTTGAAACGGAGATGAAATAACCTTTTATTAAAAATGTTACAAAAAACCACATGCTTTCAAAGGGTGTCCTAATTTTTTCACATGACTGTAACTCTAGAAGACATACAAAATGCAATTGTCGGTTTGGCGAACGGGAAGTCTCCGGGCCCCGACGGGTTGCCACTGGAGGTATACTCCAGGTATGTTGACGTTCTTGGGCCTCAATTGAGAGAGATGTTCAAAGAAGCGTGGCGTCTTGGTAAGCTCCCGGACTCCCTGTATGAAGCATCCATAGTAATGATTCTTAAACCGGACAAGGATCCGATGGATTGTGCCTCCTATCGGCCAATATCTTTACTAAACCTGGATTACAAAATCCTGGCGAAGATCTTGGCCAATAGGTTAAACAAAATAGTGTCTAGCATAATTCATTGCAATCAAACTGGGTTCATACCAGGAAGATCAACCTCTAATAACATCCGCAGGGTGCAAATCATAGCCCAAATTGGAACCTGTCAGGGGAGGCAGTGGGCGATGGCTTCATTAGATACGGCCAAAGCCTTCGATTCGCTAGAGTGGCCATACCTGCTGAGAGTATTGGGGAAATTTGGCTTCGGCCCTAGGTTCTTACAATGGATTCGGATACTATACAAAAATCAGAGCGCTAGTATTTTAGTTAATGGTACGGCCTCCTCCTGCTTCTCTCTGCAGAGGGGCACGAGGCAGGGTTGTCCTCTCTCTCCCCTATTATTTGCAATTGCCATAGAACATCTGGCTTTGCGTATCCGTCATGATTCGACATTTAGAGGGGTTGGGATGGGGGGGGGGAGAACAGAGTAGGCCTGTATGCAGATGACCTCGTACTGTATATGAGTGATATGGATACTTCCTCACCACAAGTGATCACGATCATAGAGCAATTCGGCCATTTTTCTGGGTTACACATTAACTGGGCTAAATCTGCTCTGATGCCGCTATGGCGATCCGATTGGCCCGAAGTTTATCATAACCTTAGAGTAGTAGACCACTTTAAATACTTGGGGATAGTGATTACCAGAGTGCCGAGAGACTCTTACTCTAGGAATGTTGCCCCTCTAGAAGCCATATTCACTGAGAAGTTCAAGGTGTGGAAAACCCTTCCTCTGTCCGTCATGGGCAGGATTAATCTAATCGAAATGGTCCTTTTGCCTAAAGGGTTGTATATACTGGAACATGCTTGCACCCCAATACCACGGAATTTCTTGGACTGCCTTCACTCCTTAATGATTCAATTCATCTGGGGTAGGGCCAGGCACAAACTCGCTATAAATACATTGCAGAGGTCCAAAGCACAGGGTGGGGCGTCGCTACCAAATTTCCATTTGTATTTTTTGGCAGGACAACTGAGGTTCTTAGCCGGTTGGGTTAATGGGGAGCACTTGCAAAACATGGAATACTATTTGCAACAACACCTGGACATATCTAACTTGTGGCCTGTACTAGAGAGGGTTGGATGCTTGTCGAGACATTTGCTACCGGTTTGGAGGGACGCTAAACTGAGGCAATACCAGGATTGGGCCGACACCATACCTCTATGGGATAACCCTTTATTCCCCCATTTGCAAGGGATAGAGGGAACACATGCCTGGGCAGCGTCCGGGATTGTAACTTTGCAGGATTTGTATAGCGAAGGCGTCCTACGCTCCTTCTCTCAAATCCAAGAACGATATGGAATAGCACGCACCCAATTCTTTAAGTACCTACAGATTAGGCACGCCTTTCAGGAACAATTTAGGGACGGAAATAAGACCGTCTCTTCTTATGCCCTTATTGGAGTTATTTAATCACAGGGACCCCAAGGTATAGTATCTGTACTCTACACTCACCTTTTGGAGAATCACATGTCAGCACAACCCATGTTAGCTGAGGCCAGATGGAGAGGGAACATCCCGCATCTCTCAGCGGAGGATTGGACAGAGGCGTTAGAAGCGGTCACTAAGGTATCTCCCTCGATCAATAATAGGTTAATCCAGTTATTTATGTTACACCGCAGCTATTTAACCCCCACCAGGCTACATAGGATGGGGAGAATTCCCCAATGCAACTGCTTGAGATGCTCTCATAATAACGCGGATTTCTGGCATATGATGTGGGACTGTGTGCACATTAAGTCATATTTGCAGTCGGTACTGGGGGTACTTTCATCACTGGGCTTAGGTCCTATTCCACTATGTCCTAAGGTATGTTTGTTAGGTGTCCTGGATAATGATGGTTGGACCCACTATAACAAGATATTTTTAAGCAAATCTTTATTTTTAGCCGGCAAAGTTATTGCTCTCAAATGGATGGTGGATCGTTTACCGACTTTGGGGATATGGAAAAGGTTGGTTAATCAAGTAATTCCCTTTGAGAAGGTGATATATGTCAATAGAAAATGTCCTGATAAATTTCAGAAGGTATGGGGCCTATGGTGCGAATCACATTTAACGACTTCGGTGAGGTCAGCAGTGTCTATTGGCTCTTGATAGGATTAACACTTTCCGAGTCTCACGTTTCACTATGTACAACTCATTTTATTGTATTATCAATGTATATGCAATGGACATGTTGTGCCTTCTTTTCATTGCATCGATTGTGCATGTATTACTACCATTCAATGTGATCTGACCTGTAATATGTCTCTGTATTCTGTCTATACGAATGTACCACGAATATGCCTTGTTACTCTTTTTCAATAAAACGAGTTAAAAAAAAAAAAAGTAACAGAACCAAGCTGTATGTTCAAATACAGTAACAGAACCAAGCGGTATGTATAGATACAGTAAAATCCAAGCTGTATGTATAGATACAGCAACAGGGTGTAGTGCTAACGCGATGACGTAGACACGCTACGTTGCGCCTCCCTCCTCCCCCTCCACCTGCCACGGCATGCAATTTATCTGCCGTCATACTGTCCTAAAAGATCTGAGGGAGTGGAGAGGAGGGGGAAAAAAGGGGAAAAAATAAAGAAAGAAAAAAGGAAGGGGGGGGGGGGAAGACAAGGAGAAGAAAAGAAAAAGAAAAACTATTATTAAAAGGGGAAAGAAGGGAGAGAGTAGAAAAAAAAAATGTCCCCAAAGCAAAATATGCATTCTGTTGAACATACATTGGTCAAAACAGGCCAGTAACTGACAGAATCGCCAAAAATGTATCAATTTGTGAAGTCCCAAAAGTCTGTCACTACAAGAGCGGGATATAAAGGGTCGCAAGATCTAGATGTAGTTAAAAAAAGGTGGATCTAATATGGAAGAAGCTTCTGACCATTACATCCAGGAGGTGGGGGCGGAGAGAGATGATGTTGTTACCACTTTGTCTAAAGGTGAATCCTCACAGCTGAATTAAATTCTAGGTGCAGTTAAAAAAAAAGGAGAGCTAATTAAAGTCATCTCTATTCATCTTGGAGTAATTCAGACCGATGTAGCTCTGATAATACGGCACAGAGTCACTACTATAGAAAAATTGTAGAGGTCTTGGAGAAGGAAGTTAAAATGTTCGAAATTGAAAAACTTATGTTAAGATCTGAAGGTAACACCCTAAAAAAAAACTGATGGTGGATCTCGACGATAGGTCTAGGCGAAGCAATGTGAAAATAATGGGCCTACCAGAAGGCAACTTGTCTCACGAGATAGGGATATGATCCTTAGAAGGGCAAGGGAGTGCCCCTCCATTTTTTATAAAATGGAAATAGACTGTCCTTTTTTCCAGAATTTTTTTTTTTAAGGATACTCAAGATAAAAGACGTAGCTACATCAAGGTTAAGAGACGACTTTGTGAAAAGAACATTAAATATTAATTTGTGTACCCGGCCAAATTGCGGATAATGAATGGGGAGAGGTGGTCATAGCGGAGAGATCTGTCCAAGACGACGGCGTATCAAAAGTTGGAGGGGGCGTAGGGGGGAGGTTTTTCGGGTGGGTTGCAATGCGTCTCCCAGGTAGGAATTGTTTTTTTTCCCCCTCTTTTCAGCTGATTGATGTTGATTAGAATTCTAACCTGGACTGTTTGGGGGCTTGGCAATAAATTAAAAAGACAGGCAGTCTGTGATTGGGTTCGGAGACATCTTCCAGCAATTGTTAGTTTAGTAGAGATCCATTTTACAGAAGCGGAGATCCCTAGACACTGTGGGGGTTGGGCTGCGCAGACTTATCACTCCACTTTTTCCAGTTGTTCAAGAGGAGTTACAGTATTAATTCATAAAGGGATTGACTTCGTCTGCCGGGCCTCCTCCATCGATAAGCAGGGGAGATTTGTTTTTCTTCATGGGAATTTAGCCGGAAAAATATGTACTTTGGCTTTTATTTATACCCTTCCTTTTTTTCTCTTCATGTACTTAATTGTTTATTAACTTTTATGGATTGGTGGCCTGAATGCCCAGTCATTGTGATGGGGGATTTTAATTGTGTTATCGATCCAGAAAAGGATAGGGTTTCCACAGAGATATGTATGTAGTGCGTCAAGGGTCTCCTTTGGCCTGTTTTTGCCAAGAATCTGGCATTATGGACATATGGGGATTTTTAGGAAAGGGGAAACAAGCATATTCTTGTGTTAGTAAATCTGGGAGGTCGATGTCTAGGATAGATCTGGCCTTGATAAATAAAAACTATTTGTAGTACATAAAATATATGAAATATGAAGCTAGGTCTTTATCCGACCATCTACCTCTTGCTGTTAAATTATGTTTGGTCCAGGATAAATATAGTGCTAGGCCTCCATTTAGATTAAACCCCCATTGGATTTCTATAATGGATAACCACAAATTGATTAAACAGGAGCAGAATCTTTTTGGGGATAGTAATTATAAGTCAGCAAGGACCCACCTGGTATGGGATGCATTCAATGCCTACATAAGGGGGGTGTTTATTAATAATATCTCCAACTTGAGAAAGAGCTATGCTAAGAAAGAGAGGGCTGCTGCTATGGATGACTATTCCACTAAAAATACAGAACAAACTAGGGAAAATATGCAGAGGACAAGTCAGGCCTTTTCTGACTTTCTTCTGGATAATGGTTCATTCACACGTCCGTAAGTGTTTTGGGGATCCGCAAAACACAGACACCTGCAATGTGCGATCCGCAATTGCGGACAAGAATAGGACATGTTCTATTTTTTTTCGGGAACGGAATTACGGATCCCCCAAAAAATTATGCGGATCCCGAAAAAGCGGATTTGCATCTGTTTCAGCCCCATTGAAAGTGAATGGGTCCGCAAATTGCGGAACGAATGCGGACCCAAATTGCGGATGTGTGAATGGACCCTAAGGCTCAGCAAAGGCTTTTTTTTTTTAAGGGACAGAAATATTTTTCTTAATCTGGTTGCCCAGGGAAGATATTGGCCAGGGTGATCTCTAATCAGGATCCAAAAAAAGAGATAGTTACTATTCACTCTCCTGAGGGCATAATTCTTCGAGATCAGGAATCCATTAAAAAAGCATTTGTGAAATATTTTTGGGAATTATATAAATCAGAAAGTAGTGTTTCATATTTGGACTCTATCTCTCTCCCAGTTCTTACAGATGTTCAAAGAGAATCCCAAGATGCGAACCTTTCCTTGCAAGAGTTAGAGGCTGCTTTGAAGGCTTGCGCAGGAAACTCTTCTCTGGGATCTGATGAACTCCCATATGAATTTTATCATAAATATAGGGAGGTGGTCTTTCCTCGTCTTCTGAAGGTACTTATTGGGGCAATAGAGGATGGTAGTCTTCCGGAATCAATGACAGAGGCAGTAGTAGTATTAATATTGAAAAAAGGTAAAAATCCCCTAGATATGGACATATATAGGCGGATTTCTTTATTAAATACTGATGTGAAGCTTCTCTCAAGGATTCTTTCTACTAGGCTCTCTAGGTTATTTCATCTATTATACATCCTGACCAAAATGGGTTTATTCCTAATACGGGTACTCATTATTAGAGTTGAGCGAACACCTGGATGTTCGGGTTCGAGAAGTTCGGCCGAACATCCCGGAAATGTTCGGGTTCGGGATCCGAACCCGATCCGAACTTCGTCCCGAACCCGAACCCCATTGAAGTCAATGGGGACCCGAACTTTTCGGCACTAAAACGGCTGTAAAACAGCCCAGGAAAGGGCTAGAGGGCTGCAAAAGGCAGCAACATGTAGGTAAATCCCCTGCAAACAAATGTGGATAGGGAAATTAATTAAAATAAAAATTAAATAAATAAAAATTAACCAAAATCAATTGGAGAGAGGTTCCATAGCAGAGAATCTGGCTTCCCGTCACCCACCACTGGAACAGTCCATTCTCAGATATTTAGGCCCCGGCACCCAGGCAGAGGAGAGAGGTCCCGTAACAGAGAATCTGTCTTCATGTCAGCAGAGAATTAGTCTGCATGTCATAGCAGAGAATGAGGCTTCACGTCAGCCACCACTGCAACAGTCCATTGGCATATATTTAGGCCTAGCACACAGGCAGAGGAGAGAGGTCCCGTAACAGAGAATCTGGCTTCATGTCAGCAGAGAATCAGTCTGCATGTCATAGCAGAGAATGAGGCTTCACGTCAGCCACCACTGCAACAGTCCATTGGCATATATTTAGGCCCAGCACACACACAGGCAGAGGAGAGAGGTCCCGTAACAGAGAATCTGGCTTCATGTCAGCAGAGAATCAGTCTGCATGTCATAGCAGAGAATGAGGCTTCACGTCAGCCACCACTGCAACAGTCCATTGGCATATATTTAGGCCCAGCACACACACAGGCAGAGGAGAGAGGTCCCGTAACAGAGAATCTGGCTTCATGTCAGCAGAGAATCAGTCTGCATGTCATAGCAGAGAATGAGGCTTCACGTCAGCCACCACTGCAACAGTCCATTGGCATATATTTAGGCCCAGCACACACACAGGCAGAGGAGAGAGGTCCCGTAACAGAGAATCTGGCTTCATGTCAGCAGAGAATCAGTCTGCATGTCATAGCAGAGAATGAGGCTTCACGTCAGCCACCACTGCAACAGTCCATTGGCATATATTTAGGCCCAGCACACACACAGGCAGAGGAGAGAGGTCCCGTAACAGAGAATCTGGCTTCATGTCAGCAGAGAATCAGTCTGCATGTCATAGCAGAGAATGAGGCTTCACGTCAGCCACCACTGCAACAGTCCATTGGCATATATTTAGGCCCAGCACACACACAGGCAGAGGAGAGAGGTCCCGTAACAGAGAATCTGTCTTCATGTCAGCAGAGAATTAGTCTGCATGTCATAGCAGAGAATGAGGCTTCACGTCACCCACCACTGCAACAGTCCATTGGCATATATTTAGGCCTAGCACACAGGCAGAGCAGAGAGGTCCCGTAACAGACAATCTGGCTTCATGACAGCAGAGAATCAGACTGCATTTCATAGCAGAGAATGAGGCTTCACGTCACCCACCACTGCAACAGTCCATTGGCATATATTTAGGCCTAGCACACAGGCAGAGCAGAGAGGTCCCGTAACAGACAATCTGGCTTCATGTCAGCAGAGAATCAGTCTGCATGTCATAGCAGAGAATGAGGCTTCACGTCACCCACCACTGCAACAGTCCATTGGCATATATTTAGGCCTAGCACACAGGCAGAGCAGAGAGGTCCCGTAACAGACAATCTGTCTTCATGACAGCAGAGAATCAGTCTGCATGTCATAGCAGAGAATGAGGCTTCACGTCACCCACCACTGCAACAGTCCATTGGCATATATTTAGGCCTAGCACACAGGCAGAGCAGAGAGGTCCCGTAACAGACAATCTGGCTTCATGTCAGCAGAGAATCAGTCTGCATGTCATAGCAGAGAATGAGGCTTCACGTCACCCACCACTGCAACAGTCCATTGGCATATATTTAGGCCTAGCACACAGGCAGAGCAGAGAGGTCCCGTAACAGACGATCTGGCTTCATGTCAGCAGAGAATCAGTCTGCATGTCATAGCAGAGAATCAGGCTTCACGTCAGCCACCACTGCAACAGTCCATTGTCATAAATTTAGGCCCAGCACCCAGGCAGAGGAGAGAGGTCCCGTAACAGACAATCTGGCTTCATGTCAGCAGAGAATTAGTCTGCATGTCATAGCAGAGAATCAGGCTTCATGTCAGCCACCACTGCAACAGTCCATTGGCATATATTTAGGCCTAGCACACAGGCAGAGGAGAGGTTCATTCAACTTTGGGTAGCATCGCAATATAATGGTAAAATGAAAATAAAAATAGGATTGAATGAGGAAGTGCCCTGGAGTCCAATAATATATGGTTATGGGGAGGTAGTTAATGTCTAATCTGGACAAGGGACGGACAGGTCCTGTGGGATCCATGCCTGGTTCATTTTTATGAACGTCAGCTTGTCCACATTGGCTGTAGACAGGCGGCTGCGTTTGTCTGTAATGACGCCCCCTGCCGTGCTGAATACACGTTCAGACAAAACGCTGGCTGCCGGGCAGGCCAGCACCTCCAAGGCATAAAAGGCTAGCTCTGGCCACGTGGACAATTTAGAGACCCAGAAGTTGAATGGGGCCGAACCATCAGTCAGTACGTGGAGGGGTGTGCACACGTACTGTTCCACCATGTTAGTGAAATGTTGCCTCCTGCTAACACGTTGCGTATCAGGTGGTGGTGCAGTTAGCTGTGGCGTGTTGACAAAAGTTTTCCACATCTCTGCCATGCTAACCCTGCCCTCAGAGGAGCTGGCCGTGACACAGCTGCCTTGGCGACCTCTTGCTCCTCCTCTGCCTTGGCCTTGGGCTTCCACTTGTTCCCCTGTGACATTTGGGAATGCTCTCAGTAGCGCGTCTACCAACGTGCGCTTGTACTCGCGCATCTTCCTATCACGCTCCAGTGCAGGAAGTAAGGTGGGCACATTGTCTTTGTAGCGTGGATCCAGCAGGGTGGCAACCCAGTAGTCCGCACAGGTTAAAATGTGGGCAACTCTGCTGTCGTTGCGCAGGCACTGCAGCATGTAGTCGCTCATGTGTGCCAGGCTGCCCAGGGGTAAGGACAAGCTGTCCTCTGTGGGAGGCGTATCGTCATCGTCCTGCCTTTCCCCCCAGCCACGCACCAGTGATGGACCCGAGCTGCGTTGGGTGCCACCCCGCTGTGACCATGCTTCATCCTCATCCTCCTCCACCTCCTCCTCATCCTCGTCCTCCTCGTCCTCCAGTAGTGGGCCCTGGCTGGCCACATTTGTACCTGGCCTCTGCTGTTGCAAAAAACCTCCCTCTGAGTCACTTCGAAGAGACTGGCCTGAAAGTGCTAAAAATGACCCCTCTTCCTCATCCTCCTCCTCCTCCTCCTGGGCCACCTCCTCTTCCATCATCGCCCTAAGTGTTTTCTCAAGGAGACATAGAAGTGGTATTGTAACGCTGATAACGGTGTCATCGCCACTGGCCATGTTGGTGGAGTACTCGAAACAGCGCAACAGGGCACACAGGTCTCGCATGGAGGCCCAGTCATTGGTGGTGAAGTGGTGCTGTTCTGTAGTGCGACTGACCCGTGCGTGCTGCAGCTGAAACTCCACTATGGCCTGCTGCTGCTCGCACAGTCTGTCCAGCATGTGCAAGGTGGAGTTCCACCTGGTGGGCACGTCGCATATGAGGCGGTGAGCGGGAAGGCCGAAGTTACGCTGTAGCGCAGACAGGCGAGCAGCGGCAGGATGTGAACGCCGGAAGCGCGAACAGACGGCCCGCACTTTATGCAGCAGCTCTGACATGTCGGGGTAGTTGTGAATGAACTTCTGCACCACCAAATTCAGCACATGCGCCAAGCAAGGGATGTGCGTCAAATTGGCTAGTCCCAGAGCTGCAACGAGATTTCGCCCATTATCACACACCACCAGGCCGGGCTTGAGGCTCACCGGCAGCAACCACTCGTCGGTCTGTTGTTCAATACCCCGCCACAACTCCTGTGCGGTGTGGGGCCTGTCCCCCAAACATATGAGTTTCAGAATGGCCTGCTGACGTTTACCCCGGGCTGTGCTGAAGTTGGTGGTGAAGGTGTGTGGCTGACTGGATGAGCAGGTGGAAGAAGAGGAGGAGGAAGCCGAGAAGGAGGAGGTGGCAACAGGAGGCAAAGAATGTTGCCCTGCGATCCTTGGCGGCGGCAGGACGTGCGCCAAACAGCTCTCCGCCTGGGGCCCAGCTGCCACTACATTTACCCAGTGTGCAGTTAGGGAGATATAGCGTCCCTGGCCGTGCTTACTGGTCCACGTATCTGTGGTTAGGTGGACCTTGCTACAGATGGCGTTGCGCAGTGCACACTTGATTTTATCGGATACTTGGTTGTGCAGGGAAGGCACGGCTCTCTTGGAGAAGTAGTGCCGGCTGGGAACAACATACTGTGGGACAGCAAGCGACATGAGCTGTTTGAAGCTGTCTGTGTCCACCAGCCTAAATGACAGCATTTCATAGGCCAGTAGTTTAGAAATGCTGGCATTCAGGGCCAGGGATCGAGGGTGGCTAGGTGGGAATTTACGCTTTCTATCAAATGTTTGTGAGATGGAGAGCTGAACGCTGGCGTGTGACATGGTTGAGACGCTTGGTGACGGAGGTGGTGGTGGTGGTGTTGGTGGTACATCCCCTGTTTGCTGGGCGGCAGGTGCCAACGTTCCTCCAGAGGCGGAGGAAGAGGCCGAGGCGGCAGCAGCAGAATAGGCCGAGGCGGCAGCAGCAGAAGAGGTAGCAGGGGGAGCCTGAGTGACTTCCTTGGTTTTAAGGTGTTTACTCCACTGCAGTTCATGCTTTGCATGCAGGTGCCTGGTCATGCAGGTTGTGCTCAGGTTCAGAACGTTAATGCCTCGCTTCAGGCTCTGATGGCACAGCGTGCAAACCACTCGGGTCTTGTCGTCAGCACATTGTTTGAAGAAGTGCCATGCCAGGGAACTCCTTGAAGCTGCCTTTGGGGTGCTCGGTCCCAGATGGCGGCGGTCAGTAGCAGGCGGAGTCTCTTGGCGGCGGGTGTTCTGCTTTTGCCCACTGCTCCCTCTTTTGCTACGCTGTTGGCTCGGTCTCACCACTGCCTCTTCCTCCGAACTGTGAAAGTCAGTGGCACGACCTTCATTCCATGTGGGGTCTAGGACCTCATCGTCCCCTGCATCGTCTTCCACCCAGTCTTGATCCCTGACCTCCTGTTCAGTCTGCACACTGCAGAAAGACGCAGCAGTTGGCACCTGTGTTTCGTCATCATCAGAGACATGCTGAGGTGGTATTCCCATGTCCTCATCATCAGGAAACATAAGTGGTTGTGCGTCAGTGCATTCTATGTCTTTCACCGCTGGGGAAGGGCTAGGTGGATGCCCTTGGGAAACCCTGCCAGCGGAGTCTTCAAACAGCATAAGAGACTGCTGCATAACTTGAGGCTGAGACAGTTTCCCTGGTATGCATGGGGGTGATGTGACAGACTGATGGGGTTGGTTTTCAGGCGCCATCTGTGCGCTTTCTGCAGAAGACTGGGTGGGAGATAATGTGAACGTGCTGGATCCACTGTCGGCCACCCAATTGACTAATGCCTGTACCTGCTCAGGCCTTACCATCCTTAGAACGGCATTGGGCCCCACCATATATCGCTGTAAATTCTGGCGGCTACTGGGACCTGAGGTAGTTGGTACACTAGGACGTGTGGATGTGGCAGAACGGCCACGTCCTCTCCCAGCACCAGAGGGTCCACTAACACCACCACGACCATGTCCACGTCCGCGTCCCTTACTAGATGTTTTTCTCATTGTTATGGTTCACCACAACAACAAATATATTATTTGGCCCAATGTATTGTATTCAAATTCAGCGGGATATAAATTTGAGGCCTAGTATTTAGGCGCTGGGTGACCGGTATGGATTTAGTGACAGAATTAGACTTGGAAATGCACAGAAGCGTGTGTGTGAAGTTATTCTGAATGACCCAATGTGCACCTTGAATATTATATACCCTTTTTGGGATAGATTTCAAATAGCTCTGATATAGCAGGAACCACTAAATTATGAAATTGCTAAATTGGGAATTGTACTTCAACCCAGAACAAAAAATGTGCTTTGACGGACACTAAATATCTTGCCCAGCAACAACAGTACAGCGGTGGGTAACGAGAGATTTAGAGGGATTTAAATTTGAGGCCTAGTATTTAGGCGCTGGGTCACCGGTATGGATTTAGTGACAGAATTAGACTTGGAAATGCACAGAAGCGTGTGTGTGAAGTTATTCTGAATGACCCTATGTGCACCTTCAATATTATATACCCTTTTAGGGATAGATTTCAAATAGCTCTGATATAGCAGAAACCACTAAATTATGAAATTGCTAAATTGGGAATTGTACTTCAACCCAGAACAAAAAATGTGCTTTGACGGACACTAAATATCTTGCCCAGCAACAACAGTACAGCGGTGGGTAACGAGAGATTTAGAGGGATTTAAATTTGAGGCCTAGTATTTAGGCGCTGGGTGACAGGTATGGGTTTAGTGACAGAATTAGACTTGGAAATACACAGTAGCGGGTGTGTGTGAAGTTATTCTGAATGACCCAATGTGCACCTTCAATATTATATACCCTTTTTGGGATAGATTTCAAATAGCTCTGATATAGCAGGAACCACTAAATTATGAAATTGCTAAATTGGGAATTGTACTTCAACCCAGAACAAAAAATGTGCTTTGACGGACACTAAATATCTTGCCCAGCAACAACAGTACAGTGGTGGGTAACGAGAGATTTAGAGGGATTTAAATTTGAGGCCTAGTATTTAGGCGCTGGGTCACCGGTATGGATTTAGTGACAGAATTAGACTTGGAAATGCACAGAAGCGTGTGTGTGAAGTTATTCTGAATGACCCTATGTGCACCTTCAATATTATATACCCTTTTAGGGATAGATTTCAAATAGCTCTGATATAGCAGAAACCACTAAATTATGAAATTGCTAAATTGGGAATTGTACTTCAACCCAGAACAAAAAATGTGCTTTGACGGACACTAAATATCTTGCCCAGCAACAACAGTACAGCGGTGGGTAACGAGAGATTTAGAGGGATTTAAATTTGAGGCCTAGTATTTAGGCGCTGGGTCACCGGTATGGATTTAGTGACAGAATTAGACTTGGAAATGCACAGAAGCGTGTGTGTGAAGTTATTCTGAATGACCCTATGTGCACCTTCAATATTATATACCCTTTTAGGGATAGATTTCAAATAGCTCTGATATAGCAGAAACCACTAAATTATGAAATTGCTAAATTGGGAATTGTACTTCAACCCAGAACAAAAAATGTGCTTTGACGGACACTAAATATCTTGCCCAGCAACAACAGTACAGCGGTGGGTAACGAGAGATTTAGAGGGATTTAAATTTGAGGCCTAGTATTTAGGCGCTGGGTGACAGGTATGGGTTTAGTGACAGAATTAGACTTGGAAATACACAGTAGCGGGTGTGTGTGAAGTTATTCTGAATGACCCAATGTGCACCTTCAATATTATATACCCTTTTTGGGATAGATTTCAAATAGCTCTGATATAGCAGGAACCACTAAATTATGAAATTGCTAAATTGGGAATTGTACTTCAACCCAGAACAAAAAATGTGCTTTGACGGACACTAAATATCTTGCCCAGCAACAACAGTACAGCGGTGGGTAACGAGAGATTTAGAGGGATTTAAATTTGAGGCCTAGTATTTAGGCGCTGGGTCACCGGTATGGATTTAGTGACAGAATTAGACTTGGAAATGCACAGAAGCGTGTGTGTGAAGTTATTCTGAATGACCCTATGTGCACCTTCAATATTATATACCCTTTTAGGGATAGATTTCAAATAGCTCTGATATAGCAGAAACCACTAAATTATGAAATTGCTAAATTGGGAATTGTACTTCAACCCAGAACAAAAAATGTGCTTTGACGGACACTAAATATCTTGCCCAGCAACAACAGTACAGCGGTGGGTAACGAGAGATTTAGAGGGATTTAAATTTGAGGCCTAGTATTTAGGCGCTGGGTCACCGGTATGGATTTAGTGACAGAATTAGACTTGGAAATGCACAGAAGCGTGTGTGTGAAGTTATTCTGAATGACCCTATGTGCACCTTCAATATTATATACCCTTTTAGGGATAGATTTCAAATAGCTCTGATATAGCAGAAACCACTAAATTATGAAATTGCTAAATTGGGAATTGTACTTCAACCCAGAACAAAAAATGTGCTTTGACGGACACTAAATATCTTGCCCAGCAACAACAGTACAGTGGTGGGTAACGAGAGATTTAGAGGGATTTAAATTTGAGGCCTAGTATTTAGGCGCTGGGTCACCGGTATGGATTTAGTGACAGAATTAGACTTGGAAATGCACAGAAGCGTGTGTGTGAAGTTATTCTGAATGACCCTATGTGCACCTTCAATATTATATACCCTTTTAGGGATAGATTTCAAATAGCTCTGATATAGCAGAAACCACTAAATTATGAAATTGCTAAATTGGGAATTGTACTTCAACCCAGAACAAAAAATGTGCTTTGACGGACACTAAATATCTTGCCCAGCAACAACAGTACAGCGGTGGGTAACGAGAGATTTAGAGGGATTTAAATTTGAGGCCTAGTATTTAGGCGCTGGGTGACAGGTATGGGTTTAGTGACAGAATTAGACTTGGAAATACACAGTAGCGGGTGTGTGTGAAGTTATTCTGAATGACCCAATGTGCACCTTCAATATTATATACCCTTTTTGGGATAGATTTCAAATAGCTCTGATATAGCAGGAACCACTAAATTATGAAATTGCTAAATTGGGAATTGTATTTCAACCCAGAACAAGAAATGTGCTTGAACGGACACTAAATAACTCGCCCAGCTACAGCACTAGGGACAGATTTAGCTGGATATAAATTTGAGGCCTAGTATTTAGGCGCTGGGTGACCGGTATGGATTTAGTGACAGAATTAGACTGGGATATGGCCAAAAAATGAACAGACTATTGCTGGTTAAATGCACTTGGTGTGACAGCTTCACCCTGATGTAGGCTTTAGCCAAAAAACAACCACACCATTGAGGGTTAAATGCACTTGGTGACAGGCGCAGCTTGCCCCTGATTTTGTATATGGCCAAAAAATGAACAGACTATTGCTGGTTAAATGCACTTGGTGTGACAGCTTCACCCTGATGTAGGCTTTAGCCAAAAAACAACCACACCATTGAGGGTTAAATGCACTTGGTGACAGGCGCAGCTTGCCCCTGATTTTGTATATGGCCAAAAAATGAACAGACTATTGCTGGTTAAATGCACTTGGTGTGACAGCTTCACCCTGATGTAGGCTTTAGCCAAAAAACAACCACACCATTGAGGGTTAAATGCACTTGGTGACAGGCGCAGCTTGCCCCTGATTTTGTATATGGCCAAAAAATGAACAGACTATTGCTGGTTAAATGCACTTGGTGTGACAGCTTCACCCTGATGTAGGCTTTAGCCAAAAAACAACCACACCATTGAGGGTTAAATGCACTTGGTCGCAGCTTGTGCTGGCGCACCACAAGACACAAAATGGCCGCCGATCACCCCAGAAAAATGAGACTGACAAACGGTCTGTGCAGCCTAAAAACAGTGAGCAATTGAGGATCAGCAGCTCAATGATCCACAGCTGCAGATCGATCAGTTAATCAAGTCCTTTGGAGGAGTTAATCTGCCTAATCTCGCCCTACTGTCGCAGCCGCAACCTCTCCCTACGCTAATCAGAGCAGAGTGACGGGCGGCGCTATGTGACTCCAGCTTAAATAGAGGCTGGGTCACATGGTGCTCTGGCCAATCACAGCCATGCCAATAGTAGGCATGGCTGTGATGGCCTCTTGGGGCAAGTAGTATGACGCTTGTTGATTGGCTGCTTTGCAGCCTTTCAAAAAGCGCCAAGAAAGCGTCACAAAAGCGCGAAGAAAGCGACGAACACCGAACCCGAACCCGGACTTTTACGAAAATGTCCGGGTTCGGGTCCGTGTCACGGACACCCCAAAATTCGGTACGAACCCGAACTATACAGTTCGAGTTCGCTCATCCCTACTCATTATAACTCGCACTGCCTTTTTACCAATGTTCAGTCCTCCGGGGTGGTTTCTCACTCCATCCTGTATTTTTTATTTTTTATCCTTTATTATTTTCTGAAGCAAATATACAAGTTCTCATATCAACCAGTTAAAATTTACAAATATACTTTATACAAGTTAATACACTTGTTCCTTTTAACCCACCCCATCCCTTTTGTTTCCCTGCTGCGGAATCCGTCCGCATTTTAATATCTACCTTGATTTCGGTTTCCAAAAATTCCCAGTATAAGGGATCTTGGGAGCCTGAAGCAAGTAAGGGAGCCTACCCCCTCGGGGAGCCATCACTCCAATTTGATTGCCACTCTTCTTCTATAGGCTTCAATAGTGTCTAGCCGAGCCCTCCATTCATAAAAACTAGGGCTATTCTTCGTACCCCAATATTTAATTATCAAGGCCTTTGCCACCATAAAAGCATCCATGCTAACTCATAATTGGTAGGGGGTCAGCTCAGAGCGGGGGAAAAGACCCAATATTGCCTGCGTAAAACTTCGCTTCAATTTGATCTTATATCTTTTATATAATTTCTCATAAATACTAGTCCAAAACCCACGCACTTCTGGACAATTCCATAGTAGGTGACCTAACTCCGCATTTTCTGATGAACATTTCCAACACAAGTCCTTCCTTTCCTTATATATCTTGGTGAGGAAGGCGGGGGCGTAGTATAGGCGGTGAACAATCTTGAACTGTATCAATCTGTATTTCTGAGAGATCAATACTTTTTTTTATGTTTTGATATACCATATCCCATTCCAAGCTGTTCCCCTCGCCCAATTCAGCTTCCCAGCCTCCCTCACTTTTAAATATAGTTATTTCCCCCAAACAGTCCCGGAGTTTATGATATATTTGAGAGAGTGTAAGTTCAGTATCCTTAAATCTGAAAATAATAATCCAAAAAGGGGCTTGCCCTAATGGCCAATAAACTTTTGTCTTGAGTGCTCATATATGCGTGACTAATTTGTGCATACCTATATCTATCTAAGAAAGACGGTGTACCTTTTATTAATTCATCTAAAGGAATAATATTACCGTGTGATATTATATGAGTTAAGTGGTTAATTCTGCGTGAATTCCAGTATTTATAATCTACAATTGACTTAAATTCTTTTAAATTATAATTGTGCCAAAGTGGGGTAAAATAAGTAGGGAATGTCTCACCCAGTAATTTTTTTATCTTATTCCAAACCTTATTTAGTGTATCGCTAATCAAACATTGTTTTTTCCTCATGTCTAGGGATGATCGAACCCGAACATTTTCGTAAAAGTCTGGGTTCGGGTTCGGTGTTCGTCGCTTTCTTGGCGCTTTTTGAAAGGCTGCAAAGCAGCCAATCAACAAGCGTCATACTACTTGCCCCAAGAGGCCGTCACAGCCATGCCTACTATTGGCATGGCTGTGATTGGCCAGTGCAGCATGTGACCCAGCCTCTATTTAAGCTGGAGTCACATAGCGCCGCACGTCACTCTGCTCTGATCACTGTAGGGAGAGGTTGCAGCTGCGACGTTAGGGCGAGATTAGGCAGTGATTAACTCCTCCAAAAGACTTAATTCAGTGATCGATCTGCAGCTGTGGATCATTGAACTGCTGCTATTCAATTGCTCATTGTTTTTAGGCTGCCCAGAGCGTTTTTCATTCACTTTTTTCTGGGGTGATCGGCGGCCATTTTGTGTCTTGTGGTGCGCAAGCACAAGCTTCCACCAAGTACATTTAACCCTCAATAGTGTGGTTGTTTTTTGGCTATATCCTACACCGGTCAAGCTGTCACACCAAGTGCATTTAACCATCAATAGTGTGGTTATTTTTTGGCCATATACTACATCAGGGGCAAGCTGAGCCTGTCACCAAGTGCATTTAACCCTCAATAGTGTGGTTGTTTTTTTGGCTATATCATACATCAGGGTCAAGCTGTCACACCAAGTGCATTTAACCATCATTAGTGTGGTTATTTTTTGGCCATATACTACATCAGGGGAAAGCTGAGCCTGTCACCAAGTGCATTTAACCCTCAATAGTGTGGTTGTTTTTTGGCTATATCCTACATCAGGGTGAAGCTGTCACACCAAGTGCATTTAACCATCAATAGTGTGGTTATTTTTTGGCCATATCCCAGTCTAATTCTGTCTGTAAATGTATACCTGTCACCCAGCACCTAAATAATAGGCCTCAAATTTATAGTCAGCTAAATCTGTGGTTATTGCTGTGGCTGGGCAAGTTATTTAGTGTCCGTCAAAGCACAGTTTTTGTTCTGGGTTGAAATACAATTTAGCAATTCTCTAAATTAGTGGTTTCTGCTGTATCAGGCCTACTTTAAATCTATCCCTAAAAGGGTATATAAGATTCAAGGTGCTGATAGGGTCATTCTCAATAACTTCACACACACGCTACTGTGCATATCCCAGTCTAATTCTGTCCGTAAACGTACAGGGAGTGCAGAATTATTAGGCAAATGAGTATTTTGACCACATCATCCTCTTTATGCATGCTGTCTTACTCCAAGCTGTATAGGCTCGAAAGCCTACTACCAATTAAGCATATTAGGTGATGTGCATCTCTGTAATGAGAAGGGGTGTGGTCTAATGACATCAACACCCTATATCAGGTGTGCATAATTATTAGGCAACTTCCTTTTCTTTGGCAAAATGGGTCAAAAGAAGGACTTGACAGGCTCAGAAAAGTCAAAAATAGTGAGATATCTTGCAGAGGGATGCAGCACTCTTAAAATTGCAAAGCTTCTGAAGCGTGATCATCGAACAATCAAGCGTTTCATTCAAAATAGTCAACAGGGTCGCAAGAAGCGTGTGGAAAAACCAAGGCACAAAATAACTGCCCATGAACTGAGAAAAGTCAAGCGTGCAGCTGCCAAGATGCCACTTGCCACCAGTTTGGCCATATTTCAGAGCTGCAACATCACTGGAGTGCCCAAAAGCACAAGGTGTGCAATACTCAGAGACATGGCCAAGGTAAGAAAGGCTGAAAGACGACCACCACTGAACAAGACACACAAGCTGAAACGTCAAGACTGGGCCAAGAAATATCTCAAGACTGATTTTTCTAAGGTTTTATGGACTGATGAAATGAGAGTGAGTCTTGATGGGCTAGATGGATGGGCCCGTGGCTGGATTGGTAAAGGGCAGAGAGCTCCAGTCCGACTCAGACGCCAGCAAGGTGGAGGTGGAGTACTGGTTTGGGCTGGTATCATCAAAGATGAGCTTGTGGGGCCTTTTCGGGTTGAGGATGGAGTCAAGCTCAACTCCCAGTCCTACTGCCAGTTTCTGGAAGACACCTTCTTCAAGCAGTGGTACAGGAAGAAGTCTGCATCCTTCAAGAAAAACATGATTTTCATGCAGGACAATGCTCCATCACACGCGTCCAAGTACTCCACAGCGTGGCTGGCAAGAAAGGGTATAAAAGAAGAAAATCTAATGACATGGCCTCCTTGTTCACCTGATCTGAACCCCATTGAGAACCTGTGGTCCATCATCAAATGTGAGATTTACAAGGAGGGAAAACAGTACACCTCTCTGAACAGTGTCTGGGAGGCTGTGGTTGCTGCTGCACGCAATGTTGATGGTGATCAGATCAAAACACTGACAGAATCCATGGATGGCAGGCTTTTGAGTGTCCTTGCAAAGAAAGGTGGCTATATTGGTCACTGATTTTGTTTTTGTTTTGTTTTTGAATGTCAGAAATGTATATTTGTGAATGTTGAGATGTTATATTGGTTTCACTGGTAAAAATAAATAATTGAAAAGTGGTATATATTTGTTTTTTGTTAAGTTGCCTAATAATTATGCACAGTAATAGTCACCTGCACACACAGATATCCCCCTAAAATAGCTAAAACTAAAAACAAACTAAAAACTACTTCCCAAAATATTCAGCTTTGATATTAATTAGTTTTTGGGGTTCATTGAGAACATGGTTCAATAATAAAATGAATCCTCAAAAATACAACTTGCCTAATAATTATGCACTCCCTGTATATCTGTCACCCAGCGCCTAAATAATAGGCCTCAAATTTATAGTCAGCTAAATCTGTGGTTATTGCTGTAGCTGGTCAAGTTATTTAGTGTCCGTCAAAGCACAGTTTTTGTTCTGGGTTGAAATACAATTTAGCAATTCTCTAAATTAGTGGTTTCTGCTGTATCAGGCCTACTTTAAATCTATCCCTAAAAGGGTATATAAGATTCAAGGTGCTGATAGGGTCATTCTCAATAACTTCACACACACGCTACTGTGCATATCCCAGTCTAATTCTGTCCGTAAACGTACAGGGAGTGCAGAATTATTAGGCAAATGAGTATTTTGACCACATCATCCTCTTTATGCATGCTGTCTTACTCCAAGCTGTATAGGCTCGAAAGCCTACTACCAATTAAGCATATTAGGTGATGTGCATCTCTGTAATGAGAAGGGGTGTGGTCTAATGACATCAACACCCTATATCAGGTGTGCATAATTATTAGGCAACTTCCTTTTCTTTGGCAAAATGGGTCAAAAGAAGGACTTGACAGGCTCAGAAAAGTCAAAAATAGTGAGATATCTTGCAGAGGGATGCAGCACTCTTAAAATTGCAAAGCTTCTGAAGCGTGATCATCGAACAATCAAGCGTTTCATTCAAAATAGTCAACAGGGTCGCAAGAAGCGTGTGGAAAAACCAAGGCACAAAATAACTGCCCATGAACTGAGAAAAGTCAAGCGTGCAGCTGCCAAGATGCCACTTGCCACCAGTTTGGCCATATTTCAGAGCTGCAACATCACTGGAGTGCCCAAAAGCACAAGGTGTGCAATACTCAGAGACATGGCCAAGGTAAGAAAGGCTGAAAGACGACCACCACTGAACAAGACACACAAGCTGAAACGTCAAGACTGGGCCAAGAAATATCTCAAGACTGATTTTTCTAAGGTTTTATGGACTGATGAAATGAGAGTGAGTCTTGATGGGCTAGATGGATGGGCCCGTGGCTGGATTGGTAAAGGGCAGAGAGCTCCAGTCCGACTCAGACGCCAGCAAGGTGGAGGTGGAGTACTGGTTTGGGCTGGTATCATCAAAGATGAGCTTGTGGGGCCTTTTCGGGTTGAGGATGGAGTCAAGCTCAACTCCCAGTCCTACTGCCAGTTTCTGGAAGACACCTTCTTCAAGCAGTGGTACAGGAAGAAGTCTGCATCCTTCAAGAAAAACATGATTTTCATGCAGGACAATGCTCCATCACACGCGTCCAAGTACTCCACAGCGTGGCTGGCAAGAAAGGGTATAAAAGAAGAAAATCTAATGACATGGCCTCCTTGTTCACCTGATCTGAACCCCATTGAGAACCTGTGGTCCATCATCAAATGTGAGATTTACAAGGAGGGAAAACAGTACACCTCTCTGAACAGTGTCTGGGAGGCTGTGGTTGCTGCTGCACGCAATGTTGATGGTGATCAGATCAAAACACTGACAGAATCCATGGATGGCAGGCTTTTGAGTGTCCTTGCAAAGAAAAGTGGCTATATTGGTCACTGATTTTGTTTTTGTTTTGTTTTTGAATGTCAGAAATGTATATTTGTGAATGTTGAGATGTTATATTGGTTTCACTGGTAAAAATAAATAATTGAAAAGTGGTATATATTTGTTTTTTGTTAAGTTGCCTAATAATTATGCACAGTAATAGTCACCTGCACACACAGATATCCCCCTAAAATAGCTAAAACTAAAAACAAACTAAAAACTACTTCCCAAAATATTCAGCTTTGATATTAATTAGTTTTTGGGGTTCATTGAGAACATGGTTCAATAATAAAATGAATCCTCAAAAATACAACTTGCCTAATAATTATGCACTCCCTGTATATCTGTCACCCAGCGCCTAAATAATAGGCCTCAAATTTATAGTCAGCTAAATCTGTGGTTATTGCTGTAGCTGGTCAAGTTATTTAGTGTCCGTCAAAGCACAGTTTTTGTTCTGGGTTGAAATACAATTCCCAATTTTGCAATTTCCTAATTTAGTGGTTTCTGCTGTATCAGGCCTACTTTAAATCTATCCCTAAAAGGGTATATAAGATTCAAGGTGCAGATAGGGTTATTCTCAATAACTTGTGTGCAACAGACTAATAGGTCCTACAGTAGGTGGCCACGCTGTTTAAATATATAACAAAGTTTTTCAAGGGTCATGCGACCAAAGCGTGGCTTGAATCACCTACTGACTAAATTTTTATTTTTAATACATAAAACTTTTACTTTTATTATTGCAATTTAAAATTTAACACTCTAAATTATGTTTAAAAATCCTCAGGATGAGCAGTGAGTACTGATATATATTCCTGTGTACCTCTACTCAGTGTACACCACTGTGTAGGATAGCCCCTGATAATTTTCTCAGGGCTTCCCCAAATTCCTAAACCTTTTCAGCAACTTTATGTTTAGTTGCACATATATCTCTACTATGGAGACTCACAATGCCCATCTGACTCTAAAATCTAAAGTGTTCCTGCTTCCCTACATGTTTCGCCGACAAACTTCGGCGTCCTCAGGGGATATGCAGGTTTGCAGCGGAGGGGGCGGTCCCTAAGTTATAAATGTTCGGTTTATGGGAGTCGGTTCGAAGCGACCAATCCGGTCTTAGCTTTCACTGAATGGCAACATGCCTTTGGGCCTTTTGACTAGCAATCACCAATGCCAGCATTCTACCTGTCTTGCCTTTCTCAAAGAAATCTTGCTGTCCAGCAAAAAAGCATCTATGTTGCGCCTTTTCATAAAGAAAAGTCTTTGCCTCCATTAGTAATGATCGAGTGCCATTCTCATTTTGTTTGGCCAAGGCCGCCTCAAGCGCCCCGACCCTCTCTACCAATTCCTTTTCAGTGTTAGCATATTCTGCCCTTTTCCACATAATCCTCATACTATATGCCCCTCTTATCATGGCCTTGAAGGAATCCCACACATAATGTATGTGTGTGGATCCATAATTTAGTGCCCAGAATTCAGAAATGTCTTTCCCAATTTTTTCTTGGTCACCGACCACCTGTATCCAATGTGGGTTTAGCCTAAAGGATTTTTTCCCCACGGGGGGGGTAGAGAGTCAGCCCTCGAAATTAACATTGGAGTATGATCGGATATACCATGTGGTTCGTACTTCATTTTTTGAATCAGTTCAAAAAATTCTGCACTTGCTAGAAATAGATCTATCCTAGACATGGCCCTGCAAGATCTACTAAAACAGGAGAAAGCCGTTTTTTTTCCCATACAAGAACTGCCACACATCTATAAGACCCATCTCCTGGCAGATCCCGCTAAGGATCGTGGGTTGATCATTAATACTCGGATACCCTGTCCTTATTATCCATAATAGAATTAAAGTCTCCCGACACTAATATAGAACACGGATCCCACTGACATAAATACTCTACAAGTTTCCTAAGTACTTCCGAGGAGAAAGGGGGAGGAATATATACAAATGCAAGTACGCATATCAGTCCCTTCCACTGGCCATATAGGAATACAAATCTTCCCTCTTTATCAATCCATTGATCATCTGGCTCATAATCCACATTCCTATGTATGTAAACACTAACACCTCGTGAATAGGCCGAGTAGTGGGAGTGGTATTCGTACTGCGTCCAGGTTTTCGCATATATTTCAATTTTCCAACAGTAAAATGTGTCTCAATCAGCCCCACAATGGCAGGTAAATGTCTGGAGATGACATCATATACCACCCTTATTGGCATTAATAAGGCGTTTCTTAATCTCCCCAAATTGATTCCTCTTAAGCTGAGTAGAGAAAGAATAATATGGGTAGATCAAGATTTTGTTCCCGTTATAAATTAGATTGCCAAGTTCTCTCTTTCGCTTCAATACTTTATCGTGATCACTGGTGAAGAGAATTTTGGCCAACAGGCTACGCGGGGGGCTTCTGACAGGCAGTTTTTTATTAGGGACCCTGTGTGCCCATTCAACCATAAATAATGATGAAAAAGATTCTCGGCCCAGAGAGTCCATCAACCATTTCTGGATGAACCCCCCTGGGTCGTCCCCTTCCGATCCTTCCCGGAAAACCTATCAGTCGGATATTTCCTCTGCGTGACCTGTCCTCCAAGTCTGTTAGTTTCTCCTTAAGGGCCTTATGTTCTACATCAATCTTTTGACTTTTTTTTCCATTAAGGAGACTTTATGTTTAGTGGTGATTAGAGATAGCTCTGTTTCTTTAACTCTAGAACGTATTTTGTCCATATCATCCCTAATAAGAGAAATATCAGATTGCATTGAGGACACTGTAGTTGTCAATGTGCCTAAGGTTTGGTTAGTTATTTTTAAGGCCTCCAGAATGTCCCCCAATTTTTGCTCTATTGTTTCCATTCGCTTATATGTCTGATTATCCATAGCCTCTTTTTCACTATTTTCAGGAAGCGTTACAACATTTCTAGCTTCTTCTCTCTCCTCTGAGTGGGCGAGGGGTTTCATAGTACCTCTTGTTTTAGTTGGGGAGGATCTTAAGTACCTCTTAATGTTGGTTTTAGGGCTTTTACCTTCTACGCCTTCAGAGGCCGAGGTACCCAAGGATTTCCTATTTTGTGCTTTAGGGGCCATGTTCAAAAAACAATGGAGTACTGTGAGGTCACTGTTGAAGAAGCGGCAGAACACTACAAGGCCTCTGCCGAGAGGATGGGACACTAAGGTTACTGCCTAGGCAACGGAGCACTGTGGGGTCAGCACAAAAACAATAGGGCACTGTAAGGTCACTTTCAAAACAGCAGAATACTATAAAGTCACTATTAAAGCAACAGAGCACCACGAAGTCACCACCAGGGCAGCAGAATACTATAAAATCACTGCCAGCGCAATGAGGCACTGTAGATGTCAAGGCAGCAGGATACCGTGGAGTCACCGTTAAAGCAGCAGAGTACTACCAGACAACTGCCTAAGCAGCACGGCACTGTAGAGATACTGCTAAAACGGCAGGTACTGCTAAATCACTGTTGCGGCAGCACAGCAGTGCCAGGGCCCCCCTCAGATATAAAATAATGAAACCTTCTGCTGGAGAAAGTAAAACAAAAAACACATGGGGCCTTGAACAAGGATTCAGCTTGTGCTATTTGTTAATGTTGTTAGCAGACAAACAGATAATTTTCACCAAACTTGCCCGTCCTTGGTTCAAGCGATTTGCTGGGTCCGGATCGACATCTCCATGAACAGCTTCCTGCGAGGGCTGCAAAAGTTCACTCGTTGGTTTAAGGGACCGATGCAAAGCTGAAGACACAAACTTCACAGCAGCATGGCTCCACAGCTTCCTAAAACTGAGCCCACGCCATGCATAGCTGAAGCAACAGCTTCCTCAGCTCATCTGCTACACGGCAAGCCGAGGCTCCCCCTAGGGATCACGCACCGCATCGACCGCACGCACGAGCCCTTTGACTGCTCGCCATGCATACCAGCTGGAGTTCAGTAGCGGCAAACAAATCAGGGGGATAACTGTCCGCTCACCCCTCACTCATTCCCTCCCCAACACCACGGCACATCCAGCAAGCAGTCCTGCTCCAGACATCAGGTAAGTGAAAAACGCCGGTCAGTACAGAGTTCACTTCATTTCACAGGGCCTCCGAGTCATCGTCAGTGACCGATCAGCTGTGAGCGCAGGGAGAAGGGAGGGAGGGCATCCCAGAGGAGCAGAGGGGCGGGAGCCCGAAGCACGTCCTACCTCATGCTGCTCACTCCTATATTTGCCTCTAAGGCCTTTGACAGGGTGGAGTGGAGATTCCTCTGGAAGGTCTTAGAGAGGATGGGTTTTGGAACAAAGTTTATAAATATGGTTAAGCTTTTGTAAAAAAAAAAAAAAAAACTCCTAGGGTGAGGCTGAATATTAATAAGAAACTTAACAAGGTGTATCTTTATAGTGAGGGATACTCGTCAAGGATGTCCATTATCTCCATTATTATTTGATATTTATATCTAGCCCCTGCTAGAGTCAGGCAAGACCCTATGCCGTTTGAGACATTGGGAACAGATCGTATTTCCCTATATGCTGATGATGTTTTATTTTAGATAAAACATACTGATTCCATACATCGATAGGTTATTCGAGTGGTAATTCCTTTGGTGAGGTTTCGGATCTTGATATTAATTGGTCTAAAACTATTTTTATGCCCCTAGATAAATTACAACCCTTTACTGACGAGTTGTTACTGACTATTTCGGACTTGGGTATCATTATCTCTGCTAAGATTCAACACTTCCTAAAGTCGAATTTGATCCCATTGATAACGAAATTGAGATCTAAAATAAAGATATGGCTCTTTATATAGATAGAATATATTTGGTGAAGATTTTGCCTCAATTATTGTATATCCTCAGGAATTCCCCAGTATGGATTGAAGATAAGTTTTTTTAAGTTGATTAAGAGAATTATCAATTATCTACTCTGGGGGAGGGTTAAGGGGTTAGGGTTAAATCGGGGCATTTTTTATAAGCCAATGGAACAAAGAGGGTTAAATGTTCCCTATTTCAAAGGCTTTTTTTTATAGAATCACAACTATGGTTGTACCATGAATGGGAGAAAAGTCCACTATGTAAAACTTTGGTGAAGAGGTCGCACATGATAATATTTTTACCCTACTGGAATCTGGTCAATGAATGAATCCCCAACAGGACTATATAGTTGTTGCAGAGCTACTTATTAAGTCCTGGAGCACTATTAGAGATTGGTTTAGGATAAAGGGAT
Organism: Bufo gargarizans; assembly: GCF_014858855.1. Lineage (NCBI taxonomy): Eukaryota > Metazoa > Chordata > Amphibia > Anura > Bufonidae > Bufo > Bufo gargarizans. The sequence continues at coordinate 234,411,142 of NC_058084.1, forward strand.
CTCTTTGTTGTACACCCCTCTGGCATAATTATCATTTAAAGGCCCTAGACGAACTGGTTGGGGATCAGTATTGGCAAAAGAATAACATTCGGTATCTTACACAGGTGGTTGGAAATGGTTATATTTTTTCTTTTATGGAGTTACCACAAAGAGAAAATATTTCTAACTTATCTTGGTTTTGGTATTTTCAGTTACGTTCGGCACTTTCTAGTATAAAAGAAAAATTGTTTTGTGATATTGATATTTTTGCATGATTTCATAGTAAAGCCACCACAAAGAGCCTGGAGAAGGGATTGCCCAATGATTCAATCGGCTGATTGGGATAATATATTGGGGAATGTGACATTAGTTTATCATAATTTTAATAATACACTGGTTCAAATTAATATTTTACACAGAATTTATATTACACCTTTTTGGCTTAATAAGTGGGGTTTGAGAAACACTTCCAATTGTCCACGGTGTGATACACCTGAGGCTGATCATCTATATATTTGTTTTGGACCTGTATAGAATTACAAGAATACTGGAGGGCAATACACAACTATGCCATTCAAAAATTTAAAGTGGCAATTCCATTTATGGTAGAGTCCTGGATTTTGAGTGATCTATCCAGGGTTGGGTGCCATAAATATAAAAGGATTCTTTTGCTAAAGATAATGTTTTTAGCAAGACACTTGATTGCAAGCGCTTGGTTTACATCTAATGCTCCAAGTATTGATACATGGCTAAATCTCATTAACAAGATTAAAAGTTATGAAAAAATCTTATATCAACAAAGAAACATTAAGATATGGCGCAAATGAAAATCTTAATGAATCCTGCCTCAACCTTCTCAATATCCCCATTCTGCTTTGTTGTCGGCAGGGAAGGGAGACGCATCGCAAAAGGAGGGGGGTTGGGAGGGATTTGGGGGAGTAAGATAAAAAAATAAACAATAATCACTTAACAAAAAACTAGTTACTATCATTTTATGCATTATCTCCTTGGTATTTTCACAGTTAAGACATATTTTCCATTGCTGAATACTATGTCCCTAACCTTTTGGCAAACTTTGCATTGAACAATAGTATAGTGTGTGTACAGTCGTGGCCAAAAGTTTTGAGAAATACACAAATAATAGTTTTCACAAAGTTTGCTGCTAAACTGCTTTTAGATCTTTGTTTCAGTTGTTTCTGTGATGTAGTGAAATATAATTACACGCACTTCATACGTTTCAAAGGCTTTTATTTACAATTACATGACATTTATGCAAAGAGTCAGTATTTGCAGTGTTGGCCCTTCTTTTTCAGGACATCTGCAATTTGACTGGGCATGCTCTCAATCAACTTCTGGGCCAATTCCTGACTGATAGCAACCCATTCTTTCATAATCACTTCTTGGAGTTTGTCAGAATTAGTGGGTTTTTGTTTGTCCACCCGCCTCTTGAGGATTGACCACAAGTTCTCAATGGGATTAAGATCTGTGGAGTTTCCAGGCCATTGACCCAAAATGTCAACCTTTTGGTCCCCAATCCACTTAGTTATCACTTTTGCCTTATGGCACGGTGCTCCATCGTGCTGGAAAATGCATTGTTCTTCACCAAACTGTTGTTGGATTGTTGGAAGAAGTTGCTGTTGGAGGGTGTTTTGGTACCATTCTTTATTCATGGCTGTGTTTTTGGGCAAAATTGTGAGTGAGACCACTCCCTTGGATGAGAAGCACATGAATGGTCTCAGGATGCTTTACTGTTGGCATGACACAGGACTGATGGTAGCGCTCACCTTTTCTTCTCCGGACAAGCCTTTTTCCTGATGCCCCAAACAATCGGAAAGAGGCTTCATCAGCGAATATGACTTTGCCCCAGTTCTCAGCAGTCCATTCACCGTATTTTTGTGCAGAAGATCAATCTGTCCCTGATGGTTTTTTTGGGGAGAGAAGTGGCTTCTTTGCTGCCCTTCTTGAAACCAGGCCATCTTCCAAAAGTCTTTGCCTCACTGTGCGTGCAGATGCACTCACACCTGCCTGCTGCCATTCCTGAGAAAGCTCTGCACTGGTGGCACTCCGATCCCGCAGCTGAATCCTCTTTAGGGGACGATCCTGGCGCTTGCTGGACTTTCTTGGACGCCCTGAAGCCTTCTTAACAAGAATTGAACCTCTTTCCTTGAAGTTCTTGATGATCCTATAAATTGTTGATTGAAGTGCAATCTTAGTAGCCACAATATCCTTGCCTGTAAAGCCATTTTTATGCAACGAACTGATGGCTGTACGCGTTTCTTTGCAGGTCACCATGGTTAACAATGATTTCAAGGATCACCCTCCTTTTAACAGGTCGAGTCTGCCATTTTAGCCCAATCAGCCTGACATAATGATCTCCAGCCTTGTGCTCGTCAACATTCTCACCTGAGTTAACAAGACGATTGCTGAAATGATCTCAGCAGGTCCTTTAATGACAGCAATGAAATGCAGTGGAAAGGTTTTTTGGGGATTAAGTTAATTTTCATGGCAAAGAAGACTATGCAATTCATCTGATCACTCTTCATAACATTCTGGAGTATATGCAAATTGCTATTATAAAAACTTAGAAAGCAACTTTTCCAATTTCCAATATTTATGTAATTCTCAAAACTTTTGGCCACGACTGTATATGAGGAATACTGATGATTTTCTTCTTTATATAAATTGCATTTAGCATTTTTTGGCAGTTTTTTTCCCTTTGCAGCCTCTGTCTCTAGTTTGCAGTTCTCCAGGATATGCTAGGTGGAGACTAGCTGCCATCCACTGAACACAGAAAACAGAGGATAATCTGCATCCCAACTCACTCAGAGGCAGCACCAAGATCATGGAGGAGGTTGGAAAGAACTACTGACCTTCATGGAAATGAATTTAGCATTTGGGCTGAGAAAAATAATGTCTATACAGGCTCTCTTGCTATGCCCCTCTCTGAACTGCTGCTCACTCCTTTCCCTCCCCTCCCCATATATTTGCATTAAGATGTGTGATATAATCCTTCTGTAAGCCACTCCCATCCTGAACAGTTGCATGCATAAATACAGTAACAGAACCAAACTGAAGGTATAGATACAATACCAAGCTGTACGAATAGATAAAGTAACAGAACCAAGCTGTATATACAGTAACAGAACCAACCTGCATGTATAAATACAGTTAAAAAACCAAGTAAGGCTAGTTTCACACTTGTGGCAGGACGGATCCGGCAGGCTGGTCTCGCTGTCGGATCCGTCCTTCCGCTGTTTTGCCGGACCACCGCTCCGTCCCCATTAACTATAATGGGGATGGGGGCGGCGCTCCGGCGCAGTACGGCAGTGCACGGTGAAAGGCCGCCGGACTAAAAGTCCAGCATGTCTGACTTTTTAGTCCGGCGGTCTCTGACCGCAAACTGCCGTACTGCGCCGGAGCGCCGCCCCCCATTATAGTCAATGGGGACGGAGCGGTAGTCCGGCGATACAGCAAAACAGCGGAAGGACGGATCCGACAGGGAGACCAGCCTGCCGGATCCGTCCTGCCATAAGTGTGAAACTTATAGATACAGTATCAGAACCAAGCTGTATGCATAGATCCAATAACAAAACCAACCTGTGTGTATAGATACAATAACAAATTCAAGCTGTGTGCATAGATACAGTAACAGAACTAAGCTGTATGAATATATACAATAACAGAACCAAGCTGCATCCACAGATAGAGTATCAGAACCAATCTGTACGTATAGATACAGTAACAGAACTAAACTGTATGCATAGATACAATAACAGAACCAAGCTGTACTGTATGTATACATACAGTAACAAAACCAAGCTTTGTTTATAGATACAATAACAAATTCAAGCTGTGTGCATAGACACCGTAACAAACTTGCATGTATAGCTACAGCACTAACCTGTATGTATTGATACAGTAACAGAACTAACCAACATGTATTGATACAGTAACAGAAGCAACCTGCGTGTATAGATACAGTACAAAGCTGTAAAAATAGATAGTGTAACAGAACCAAGCTGTATCCATACATACAGTAACAGAACCAAGCAGTGTGCATAGATACAGAACCAGGCTATATATATATATAGATACAGTAACAAAACCAAGCTGTTAGTATAGATACAGTAACAGAACCAAGCTGTATCCATAGATACAGAAGCAACTTGCATGCATAGATACAGTAACAGAAGCAACCTGCGTATGCAGATAGGGTAACAATATAAGGCCTCATGCACACGCCAGGTTTTTTTTGCCATCCGCAAAAACGGGTTCCGTAGTTCCATGATCCGTGTCTGTTTTTTCTTTCGTGGGTCCTCCTTGATTTTTGGAGGATCCACGGACATGAAGGAAAAAGTCGTTTTGGTGTCCGCCTGGCCATGCGGAGCCAAACGGATCTGTCCTGACTTACAATGCAAGTCAATAGGAACGGATCTGTTTGACGTTGACACAATATGGTGCAATTGCAAACGAATCCGTCCCCTATTAACATTCGATGTAAAGTCAGGATTCCCTATTATACCATCGGATCGGAGTTTTTTCCAATCCGATGGTATATTTTAACTTGAAGCGTCCCCATCACCATGGGAACGCCTCTATGTTAGAATATACCATCGGATTTGAGTTAGATCGTGGAAACTCAGATCCGACAGCATATTCTAACAGAGGCATTCCCATAGTAATGGGGACACTTCAAGTTAGAATATACTACGAACTGTGTACATGACTGCCCCCTGCTGCCTGGAAAAACCTGATCTCTTACAGGGGGCTGTGATCCGCACAATTAACCCCTCCGGGCCGACCCCCCTCACTCCCCAGTTTTAATTTCATTGGTGGCCAGTGCGGCCCCCCCCGGCCCCCCTTCCCTCCTTCTATTGTATTAATTTCATTGGTGGCCAGTGTGCGGCCTCCCCTCGCCCCCCCCCCCCCCTCAGATCATTGGTGTCAGCGGAGAGTTCCGTTAGGAGTCCCAGTTTAATCGCTGGAGCTCTGATTGGTAACCATGGCAACCAGGACGCTACTGCAGTCCTGGTTGCCATGGTTACTTAGCAATATTAGAAGCATCATACTTACCTGCTGCGCTGTCTGTAACCGGCCGGGAGCTTCTCCTACTGGTAAGTAACAGGTCTGTGCGGCGCATTGCTTAATGATCTGTCACTTACCAGTAGGAGGAGCGCCCAGCCGGTCACAGACAGCGCAGCAGGTAAGTATGATGCTTCTAATATTGCTAAGTAACCATGGCAACCAGGACTGCAGTAGCGTCCTGGTTGCCATGGTTACCAATCGGAGCCCCAGCGATTAAACTGGAACTCCGACCGGAACTCTCTGCTGCCACCAATGATCGGGGGGGAAGGCCGCACACTGGCCACCAATGAAATGAATAAAATAGAAGGAGGGAGGGGGGGAGCACACTGGCCATCAATGAAATTAATACAATAGAGGGAGGGAGGGGGGGGCCGGGGGCCGCACGCTGGCCACCAATGAAATGAATACAATACAGGGAGGGAGGGGGGCCACCAATGAAATTAATACAATAGAGGGAGGGGGGCAGGGGTAGGCCCGCACTGGCCACCAATAAAGTTAATACAATAGAGGGAGGGAGGGGGGCCGCACTGGCCACCAATGAAATTAATACAATAGAGGGAAGGGGGGCCGCACTGGCCACCAATGAAATTAAAACTGGGGAGGGAGGGGGGTCTGCCCCCTGCTGCCTTTCAGCCCCTGATCTCTTACAGGGGGCTATGATATGCACAATTAACCCCTCAGGTACGACACCTGAGGGGTTAATTGTGCGGATCACAGCCCCCTGTAAGAGATCGGGTGCTGCCAGGCAGCAGTCATGTACACAGTTCTTAGTATATTCTAACTTGAAGCGTCCTCACAAAGTGAAAACTTAGCTCTGAAAAATCTTTTATGCAGATGGATCTTCGGATCCGTCTGTATGAAAGTAGCCTACGGACACAGATCACTGATGCGGATGACAATCTTGTGTGCATCCGTGTTTTTTCACGGACCCATTGACTTGAATGGGTCCGTGAACCGTTGTCCGTCAAAAAAATAGGATAGGTCTTATTTTTTTGACGGACACGGATCACGGACGCGGATGAACAATGATGCATTTTTCAAGAGTTTTCAACGGACCCATTGAAAGTCAAGGGGTCTGCATAAAATGACGGAAAACGGAACAACGGACACGGATGCACACAATGGTCGTGTGCATGAGGCCTAAAGCTGCATGTATAGAAACAGTAAGAGAACCAAGCTGCATATATTGATACAGTAACAGAACCAAGCTGTATGTACAAATATAATAACAGAACCAAGCGGTATCTATAGATACAGTAAAAACCAAGCTGTATGTAGAGATACGGTAACAGAACCAAACTGCATCCACAGATAGATTATCAGAACCTAGCTGTGTGCATAGATACAGTAACAGAACCAATATGTATGTATACAAACTAGGGTTGTTACGGGTAACGAAATATTTTTTGTCACGGTATCGATACGATACTCCCTGTGCTGAGGGGTTAACTGCAGCTGATTTGCTGCCAGTACCCACCTCCTGTACTAAAGGTTAATTATCATTGGTGGCGCAGTGAGCCCCCCTCCCCCCAGTATTAAAATAATTGGTGGTGCAGTGTGCCCGTCCTCAACCCCCCCCCCCCCCCGTATTAAAATCATTAACGTATAAATATATATATATATAGATTCTATGGTGACAGATGCCACTGTATGGTGTCAGTCGGAGGCATCTGTTAACATAAACATCTTATGTATACATTAGACGAATGGCAAAACGTGATGTGAAACCGGCCTTAGTGTGCCATGATAGTGCCTAGTGCCAAGCACTAGAGGCAGAGAAGGGAGGCTGCAATGTACTGAATGCTATAGTACAGAATGCTGGCAGAGGGCAGAGCCTGGTCCTGGTGATCAGTGGTGTGGACTGTATTCTACAAGCCTCACTCCACAGTATCATGTACTGAAATCTACAGTAATTACTGTAAAGATATTAGCCCAACCCCCCGAAAAGTAATAGATTTAGTGACTATATAATCACCAACATATAGGGACTAAATAATTCTACCATATTGGATAATAGCTCATATCATAACTGGATGAAAAAACAATGTAAAGTTATAGCTCCATACCATGACTGGATAACAAAACACTGTAATGGGATAACGCCGTCATGCAGTGACTGGATAACGCCGTCATGCAGTGACTGGATAACGCCGTCATGCAGTGACTGGATAACGCCGTCATGCAGTGACTAGGGATGAGTGAACCCGAACTGTATAGTTCGGGTTCATACCGAATTTTGGGGTGTCCGTGACACGGACCCGAACCCGAACATTTTCGTAAAAGTCCGGGTTCGGGTTCAGTGTTCGTCGCTTTCTTGGCGCTTTTTGAAAGGCTGCAAAGCAGCCAATTAACAAGCGTCATACTACTTGCCCCAAGAGGCCATCACAGCCATGCCTACTATTGGCATGGCTGTGATTGGCCAGTGCAGCATGTGACCCAGCCTCTATTTAAGCTGGAGTCACGTAGCGCCGCACGTCACTCTGCTCTCATCAGTGTAGGGAGAGGTTGCAGCTGCGACGTTAGGGCGAGATTAGGCAGTGATTAACTCCTCCAAAAGACTTCATTCCGAGATCGATCTGCAGCTGTGGATGATTAAACTGCTGCTATTCAATTGCTCACTGTTTTTAGGCTGCCCAGAGCATTTTTCAGTCACTTTTTTCTGGGGTGATCGGTGGCCATCTTGTGTCTTGTGGTGCGCCAGCACAAGCTGCCACCAAGTACATTTAACCCTCAATAGTGTGGTTATTTTTTGGCTATATCCTACATCAGGGTGAAGCTGTCACACCAAGTGCATTTAACCATCAATAGTGTGGTTATTTTTTGGCCATATACTACATCAGGGGCAAGCTGTCACTAAGTGCATTTAACCCTCAATAGTGTGGTTGTTTTTTGGCTATATACTACATCAGGGTGAAGCTGTGACACCAAGTGCATTTAACCATCAATAGTGTGGTTATTTTTTGGCCATATACTACATCAGGGGCAAGCTGAGCCTGTCACCAAGTGCATTTAACCCTCAATAGTGTGGTTGTTTTTTGGCAATATCCTACATCAGGGTGAAGCTGTCACACCAAGTGCATTTAACCATCAATAGTGTGGTTATTTTTTGGCCATATACTACATCAGGGGCAAGCTTAGCCTGTCAGCAAGTGCATTTAACCCTCAATAGTGTGGTTGTTTTTTGGCTATATCCTACATCAGGATGAAGCTGTCACACCAAGTGCATTTAACCATCAATAGTGTGGTTATTTTTTGGCCATATACTACATCAGGGGCAAGCTGAGCCTGTCAGCAAGTGCATTTAACCCTCAATAGTGTGGTTGTTTTTTGGCTATATCCTACATCAGGATGAAGCTGTCACACCAAGTGCATTTAACCATCAATAGTGTGGTTATTTTTTGGCCATATACTACATCAGGGGCAAGCTGAGCCTGTCACCAAGTGCATTTAACCCTCCAGAGTGTGGTTGTTTTTTGGCTATATCCTACATCAGGGTGAAGCTGTCACACCAAGTGCATTTAACCATCAATAGTGTGGTTATTTTTTGGCTATATCCTACATCAGGGTCAAGCTGTCACACCAAGTGCATTTAACCATCAATAGTGTGGTTATATTTTTGCCATATCCCATGGTTATTTCTTGGCCATATCCCAGTCTAATTCTGTCTGTAAACGTATACCTGTCATCCAGCGCCTAAATAATAGGCCTCAAATTTATAGTCAGCTAAATCTGTGGTTATTGCTGTAGCTGGGAAAGTTATTTAGTGTCCGTCAAAGCACAGTTTTTGTTCTGGGTTGAAATACAATTCCCAATTTAGCAATTTCCTAATTTAGTGGTATCTGCTGTATCAGGCCTACTTTAAATTTATCCCTAAAAGGGTATATTAGATTCAATGTGCAGATAGGGTCATTCTCAATAACTTCACACACGCTACTGTGCATATCCCAGTCTAATTCTGTCTGTAAACGTATACCTGTCACCCAGCGCCTAAATAATAGGCCTCAAATTTATAGTCAGCCAAATCTGTGGTTACCACCACCTGATACGCAACGTGTTAGCAGGAGGCAACATTTCACTAACATGGTGGAACAGTACATGTGCACACCCCTCCACGTACTGACTGATGGTTCGGCCCCATTCAACTTCTGGGTCTCTAAATTGTCCACGTGGCCAGAGCTAGCCTTTTATGCCTTGGAGGTGCTGGCCTGCCCGGCGGCCAGCGTTTTGTCTGAACATGTATTCAGCACGGCAGGGGGCGTCATTACAGACAAACGCAGCCGTCTGTCTACAGCCAATGTGGACAAGCTGACGTTCATAAAAATGAACCAGGCATGGATCCCACAGGACCTGTCCATCCCTTGTGCAGATTAGACATTAACTACCTCCCCTTAACCATATATTATTGTACTCCAGGGCACTTCCTCATTGAATCCTATTTTTATTTTCATTTTACAATTATATTGGGAGGCAACCCAAAGTTGAATGAACCTCTCCTCTGTCTGGGTGCCGGGGGCCTAAATATATGACAATGGACTGTTCCAATGTTGGGTGATGTGAAGCATGATTTTCTGCTATGACATGCAGACTGATTCTCTGCTGACATGAAGCCAGATTCTCTGTTACGGGACCTCTCTCCTCTACCTGGGTGCCTGGGCCTAAATATATGACAATGGACTGTTACAGTGGTGGGTGACGTGAAGCCTGATTCTCTGCTATGACATGCAGACTGATTCTCTGCTGACATGAAGCCAGATTCTCTCTTATGGGACCTCTCTCCTCTGCCTGGGTGCCTGGGCCTAAATATATGACAATGGACTGTTACAGTGGTGGCTGACTTGAAGCCTGATTCTCTGCTATGACATGCAGACTGATTCTCTGCTGACATGAAGCCAGATTCTCTGTTATGGGACCTCTCTCCTCTGCCTGGGTGCCTGGGCCTAAATATATGACAATGGACTGTTACAGTGGTGGCTGACGTAAAGCATGATTCTCTGCTATGACATGCAGACTGATTCTCTGCTGACATGAAGCCAGATTCTCTGTTACGGGACCTCTCTCCTCTGCCTGGGTGCCTGGGCTTAAATATATGACAATGGACTGTTACAGTGGTGGCTGACGTGAAGCCTGATTCTCTGCTATGAAATGCAGACTGATTCTCTGCTGACATGAAGCCAGATTCTCTGTTAAGGGACCTTTCCCCTCTGCCTGGTTGCCTGGGACTAAATATCTGACAATGGACTGTTACAGTGGTGGGTGACGTGAAGCCAGATTCTCTGCTATGGGACCTCTCTCCAATTGATATTGGTTAATTTTTATTTATTTTATTTTTATTCATTTCCCTATCCACATTTGTTTGCAGGGGATTTACCTACATGTTGCTGCCTTTTTGCAGCCCTCTAGCTCTTTCCTGGGCTGTTTTACAGCCTTTTTAGTGCCTAAAAGTTCGGGTCCCCATTGACTTCAATAGAGTTCGGGACGAAGTTCGGGTCGGGTTCGGATCCCGAACCCGAACATTTCCGGGAAGTTCGGCCGAACTTCTCCAACCCGAACATCCAGGTGTTCGCTCAACTCTAACAACCATCTAATAATTCAAGATCAATTTACGGTAGTAGTTGGTGCACCCCAAAAATCGCATGAGTGTTTTCAGATTTTCGGGTTGATCCCAGTCCAACACAGCACAGACTTTTTCTGGATCCATACGAAAAACCCGAAGATGAAAGTAGGTAACCCAGGAATTGCACTTCCGGAACCATAAATACATACTTCTCCATCTTAGCATACAATTTATTCTCCCTTAGGATCTGTAAGACCTGTCTCACATGATCGTGATGTTTCTCCATGTCAGGGGAATAAATTAAAATATAATCTAGATACACCACGACAAACCTGCCTACCAGATGATGAAAGATGTCATTGATGACATTTTGAAAAATAGCAGGAGCATTGGTCAACCCAAAAGGCATGACCAAATTCTCAAAATGACCTTCAGGGGTATTAAAGGCCGTCTTCCATTTGTCCCTCTTCTTGATCCTTACCAGATTATATACCCCCTCAAATCCAACTTAGAGAACACCTTGGCACCGACAATCTGATTTAACAAATCTGGGATCAAATGAAGGGGATAGGGATCACGGACAGTAATGCGATTAAGCTCACAGAAGTCCAAACATGGCATAAGGGTTCAGTCCTTCTTTTTTACAAAGAGGAACCCTGCAGGCACTGTTTATTTGGATGGTCTAATATGACCTTTAGCCAAGCTCTCAGTCATATGTTCTTGCATGGCTACTCTTTCAGGTTCCCGAAAGATTATACAAACGAGACTTGGGCAATCTAGCTCCGGGAATAAGGTTGACGGGGCAATCATACTCCCGATGAGGAGGCAACTCTTGGTCTCTACTTTCAGAGAATAATCTGTAATCAGGAAAATCAGTAATAAAAGAAGGTACAATTTTAGTGGTTACAACAGAAAGCTACGTGTTAAGACAGTTGTCTATGCAAAAATCACTGCAATCAACAATCTGTCTCGCTTGCCAATCAATAGTAGGGTTATGTTTGGATAACCAAGGTAAACCTAGCACCAGAAGAGCAGGCAGACACTCCACCACAAAACATGAAATGGATTCTTGATGAGAATATCCCAGCTTTATGAGAATGTCCTGCACAATTTGTGACAAATACTTTTGTGAGAGTGGAGCGGAATCAATCGCAAACACCAAAATATTTTGGTCTAACGCGTTTGTTGTCAAACCATGCATACGGACGAATTAGCCGTCCACTAGGTTATCCCCTGCCCCACTGTCAGTAAATACATTAATTCCCACAGTTTTGGAGCCTAGCGCCACCTTGTCAGGCAGGAGAAATCGGGTACTACCAAATAAAAGACAAAAGTACAGGGTGGGCCATTTATATGGATACACCTTAATAAAATGGGAATGGTTGGTGATATTAACTTCCTGTTTGTGACACATTAGTATATGTGAGGGGGGAAACTTTTCAAGATGGGTGGTGACCATGGCGGACATTTTGAAGTCGGACATTTTGAATCCAACTTTTGTTTTTTCAATTGGAAGAGGGTCATGTGACACATCAAACTTATTGGGAATTTCACAAGAAAAACAATGATGTGCTTGGTTTTAACGTAACTTTATTCTTTCATGAGTTATTTACAAGTTTCTGACCACTTATTCAATGTGCTGCCCATTGTGTTGGATTGTCAATGCAACCCTCTTTTCCCACTCTTCACACACTGATAGCAACACCGCAGAAGAAATTCTAGTACAGGCTTCCAGTATCCGTAGTTTCAGGTGCTGCACATCTCGTATCTTCACATATCTCGCGAGACAGCCGTGCGGAGGTCAGCCACCTCCAAAGACAATCCCTGCATACGATCGACCAATGCAGATACCGTATCCATCGCTGCACTGACACAAACAAAATGCCTTTTTTTGGACAGTTGATAATGTCACGAATAATGGAGAGGGGATACCACCAAATGACACACAGAAGGAATAGACCAGAGTCTAGACCTCAAAGCTAAGGGAGAGGGATGGTGACCTCCTAGGATTCCGTAGACCTCTCCCTGACTCCTGCCAGTATAAGTAGACCCTGAAGGTGGAGCTACTCATACACCAAAACCTAGGCCCTGAAGACCCTGGAAGGCCCTAGGAATGGTGGCAGGGAATAAGACTACTGGTTCCTTCCCAGATGAAGGAACCAGCGTCTCCCTGAGGCCTAGACAACACCACACACAAGCAAAAAACTAAATGCAAGACAAAATGCACTTAGCTTAAAGCAGAATGGAGGAGCAGGAGATCCAAAAGAATAACACACCAGCTCAACCAACTCCAGCACGAAATATCAACCGCAAGGTAAGGCGTGTGAGTCAAAACTAAATAAGGCCTCAGTAATGACTACAAGCTGCACCTGACAAGAGGTGTGGTCATTACCAAACAACACTGATAGGAATAAACAGAGAGACTGTCAGATACACTCACGTGCCGCCAGTCTCTCCGATCTTCTCACCTCTGTCATGGGAGGGACTGTGACAATGGGTGACTTGCATTATTCCTTCCCATGTGCATAACCTTACATTTGTCAGTGTTAAACTTCATCTGCCACTTATCTGCCCAAGCCTCCATTCTATCCAGATCCATCTGCAGCCGTATACTGTCCTCTTCCGTGTTAATTGCTTTACACAGTTTAGTATTGTCATTCGTATCTCCATTTATAATCCAATGCTTACATGCATCACCGCAGTATGCGCAGTACATTGCCCACTGTGGTCAGAGGCATATTGATATGCAGTGTGCATGCGCCGGTTACTGGTTACTTAACCGGCACATGTAAACTGCATATCACTATGCCCTTGCCCACAGTGGGTAATGTACTGCCCAGGCCCGGCCGTGATGCTTTGGAGACTCTCAAAAACTACACCAAGGTACCATCAGTGTTATGGACTTGAGTCCCACAGAGCTATATTATCAGTTTAAAACACGTCATGTAGGTGACAAACTCCCTTTAAGGCCAACTGAGTGGAGCATGGTCAAGAGAGGTTTGTGGTCTACCGCTGCAGAGAGATCCAGAAGACTCAGTAGAGAATATTTGCCATTCTTTGCTGTCAGGAGGTTGTTAGAAAAAATCCAGATTGTACGGGGTCAAGAAGACAGGTGCACTTGGCCATATATTCAATATGGGTAACTAATTCTTATTGTATTTTTGTTTATCACTCTATTCAGGTAGTTTTATTGTGGACTAGGTTTCAAATGATGGATAATTTTTGTGATATTGCCCGGATTATTTGATAATGGTGATTGATATCCCCTTCCGGGACTTCTATATATTATTCTCTATATGTATACTTTGTTGATCCCCCTCCATAATAAGCTTAGAACATTCTAGGGAACTATTTATCCATACCCTTATGATGTATTAGGTGACAGTTATACTTTGTGCAGCTTTATTTTGATAGGATGAGGTATTTTCTGTTCATCTCACTTGGGCTACTAGTTTGATTTATTACAGGAGTGTACTGTGGTGAACCTTCCCAGGAGTGGTACATCAATGACTCATCCAGGAGGTTACAAAAAAAGCTGAACAACACTGCAGGCATCGCTTGCCTCAGTTAAGAACAGTGTTCATGATTCAACAATAAGAAAGAGACTGGGCAAAAATGGTATCCATGGGAGAGTTCCAAAGCGAAAAACACTGAACACAAAGGCCCATCTCACATTTGCCAAAAAATATCTTGATAACCCACAAGCCTTTTAAGAAAATATTCTGTGGACTGACAAGGCAAAAGTGTAACTTTTGGAAGGTGTGCATCCCCTTACATCTGGCATAAAACTAACACAGCATTTCAGAAAAAGAACATCATACTGACAGTGAAACATGATGGTGGTAGTGTGATGGTCTGGGACTTTCTGTAATTGATGGAACCATAAATTATGTTCTCTACCAGAAAATCCTGAAGGAGAATGTCCAGCCATCAGTTTTAAGCCCTATCACTGCCCCTTTGCTGCTTTGACATACCCATGGACATAACATAAGTAGGAGATGCAGTGACATGGTCATGTGACCACAACCCAGAAGAAAGACAAACGCAATAAAGATAAAACTGCAATATTTTTTTTAATGCACTAAATCTTACATATACTATAGACTTAAGTTTTGAAAACAGGACTTTATACATAGAAACTATGCAAAGATGTTACGGCAGTCAACCAACAGGTCCGGAGAATTGCAGGAATCTTCTCAGAAGAACAGAAGCATCAATGTTCTCAACTGGCTCCCAAGACAGATATTCAGAACTAAAACCTTTCCAACATACCAGGAAGAATGTTTTACACCTCAAAAGGGCCAATGAAGCGCACTGCCAACTTGTATGAGGGTACCAAGAGTCTGATGGCTTTTGTCCCCAGAAGAAAGTTAAGGTGGTCCTACTCTTGCATTTAGCAAACGTATTTATATGAGCAGAGGCCTGTAGCAAAGGAGCTTTAGTTTCTCGTCAGATCTGGGCAAACTTCTTGACAGTGGGGTCAGCTGCAGAAACTTCAGAGGAAACAGTTACTGGGAACATAATATGTAATTGATGACCGCACACTATAAAGAAAGGGGTCTTGCTGGTAGAATTACTGGGATTGTTATTGTAAGTAAACTCTGCCCAGGGTGGTAAAGCAACCCAATTGTTATGTGATGCAGAAATGTGCATCCAATTGATGTGTTCCACCTGCCCAATGGTCTGCACCTAAGGGTCGGAGTGGTTGCACCTAAGGGTCGGAGTGGGTGCACTTAAGGGTCGGAGTGGGCGCACTTAAGGGTCGGGGAGGTTGCACCTAAAAGTCGGGGTGGTTGCACCTAAGGGTCGGGGTAGGTGCACCTAATCGTTGGGGTGGTTGCACCTAAGGAACAGACTGGGTGCACCTAAGGGTCGGGGTGGGTGCACCTAATCATTGGGGTGGTTGCACCTAAGGGTCGGGGTGGTTGCACCTAAGGGTCGGGGTGGGTGCACCTAAGGGTCGGGGTGGGTGCACCTAATCGTTGGGGTGGGTGCACCTAATGACTAGGGTGGGTGCACCTAAAAGTTGGGGTGGTTGCACCTAAGGGTCGGGGTGGGTGCACCTAATCGTTGAGATGGTTGCACCTAAGGGTCGGAGTGGTTGCACCTAAGGGTCGGGGTGGGTGCACCTAATCGTTGGGGTGGTTGCACCTAAGGGTCGGAGTGGTTGCACCTAAAAGTCGGGGTGGTTGCACCTAAGGGTCGGGGTGGGTGCACCTAATCGTCGGAGTGGTTGCACCTAAGGGTCGGACCCCATGACTAAGTGACCTAAGTATAGTGACTTTAGTTTCAAATCTGTGCAACTAGGAGCAATTTGAAAATTTTCCTTGTCAAAGTCAATGGGAAAAACTTGGATTGCTTAGCCGTGGACATTTTTAGTGGCAGCAGGGATAGCTGAATGTTTTGATATAAGATTTGTGTAGGTGGGCCTGAAAATGAGGGAGTGGTGGCAGTTTAGAAATCATGTCCTGATTTTTCAGCTTTTGCCAGCTCCCACTCTAGCTTTGCCATTCATTCCTATGGGACAACTTTCGCCACAAGAACCACGATATTCCGTGTAACCATTCGGCGAAACGTTTCACAAAGTAATAGCAATCCGATCAGGAACAATCTGCACGTTTTGGGAGATTTTTGTCTATGTAGTGTAAAAACTGTGGGAGGAGTTAGGGTGGCAAATTTGGCTATAATAAGAATAATATATATGTGAGATAACATTAAGTGGTCTTGCTATGCAAGAACACTTAGAGGTCAGATCTAGAGAAAAAAACAGAATGTCGTCCAGTTAAACCACGACAGACGCATATAAGACTTTTATTGACAAATTTCTGTAAGACAGTGGGAGCATTGTACATTATTCGGACTCTCCGTAGTTTGTCAAAGAGTTCGGGAATAGTCAATTCATGGCCGAAGAAATCCGCCCTTTTTAACGACGAAAATGGCAGCCCCAATGAGAGAGGAGGACTTCCGGATAAATCATCTCTCAAGGTGCACAGTAGTCAGGCACTGGTGAACGTCACTGTGAGCCCCAACAAATAATTTTCCTGTTGTCCCAGTTGATCACAGGAGGATGAAGGTGGAGACAGGGTAACCTCAAAAGGAGAGGGCTGACAGATTTGGTTAGAATATAAAAGGTGATCTTCTGTGAATGCAGAAGTCCCATCTGGAGATCCAAGGGAACAGTGGCATGTACAATACAGTCAGGAAGAGGCATGGCGGTCTCCATCCCTGTACAGTGCATGTGCCAAATGCGCTGCCTTGAGACTTCAGGGCAGGTTGTGAAAATATCTTCTGCCTTGCCCTGTCAGTTACAATGGTGGCGGCATGACAAGAAATGTAAAGAAGTGGGTGGTAATTAGCATAAACATAAAGACACTGATTTCTACACAATAAGGCCACATATTGAAATAGGACTAAGACCATTAGAAAGTACTAATGAGCATGCATCTCACATGCAAGTTGGAATTATGATGTATGTATCTGGTGACAGATTCCCTTTAAGGTCAGGTGTGCAAAGTAAAAATAGGTAAATACAATTTCTGATAAGCAACAATAGATCCCTCTGTTTCATTAATTAGTCAACAAAAATGATGCCAAAAGGAAAATCCATGTGAGAAACACACCCCATGAATCAATAGCTTGTAGAACCACCTTTAGTAATCGTAATTAAAGGAGTTATCCAAGGTGTAAAACATCTCCCCCAATGCCCTGGCACCTGCGTAGCACCTACCCCTCACACGGTCGCTGCTGCATCCGACAATGGGGGAGCTTTGGGGGAAAGCAGTTGCCATTCGTGGAGAAGGAGCTAGGCGGATGCCGGGGAGCGAGGTAAGTACCATCCATAAGTAAGTGGTTTTTGTATGACTTGATCAGAAATTCTGCCTACTCTTCTTTACAATGTTACTTTATTTCATTGGAGTTTGTAGGCAATTATTTATACACAGCTCTCTTAAGATCCCCCACCACAGCAGTTCAATTGGGTTGAGGTCTGAACTTTGACTGGGCCATTTCAATGTTTTTTTTTTTTCTTTCTTAACCATTCTGTTGTAGATTTGCTGGTGTTTTGGGGATCATTGTCGTGTTGCATAACCCAATTGTACCCAAGTTTTAGCTGTTAGATAGATGGCCTCCCATTTGACTTTAGAATACTTTGATATACAGAGGAGTTCATGGTCAACTCAATGACTGGAAGGTGCCCATATCCTGTGGCTGCAAAACAAGCTCAAATCATCAAATCTCCACCACCATGCTTAACAATTACAAGATCTTTTTTGTGCCCTTATTATGGGCCAACATCTGGACCTCCTGCCTGCAGTCCAGGGCAATAGTGCTCTAATTCATTTTCTGATGAACTGCAGAAGGATCAGGTGTTGTTATTTAATGCATTTTATAAGCTGTAGGAATTTATCATTTTTAATTAGGTTTATACTTTGTATGGAGGATGGAAATTGTGAACTACATAATTTCCAATACATGCATGAAAAATTGGTTTCATGCATTCCTAAGTCATCTGAAAATGACCTATTGTTTAAATTGCATTTTTAATGTTTAACATATTTTTAAAAGATTTTTTTGTTGATGTTATTTTAAATTTTTCATGTGAACATCTATATTTAAACAAAAAACATAAAATCCTGCAGTTTTTCGCACTGGCCACTAAGCCTAATAATGATGCCACTTCTTGGTCTGTACAGATCACTTTACTGCAATTATATATTATGTCTGTACAGCTTACTGCTGGGACTGGGGCATTCCTTCTATTTTTGTTTGCAATTACATATTATGTCTAATGATGAGGAGATATCACCACTGTGTATAAATAAGACAGGATCCACCATTCACAATAGTTATATCTGTAAAGAATAAATCAAGGCAACTGGACGTACTGTAGATTTTTTTTAAAACGTTTCACTCGTTCTTCCAACAAGCTTTCTCAATTCTGAGTGATTGTACAAAAAATTCTGGGAATAAATATGTAACTCAGGTAAAGAAAGGGTTAAAAATAAAGGGGGTCATTTATCAAACTGGTGCAAAGTAGAACTATCTTAGTTGCCCATAGCAACCAATCAGATTCCTCCTTTCATTTTCCCAAGGAGCTGTGAAGAATGAAATGTGGAATCTGATTGGTTGCTATAGGTAAATGATCCAGTTCTGACCGCCTAAATGTGTACCACAGAAAACAAGCCCTCATATGGCTACATTGACAAATAAATAAAAAAGTTATGGGTTTTGAAATCCAGTGATAAAAAAAAAATAACTAAAACTAAAAAAATTAAATTGCTAAGTTCTTAAAGTCAAAAATTGCTGCACCCTGAAGGGATTAAAGTGATTGCGTCATCAGAAATTGACCTATTCATTACGGTTTTCTTGTTCAAATTTGTAAAAAGAAAACAGGTTTCAAATTCCTTTTATTAAATGGGGAAAATTGAAAGAAAGAAGTACGTAAACATAAAAATTGCAGTGACGTGGTGTTTTTTTCAGGCATTCTCCCATGGACCTCTCTATAGGAAAATAAAGGGGCTGAAAAATTGTTGTGAAAAAAACGGCACCTAAAAAGACTTGTCAAAATGCAAGAGTGAATTTGTGAGAGGGGAGCAGGCACTTAAAAAATGGAGGCAAGCCCTCACCTGCTTATGTGCGTTTCCGGTGCTTCTCCCACCACAAACGTCCTCAGTCACGTCTTCTCAGGTAAGTCGGGCCAGTCAGGGTTCCTCTCAGGCACCGCGGTCATCATCTGACATGCAGGGTAAATGCGCCCCTCCCCTGATTCCTCACTCCCTACCCCACGTTGTTCCCTCGGTCACCCGCCTACGCTCCTGGCCTGGCTCTGCCAACACTTCCTGCCTGCTGGCTCTGCGGGTTCACGTGGGGCACTAGGTCTGAGGCTCACCGCTCTGCATCCTGGTTTCCCCGGCAACAGGGTTCGCATCCCTGGCCTGCGGTCATGTGACCCCAGCGCTGTCTGAGTACGGCGCTATGTTCATTCATCTCCCATCGCATCACTGGTTCCATCTCTGGCCTTAACACTCAAGGGGTGGGGGTGGAGCCAGGGGTGCTATGGGGTTTCGGCAGCGCCTGCTTGGTCTCCCTTGGCTGCTTCTACAGGGCACGGGGGGCTGGCCAGGTATAGCAGCTGTGCTGTATTTCGGATAGGGGGGCCTTCAGAGATGGGGGGTCCTGGGCATTAACATGCCCCCCCCTCACACCGATCAAAAAAAATATATATTAAAAATTGTCCTCATGTGTTGAAAAAACAAAAAAATACTGATTGTTTTGCAGGCTCTGGGTGCTTTCCTGACCTAGCTAATACCATCAGCCGAGGTTCTCTAAAATAGTCAGTCAGTCGTTCCAACTGATCCAACCACCGCCTATTCCACTGATCTGCGGACGTTTCGGTAACTACTTTTTTATTTTTCCCACCACATACTCATTCCGTCACTCTCAGTCCCACATAAGTTATGAATGTTGCTACTAGTCATGGTTGGCCTCCCCACTCCCCAGGGTTCAGTAGCCACCATGTCTATTGCCAGCCATTTCAGTCACCATGTCTGTTGCCTGTTACGTTGCAGGCTCACATTTTCGAATCACCATGTTTGTTGCCTGTTGCGTTTCATGTTTAGGTTTATTAGTTACCATATCTGTTGCCTGTTACATTTCAGGCTTGCGTTTATTAATTACCATATCTGTTGCCTGTTACGCTTCAGGCTTACGTTTTTGTAATTACCATGTCAGTTGCCTGTTACGCTTCAGGCTTACGTTTATCAAATACTATGTCTGTTGCCTGTTACATTTAAGGTTTAGGTTTATTAATTACCATATCTGTTGCCTGTTACGTTTCAGGCTTACGTTTATTAATTACCATGTCTGTTGCCTGTTACGTTTCAGGCTTACATTTATTAACTACCATATCTGTTGCCTGTTACACTTCAGGCTTACGTTTATCAATTACTATGTCTGTTGCCTGTTACGTTTCAGGTCTACGTTTATTAATTACCATATCTGTTGCCTGTTACGTTTCAGGCTTACGTTTATTAATTACCATATCTGTCGCCTGTCACGTTTCAGGCTCACTTCCATTTCCTTTTCCTCCGGTACGATTTCAGGTTTGGTGTTCATTTTCATCCTTTCCTCAAAACTTCCTGTTTTGTTGCCACGTCACTTAAGCTTCCCCAGGCCATTTCACACCCTAGTCCGCCCAAGTCCTCCACAGTAATCCCCGTTTTTCATCAAGCACCAGGCACTCACCCAACTCACTAGTTTCCTTTAACCACCATTCACGGCTCGGGTCTCTCTTCTGTACTGCAGAGCCTCCAGCTCCGCTATTAATTTCTGTGTGTCATCTCGCAGTTGCAGTATGTCGCACAACATTGAGGAGGCCTTGTCGGTTCCTAAAACCCCCGCATCCGAGCAGGCCAGCATCTCATCTTTAAGGAAGTGGACAATTCCGAAATGAATCGCAAAACTAAATAGGAGAGGTATACAACACCCTGCTTCCGCCTGGAAGGCAAAATTACACAGACTTCTGATGGCTGAATCAGCAGCCCCAGATTTGGAGCAAGTATCCATGTCTATCCTCCAGCTGTCACCGACTCAACTTCATTCAATGATGAATAACTATGCCTTCTCAGTCTCGGATGTGCAGACTAGGCTCCTGGCAGTAGAATCCTACCAGGGGTCAGCAGCGACCCAGTCTGCACCACCCTTGCCAGTAGCCTCCACTTCAGGGCTCCTTCCCCCAGGTAGGGGTCCTAAGCATGCCAGAAGTAGCTCCCTCACATTTCATCCCCAGCAATATCAAATAAGACATCCTAGAGGGAAAAGACGTCAACCTATCAGCTATCCTCATAGCCACGCACGACACAGTAGACAGCAAAACGATCACTTGCATCCACATGTGTCCATCGTCCTCAAGGCCTGGGATCCCCGCCTAAACAAAAAGCTGTCTATCACAGAGTTTGTCCTGGCGTTCAGTCTGTTCAGGGATGTTCTTTAGTCCACCCTGAGAGGTGGGAGGCGTTGGATACCTATCTTTACTGGGTCATGGACTTGGGCCACAAGTACAGTGGGCATGCTATCTACGACTACCACCGCTTGTTTTTCGGCCAAAGCTGCCGCCGCTCATGTCCCAGTTCCAGCATGTCACAAACTGGGCTTCCATGTACATAGAGCTTTCTTGCCGGCACTTCGCAGGACTCAAGGCCCCGGCGTGTGCCTCCTGCCAGTCAAACGCCCACTCCTCAGATTGGTGCCCCAATGTAGGATCCTCCATGTCCCAGGGCAGATCTCTTCCCAGTAGCTCCGGTCCCAACAAAGGTCTGGCCCAATAATGGACAAGTTGGAGCGTTCCATAGTTTTCTTGGGTAACAGCCAGGTCTGCAACAATTAAAACCAGAACAACCTGTTACTACTGTAAATGTAGAGCCCTCCATGTATTTTCCGTGTGTTTCAGGGCACCCCCCCAAATGGCTTTACCAATAAAAAACATTTGATTTACAACCTTTCTGCACCTCATGGCTCTAGTATACCCAGCTTAAATTCCTTCGTTTCCTCTGAGGAGTTTTCTATGCGCTACTCTTCAATAGACAGGGCCATTCAGCTGATCCTCCAGGTAGGCAGGGGGGCATGGTTGGCCAAGGCGGACATCGCTGATGCTTTCAAGCTGCTGCCCATTCAGCCGCAGCTTTGGAAGTTCTATGGGATCAAGTTGCAGGACCAATACTACTTTGCAAACTGCCTGACTTTCGAGTCTAAGAGCAGCCCCTGACTTTTTGATCAGTTTGCTCAGGCTTTGCTCTGGATCTTGGTCAACCGCTGCGACTGCCCGCTGGTCATCCATTACCTGGATGATTTCCTTTTGATAGAAAGGCCAGACTGCAAGCCAAGCAAGCTCCAGGCCCTTCTCCAACTTTTTTCCAGACTCAATGTCCCGGTGGCACCCTCAAAAATAGAAGGCCCCGTGACGGTAATCACCTTCCTGGGCATAGTCTTGGACACAGTCAAAATGGAGGCCAGGTTATCACCAGAGAAGCTCACGAAAAATCAAGGAGGCCATCTCCAAGTCAGTGGACAGTAGGACCTCTGCCAAAGTAGAATTGCAGTCCCTGCTAGGCATGCTGAATTTTGCCACTAGAGTCATGCCCCAAGGTAGGGCTTTCATGTCCAAGCTCCTGCAGTTACTCCCCTCAACTCCCAAGCAAGACAGCCTCATTTGTTTAGATGCCCAAGCCATGGCTGACCTTGCCATGTGGAGGGACTTTCTGGCCGAATGGAACGGAGTCTCCCGTTCGTTCTACAACTGGGGCCCGCATCCACCTTGATTTTCTTGGACGCCGCCACCTCCGGGGGTTTTGCGGCAATCTGCGGGAATCAGTGGTTTGCGGGCTCTTGGCCATCAGAGATTTCAACAGCAAAAGTCGCTTTGAAATCTTCTCCGTTGTTGGAATTCTACCAGATTGTGGTGGCTGCCCAAGTCTGGGGAAGGCAATGGGCCAATTCTTCCGTGGTTTTCATCACCGACAACCAGACAGTGGAAGAAATCATCACTAGGGGCAGATCCCAGTCACCCCAGATCATGTCTTTTGTCTGCAGGCTGGTTTGGCTCTCCCTGCAGTATAATTTTCACGTTTCATGCAGGCACATTCAGGGCATAGGTAATGTCGCCGCAGATGCATTATCACGTTTTAATTTCGATGCTTTCTTCCAGATCATGCCGGAGGCAGAACGAGTGGGTCTACCCCCTCCGGTTTTTCAATCGCTAATAATGGATTAAAATCATGAATTTCTTCAGCCAAGTCTCTGATGCAGAAGTCTCTGTCTGTTAACACAGACAGGAATTATAAAACACGTTTAACAGATTCTCACTCCTTCATTCAAGGAAGGATACCGACAGGACCACATACATCACAGCCTTCATAGCTTACTGTCATACTAACCTCAAACTGTCCTACAACACTATCAAGTTGTACTTGGCCGCTGTCCAGCATTTTTCTATGTTGGAGGATCCAAGGCAATCAAAGCGACATTCAGAAGTGTTCAGAAGAGTAGCGAGGGGTCCGTTCAGAGCAGGCAGCCGTTCAGAGCAGGCAGGGGAACTCTTCAGGAAGCTTTCCACCTCCCTAGATGGTCTTCCTTTTGGGCTCCATTCCAGGACAGTCATCAAAGCGGCCATGTACCTTAGCTTCTATGAGTTCTTGAGACCCGCTGAATTCACCAGCATTTCGGCCAAGGCAAAAGGCTTAACTAGGGGTCAGCTGGTATGGTGTAGCAACCATTTCTCCCTATACCTTCTGGCATCCAAAACCTCTCAGGTAGGGCCACCGGTGGAGGTGAAGTACTTCCAGACCTTCAACGCATGGTGCCCAGTTCAAGGTCTTAGGAACTTGCTGACAGTTTTGGGAGACTCTGCCCCGGACAGTCCTTTGCTCCCGTTTAAGGTCAGGGCCATTACGCCTTCTCAGTTAATCTTACATATTCGTACCTTGGCATCTGGCTTGGGCTTCAACCCCAAGGCAATTTCAGGGCACTCCTTCCGCATTGGGGCTGCATCAGCAGCTTCAAAGCATAATGTCCCTGGCTATATTATTCGTAAAATGGTCCATGGGCACTCCTCGTGCTTTGCGCGTTATATATCCCGAATCCCCACTGCTTTATGATTTGGTACCGGTTCATTAAAGTTACTCTCTACTCTATTTGGTTTGTTTTTTGCCCATTTATAGGCCTACCCATGAGAGGCTAAGGGCACCCAGCCAGCCATTTAGTTAGGTCAGCAAGCCGTTAGTTAGTCAGTTAGGTCTTGGTTCTTCAGGGTACCAGATCTCTTCCGTAGCTGTGAGAACAATTACATCCAGAAACACTTTCAATAAAACTTGACCTTTATTTCAGAAATCCTTTTAAAATCTACATGGAATATCATTGCTTAAATTCATACAGGTTCAGACACCCCTAGTTCTCTTTGCGAGCTAAAGGTTTGTTAAATCTGCATCACAGGAACTTTAAAACCACAAAAGTAACCAATCAGCACAAAATAACTTACTGCCATGCATTGGAATTAAATCTGGAAAGTTAGACAAGCTAGTGTTATGTTACTCATAGCAAACAAAGGCTAGATCTATAGAAGCCCATAAAATGGAGAGGTGACAGAAACACAAAGTCGTTGTTCCTGCGCCTAGAGGCTCCGTTCTCCCACCTTTGTCGCCTCCCTCCTAGTCCTAATTGACAGGGCCAGGCAGCACTCGCATCCATCTGCCAGCCCTGTGCTCTGGAGAAATCTCACGCTGTTCAGTATTCGGCACAGGAGTGGTGAAGAAGCTGGCAGCCTGCGAGCATCTTTCCCTCACCGCGCCTGCGAACTGAACTGGAGTTCAGAGGAGGGTAACTGAAGTAGTAACTAGAATGGACTAAAGTACCCAGAAAGATTATCAAAATTTAGACTATTCAGTTTAGAAAAAAAGACAACTGAGGGGAGATCTAATAACCATGTTAAAATATATCGGAGTCAGTACAGAGATCTCTCAAATGATCTATTTATTTCCAGGACTGTGACTAACAGTTGGGAAGAAAAAAAAAAAATCCCCTAAAATGAGGAAAATTGGCTTCTACCTCACAGAGTTTTTTTTTGTCTTCTTCTTGATCAACGTGCAGGATAACAGGATCAACTGGATGGACAGATGAGTTTTTTCAGCCTTACAAACGGTTTTACTATGTTACTATGTAATGTAAGACAGTGACAATCCTTAATGATTTTACAGGTTTGATGTTTCTGGAACAAGCATCCTTATGAGCCCAACAAGAGTGGAAGGTGAAAAAAAAAGAAATTAAGACATAACTAGGATAGCTGATTTTCTTAATCTAAAGCCAATGTTTTATTCTATAAATCCTAGGTGTTAGGAACTTATTCAACCACAATCCTGTTCATGGCGGTGCTGGAGGGCTCCCATGCTGACCAGCCAAGCTACAGTTGGTTGACCTAAACACTGGGCAAAGCAGGTCTTGGCTTGGTGTCCAATACCAGAGTGGGGGTTTAACCCCTTCTCTACCAGCACAATACATGTACGGTGCTGGAGCGAAGTGCAAACTTGGTGTCCACTCGCACATCCAGCGGACGTCATGGCCGGTGGGTCTGTGCTGGTTCAAATAGCAGAAACCCGCGGCTAAGGATTGCGACTGGCAATATGGCTGATCACGGTCATTAAAGGCTTGTGGAAGCTGTGATCAAGGATGCTAGTAATTTAATTCAATGTGCTGGGTCTCTCCGAAGAGACCCAGGGCATTGAAGCTGCAATTATTATTTTGTCCAGCAGGTGGCAGGCCAACATAAGAAATGAGCAATTCTGTTTTTAATGATTGTTTTTAATAAAAAGAAAATTTAAAATACATTTTGTAGGCTCAAATAATAAAGTAAAAAAACTTAATATATATTTAATATATATTTTAAGTTTAAATCACTCAATTTCGGTAGAATAAAAAAATAAATACATAAATAACATAAAATTTAAACATCATGAGCATCATCAAATCCGAAAATGTCCATACTAATAAAATATAAAAATATTTTTCCAGTATGGTGGATCACTTAACGGAAAAAAGGGTCAAAAGTTGCCATTTTTTCATCACTTCTCTTACCCCCCAAAAAGTTATTAAATGTGATTAAAAAGTCACACACACTCCAAAATAGTATCAATAAAAACTATAGATTGTCCCTCAAAAAATGAGCCCCATACAGTTCAGTATATATAACTATGAATACGTTATGGGGTCAGAAAATGGTGATGTAAAAATCTTTTTTTTTCAAAGTTGAAATTTATTTTTACGCTTTTTAGACATAAAATAAAACCTATACATATGTGGTATCATTGTAATCTTACTAAACCCAGAGAATAAAGGGCACATGTCAGTTTTGCCTCAAAGGGAACGCCGTGGGAGCAAAACCCATAAAAAAGGTGGAGGAATTGCGTTTTTTTCCAACTCCACCCATTTTGGATTTTTTTTTCCCACTTTCCACTACATTGTATGCCATATTAAATGGTTGCATTAGAAAGTACAACTTGTCCTTCAAAAAATAAGCCCTCATACAGCTATGTGAACAGAAAAATGAAAACGTTATGGCTCAAGGACTATAGGGAAGAAAAATGAAAACGCAAAAACCAAAAAGTCTCCAGTATCCTAAGGGTTAAAGAGGACTTTTCAAATCTCCTAACATGCCTATTTTAATAGCTTCATGCATTCCCCATGTAATAACGATTCTGGAGCATCTATTCTTATGAAACGGTGAAAGGTCCTCTTTAAGTGAAATTCTTTCTGTGTGTCCTTGCCTCTGATTTGTATGTGTCCTGGCTCCTGTGCATTCTACTACTCGCAACTCATGCATTAGAACTCTTTATGAACTGACTTTTGACTTTCTGGATTAAACCTCTGGCTGCTGCTTGGGCTTCTATAGATTCTCTCTGTGAAATGTCTTTCGCTTATCTCCAGGTTAACCATTTGTCTGCTGTTTAGTCAGTATCTGTCTCTCCTGGTTTTAATCCTGCATGCTGACTACTCTGTTGTACCCTCCCTGGTTATTTTAGTAGGTCTGCTACTAGCAAGCTCTGACTTGTTTTATGCTACCTTACTCTACAGACATAAACTGGGTCCCTAGCAGCCAAGCCTATCCAGTATTGTAGTGCGCTCTGGTGATGGCCGAAAGGGTAGCCTTAGTTCCTAGTTAGTTGTTAAAGAGTCAATGTACTTTCACACAATTTCATTTCATTTAATAGAGAATGGTATAATAGCAAATTTCTAAACCCCTTCATCTAATAAATATGCCTGCATCCACCTAAAAAAACAAAACAGTAAAGTCATAGCCACTAGGGCTCTCACTTCCACCTAATTTGCAGTCCACTGTCTGTTTTCAAGAAGACAGCTGAGCCTGTAGAACTGTTTCTAGACTGCTTCTGAACATCACTGTGTGTATGTAAGTGTGATTTATCCCTCCTTATCTATTCTTTGAGATCCAGAGCTGAAAACAAGCATAGTGGGAAATAAGGGAAAGCAGTGCGTAGTAGAAAGAAGAAGCAAATTCCTTCTGAGTGATATGTAAACAGAAGAAAAATAAAGTCGGCACTGCATGAGGTGACTATATCCTAGTATACGGACACTGCATCAGATTCTCGTGACATCTGGTGGTGCTCAGTGCACAATACGTGTGTACGATAATCCAAAACAGAAGAAAAAGTACACTGCACTCACAAAAAATCTTTGCAGCTTTATTTGTAGATAAAACAAGATGGATGCGAGACATAAAAGTAACTCAAATTTCTATACAAGCATTGCTTTACCTTTATGTCTATAAAAACTTGCCCCCCAAACAGTTTCAGGCTATCAACAAATAAAATAAAAAAATTAAAAGATCATTATTGACCCCTTCAAGCAACAGACAGTTTGGACCAAATGTCGGAGCCCCAATTTTCAAATCTGACACTTGTCACTTTATCTGGTAATAACTCAGATTTTTATTTATGGTTTTCAGGTGCCATGTCACATTTGAAAAGACCCTGAGGTACCCCTAGAAGGAAAACCCCAAAAGTTACCCCATTTGGGAAACTACACCCCTCAAGGAATTAATCAAGGGTAGTGTTTAGCAAGCATGCTTGGCCAAACTGATGTTCGGCTCGAGAATCGCTATGCTCGACACATGGCGGTACTCGGCTGAGTACCGCATGTGCTCGAGCGCCATGCTCGAGTCTCCTCCCCGCACATTTCACTATAAAATGTGCTGGTAAGTACTGCCATCACTGTAATGCCAGTAGCCATGTTGGCTACAGGCATTACAGTGATTGGCTGTCCAGAAGACGTCATCGGGTGCTATATAGCACCCGATGACGAATGTTCGACTCATTTGTAGACAGGGAGAGCTGCGCTTTGGAAGGGACAAATAGTATAGGGAGTGTAATCACAATCTATTTACATAGAAGAACAGTACCAAGGGTGACCCTCATGCTCAAACTAAAGTTAGTGCATGCAATACATATTGTGGGAATGATACAGGGGCCAACTTATCAAAAATCAAAAGTGCCAGCTCCTATTGAAAACGCAAAACCTACAAAAAAAAAGGAGCTCACCGTGTACTAGTACAAAAATATAAATACTTTTTTGAATTCATAACAGTACATATATGAACGATGTTGCTATCAAAAACTTCTTTGTCAACTATTTTTTAATAGCAACGTCGTTCATATATGAATAGCAACGTCGGGAAACTGAAACTTGTATATCTCCTAAAGGAAACAGGTTCTTGGCAATAACCAAAGACAATTACCTCTCCCAACTGGTTCAGGACCCGACTAGAGGGACGGCCATACTGGACTTAGTATTAACCAATAGGCCTGACAGAACAACAGACGTGCAGGTTGGGGGACACCTGGGAAATAGTGACCACAAAGTAATAACCTTCCAATTATCATTCAAAAGAGCATTTCTACAGGGAGGAACAAAAATACTGTTACGCTGAGTGCTCCGGGTCCCCTGCTGGCCTCGGAGCGCTCACAGCGTATGCCCCCCGGCAGCACTCCAGTGTCTCGGAGTGTGCGCCCTCGCTCTCTAGGGCGCGCGCGCGCGCCGGGACTCTTAGATTCAAAGGTCCAGTGCACCAGTGATTGGTGCCTGGTCCAAAGGGGTTATTAATGGTTAAGGTTTGTGAGAGGCAGTGCTGACTTAATTAGGCTGCACCTGTGCAATGCCCATTTATACCTTCTCCTCCCACAGCTTCCTGCCGGATTTTTGTGCCTTGTGCCTCAGAGAAAGCGTTCCACTGTGTTAGTTTGCCTTGCCTGTTGCCGAACCCGTTGCTACCGTCTACTCGCCTTTGAACCTTGCCGCCTGCCCTGACCTCTGCTACGTCCGACTACGCTCTTGCCTTCTCCCTGTGTACCACGCCTTATCAGCTGCCAGAGAGGTTGAGTTGTTACTAGGGGACACGACCTGGTAGTTACCGCCGCAGCAAATCCATCCCGCCTTGCGGCGGGCTCTGGTGAAGACCAGTAACTGCTTAGAACCGGTCCTTTAGTACAACCCGTGCCATCGCCTCTCTGGTCCAGAGGATCCACTACCTGTCCTGCCGGTACGTGACAGTAAGATCCGGCCATGGATCCCACTGATGTTCCCCTGCCAAGCGTAGCGGACCTCACCACTATTGTGGCCCAGCAGGGTCAACAGCTGGCCCAGTTGACCGCTATGTTGCAGCATCTCCTGCCTTCTCAGCAACAGCCAGCTCCTCCGTCTGCTCCTGCTGCATCACCTCCGCCTGCAGTTGCCACCGGTTCCAGAATCCATTTGTCCCTACCAGACAAATATGACGGAGATCCTAAGCAGTGCCGTGGGTTCTTGTCGCAGTGCTCTCTCCACCTCGAGCTTCTGTCCGACCAGTTTCCTTCTGAGCGAGCCAAGGTAGCCTTTTTTCTCAGTTTACTGTCCGGGAAGGCCCTGGCCTGGGCTACACCACTATGGGACCGCGCAGATCCTGCCACTGTTTCCGTCCAGAGCTTCTGCCTAGAGTTCCGGAATGTTTTTGAGGAGCCTGCCTGGGTTTCCTCCGCAGAGACTGCCTTACTAAATTTGACCCAAGGAGGTTCTTCCATGGGTGACTATGCCATTCAGTTCCGCACCCTGGCCTCTGAGCTGAACTGGAACAATGAAGCCCTTTGCGCCACCTTCAAGAAGGGACTTAACAGTGAAGTAAAGGACGTTCTGGCTGCACGTGAGCTTCCTTCCACTTTTAGTGACCTCATCTTGCTGGCCACTAAGATAGACAAACGTTTCGCCGAAAGACAAGAGGAACTCCTCCTTGAAAAGGAAAAAGCTCGTCCTAGACGCTTTCCTCGTCTGGCTACCGTTTTTCTGCGTCCACCTCAACCCGCTACTGGGTTTTCCGCCGTGGAAGCCATGCAGGTGGATCGGTCACGCCTGACTCCGCAAGAATGAAGCCGCCGCAGAAACGAGAACCTGTGTCTGTACTGTGCTAGTACCGAGTACTTCCTTAGAGATTGTCCTCTCCGTCCACCGCATTTGGGAAACGCTTGCATCTAGTAAACGTGGGAGAGGCGTTGCTAGGTGTGGATTCTTCCTCTCCACGTCACATCATACCCATGCAGTTGATCATCTCTTCCAAGTCCTCTTTCTCCGCAGCCGCCTTCTTGGATTCCGGTTCAGCTGGCAACTTCATTAACGCCTCCTTGGTTGACAAGTACCGTATTCCAGTAATCCGTCTACCCAAGCCGTTTTTCATCTCTACTGTTAACGGTGAGAGACTCTCCACCATGCAGTTCCGTACCCAGCCTCTGCAGATGGACATCGGAATATTTCATACCGAGACTATAGAGTTCTTTGTCCTTCCCTTCTGTTCCTCCGAACTCCTCCTGGGTCTGCCGTGGCTTCAACGTCATAGTCCTGTCCTGAATTGGTCCACCGGTGAGATCCTGCGTTGGGGTTCCTCCTGTTCGGACCGCTGTCTCAAGCCTGCTCTGGTCAAACAGAAACCGCAAGTTTCTCTGCCTTCTGGGCTGCCCAAGCCATACCATTCCTTCGCGGATGTCTTCTGCAAGAAACAAGCTGAGGTCCTTCCTCCTCACCGATCCTATGATTGCCCGATCGACCTGAACCCGGTTCTACTCCACCTCGGGGCAGAATTTATCCTCTCCCACCTCCTGAGACTCTTGCCATGTCCGACTATATACGTGAGAACCTACAGAGAGGATTCATAAGAAAATCTTCTTCTCCTGCTCACAAATAAAAATACAGCCACAAAATGGGATATCTTTAAAAGCATCCTAAAATCTCATTGTGAGAGGTACATACCGTATGGGAATAAAAGGTTAAGGAACAAAAAGAAACCAATGTGGATAAACAGAACTGTAAAGAAAGCAATAAATGACAAAAAGAAAGCATATAAAACTCTAAAACAGGAAGGTAGCACGGAAGCACTGAAAAACTATAAGGAAAAAAATAGAACATGTAAAAAAACAAATAAAAGCGGCCAAACTAGAGACTGAGAGATTAATTGCCAAAGAGAGCAAAACTAACCCTAAAATGTTCTTCAATTATATAAATGTTAAAAGTATAAATCTGAAGGTGTCGGCCAGTTAAAGAGTAATGAGGGGGGGGAGTCGCAGAGAGCGACGAGGAGAAAGCAAAGCTGTTAAATATTTTTTTCTCCAATGTATTCACTGAGGAAAATAAACTGTCAGATGACATGCCGAATGTTGAAATAAATTCCCCATTAAAAGTGTCCTGTCTGACCCAGGAAGAAGTGCAACAGCGACTTAAAAAGATTAAAATAGACAAATCGCCAGGACCGGATGACATACACCCCTGTATCCTAAAGGGAATTAAGTAATGTCATAGCCAGACCCTTATTTCTGATATTTGCAGATTCTATACTGACAGGGAATGTCCCACAGGATTGGCGCATGGCAAATATGGTGCCAATATTCAAAAAGTGTCCAAAAACAGAGCCTGGAAACTATAGGCCGGTAAGTTTAACATCTGTTGTGGGTAAACTGTTTGAAGGTTTTCTGAGAGATGCTATGTTAGAGCATCTTAACGGAAATAAGCAAATACCGCCATATCAGCATGGCTTTGTGAGGGATCGATCATGTCAAACAAATTTAATCAGTTTCTATGAGGAGGTAAGTTCTAGACTTGACAGTGGCGAATCAATGGATGTTGTGTATCTGGACTTCTCCAAAGCATTTGACACTGTACCACATAAAAGGTTAGTATATAAAACGAGAATGCTCGGACTGGGAGAAAACGTCTGTAAGTGGGTAAGTAACTGGCTCAATGATAGAAAACAGAGGGTGGTTATTAATGGTAAATACTCAGATTGGGTCACTGTCACTAGTGGAGTACCTCAGGGGTCAGTATTGGGCCCTATTCTCTTCAATATATTTATTAATGATCTTGTAGAAGGCTTGCATAGTAAAATATCAATTTTCGCAGATGACACCAAACTGTGTAAAGTAATTAACACTGAAGAGGACAGTATACTACTACAGAGCGATCTGGATAGATTGGAGGCTTGGGCAGATAAGTGGCAGATGAGGTTTAACACTGACAAATGTAAAGTTATGCACATGGGAAGGAATAATGCAAGTCACCCGTACTTATTAAATGGTAAAACACTCGGTAACACTGACATGGAAAAAGATCTAGGAATTTTAATAAACAGCAAACTAAGCTGCAAAAAACAGTGTCAGGCAGCTGCTGCCAAGGCCAATAAGATAATGGGTTGCATCAAAAGGGGCATAGATGCCCGTGATGAGAACATAGTCCTACCACTTTACAAATCATTAGTCAGACCACACATGGAGTACTGTGTACAGTTCTGGGCTCCAGTGAACAAAGCAGACATAGCAGAGCTGGAGAGGGTCCAGAGGAGGGCAACTAAAGTAATAACTGGAATGGGGCAACTACAGTACCCTGAAAGATTATCAAAATTAGGGTTCACTTTAGAAAAAAGACGACTGAGAGGAGATCTAATTAATATGTATAAATATATCAGGGGTCAGTACAGAGATCTATCCCATCATCTATTCATTCCCAGGACGGTGACTGTGACGAGGGGACATCCTCTGCGTCTGGAGGAAAGAAGGTTTGTACACAAACATAAAAGAGGATTCTTTACGGTAAGAGCAGTGAGACTATGGAACTCCCTGCCGGAGGAGGTGGTG
Organism: Bufo gargarizans; assembly: GCF_014858855.1. Lineage (NCBI taxonomy): Eukaryota > Metazoa > Chordata > Amphibia > Anura > Bufonidae > Bufo > Bufo gargarizans. The sequence goes on from NC_058084.1 coordinate 234,444,460, forward strand.
ATGGTGAGTACAATAAAGGAATTCAAGAGGGGCCTGGATGTATTTCTGGAGCGTAACAATATTACAGGCTATAGCTACTAGAGAGGGGTCGTTGATCCAGGGATTTATTCTGATTGCCTGATTGGAGTCGGGAAGAAATTTTCATTCCCCTAAAGTGAGGAAAATTGGCTTCTACCTCACAGGGTTTTTTTGCCTTCCTCTGGATCAACTTGCAGGATGACAGGCCGAACTGGATGGACAAATGTCTTTTTTTGGCCTTATGTACTATGTTACTATGTACTGTTATGAATTCAATAAAGTATTTATATTTTTGTACTAGTACATGGTGAGCTCCATTTTTTGTAGGTTTTTCGCAATCTATTTAGTACAAAAATGTTTCAAAGAACCAAAATTCCTTTTAACACCTTAAGGACCGAGCTAATTTTCACCTTAAGAACAGGGCCATATTTTGCAAATCGGACCAGTGACAATTTATGGGGGGATAACTTTAAAACGCTTTGACCTATCCAGGCCATTCTGAGATCGTTTTTTCGGCACATATTGTACTTAATGACACTGGTAAAATGAAGTAAAAATTTATAAATGTTTATTTATAAAAAAATACCAAATTTACCAAAAATGTGTAAAAAATTGCAAAATTTTCACGTTTCATTTTCTCTACTTATATAATACCTTCAAAAATAGTTATTACTTTACATTCTCCATATGTCTACTTCATGTTTGGATCATCTTGGGAATGACATTTTATTTTGTGGGGATGTTACAAGTTTAGAAGCAAATCTAGAAATTTTTAAGAAATATTCAAAACAGATTTTACAAACTTTGTTAACCCTTTAGGTGTTCCACAAGAATTAATAGAAAATAGAGATACAATTTCAAAATTTCACTTTTTGGGCCGATTTTCCATTTTAATAATTTTTTTCCAGTTACAAAGCAAGGGTTAACAGCCAAACAAAACTCAATATTTATGGCTCTGATTCTGTAGTTTACAGAAACACCCCATATGTGGTCGCAAACTGCTGTACGGGCACATGGCAGGGCGCAGAAGGAAAGGAATGCCATACGGTTTTTGGAAGGCAGATTTTGCTAAACAGTTTTTTTGGACACCATGTCCCATTTGAAGCCCCCCTGATGCACCCCTCGAGTAGAAACTCCAAAAAGGTTTTTGGGGTGCATATGACTTTTTGATCGCTTGCTATTACACTTTTTGTGACATAAGATGACAAAAAATGTCTTTTTTTAAAACCGTTTTTATTTAAATTTTTTAACGGTGTTTACCTGAGGGGTTAGGTCATGTGATATTTTTATAAAGCCGGTCGATATGGACGCGGCGATACCTAATATGTATATATTTTTTTTATTTATGTAAGTTTTACACAATGATTTGATTTTTGAAACCAAAAAAAATCATGTTTTAGTGTTTCCATAGTCTAAGGGCTTTCACACTTGCGTTCTTTTCTTCTGGCATACAGTTCCGTCGTCGGGGCTCATGCATTCTGAATGGAGAGAAATACGTTCAGGATGCATCAGGGGATGTCTTCAGTTCAGGACCGGAACGCTTTTTGGCCGGAGAAAATACTGCAGCATGCTGCGCTTTTTGCTCCGGCCAAAAATCGTGAACACTCGCCGCAAGGCCAGATCCGGAATGAATGCCTTAAGCTAAACGTTGTTTCGGCGCATTGCCGGATCCGACGTTTAGCTTTTTCTGTATGGTTACCATGGCGGCCGGGACGTTAAAGTCCTGGCAGCCATGGTAAAGTAGGGGGTGTGAGCCATGGTAAAGTAGTGATTGCATGGACACGTCATCCATGCGCATGGGGCGCTCTGACGTCATTCTGGAGCGCCCCGGGAGCCGCACGGACGGTAAGTATACTGCTCCCCCGCTCCCCACTACTACTATGGCCACCAGGACTTTAAAAGCGTCCTGGCTGCCATAGTAACACTGAACGCATTTTGAAGACGGATCCGTCTTCAAATGCTTTCAGTTCACTTACGTTTTTCCGGATCCGGCGTGTAATTCCGGCAAATGGAGTACACGACGGATCCGGACAACGCAAGTGTGAAAGAGCCCGAAGAGCCATCGTTTTTTCAGTTTTTGGGCGATTATCTTGGGTAGGGTAAGATTTTTGCGGGATGAGATGACGGTTTGATTGGCGCTATTTTGGGATGCATATGACTTTTTGATCGCTTGCTATTACACTTTTTGTGATGTAAGGTGACAATTTTTTTTATTTAGCACAGTTTTTATTTTTTATTTTTTACGGTGTTCCTCTGAGGGGTTAGTTCATGTGATATTATTATAGAGCTGGTCGATACGGACGCGGCGAAACCCAATTTGTATTTTTTATTTATTTATGTAAGTTTTACACAATAATATCATTTTTGAAACAAAAAAAAATCATGTTATAGTGTCCCCATAGTTTTTTTATTTTTTGGTCCATTGTCTCATGTAGGGGCTCATTTTTTGCGGGATGAGGTGACGGTTTGATTGGTACTATTTTGGCATACATTTAACTTTTTTGATCACTTTTATTACCTTTTTTGGGAAGTAAGGTGGGCAAAATTTAAATTTCCTTATAGTTTTTATTTTTTTATCTTTATGGCGTTCCCCATGCGGGGAAAGTAACATGACCGTTTTATAGATCAGGCCGTTATGGACGCGGCGATACCTAATATGTGTAGTGTATTTTAGTTTTTTAATTTTTATTCAGTGATAAATGTTTTTTTTTTTTACCCAGACCCACTTGGTTCTTGAAGATCCAGTGGGTCTGATGTCTGTATAATACAGTACAATACGCTATATAGTGTTTTGCCTTTAGCATAGATCTGTTCAGCACCATGGACAGCAGGATGCCTGAGAAGACGTCTTTTTGCCATGGGAACCTTCCCTGTCTGCCACAACTGAGCAGACGGGGAAGGAGAGGAGCTCCCTCCCTCTGTTACCCCATCCATCTGAGGGCTGCAAAGGCACAGCAGCTCCCCGATGGCAGAGGGAGGGAGCTCCCTGACTTAACCCTTTCCATACAGTGGTCCGTACAGCGATGTCAGCCGTTTATACCAGAGTGTCAGCAATGTGCTGACACTCTGGTATAAACCACTGACCACCAATGAAAATTCAAGAGGAGGCGGGCGGGGGAATCGCGATCCCGCCTGCCGCCCCCCCTGCACCCCGCCGACATAAAATCAATCAGGGGTGCAGGGGGGGTTAGAAATATTTTACTTTGGCCATTTTAAAGTTTCTGATCAGGGACCGCGGGGATCATAAACTACAGAAAGCGCTGCTAACCGCAGGACTGAATTGACCTGCGGTTTGCAGCGATCGCTGATACGGGGGGGGGGGGGGTCACAGGCATTCACCCTGGGTGCCTGGCTGTGTGTAACAGCCAGCACTCAGCGCTGTCACCATGTCTGCAGACATGGTGACAGTTTAATGCCATGACGAGTATACTTGTCATGGAGCACTAAGTATCAGTGCTCCAGGACGAGTATAATCGTCATAGGTCCTGCACGTGTTAAGGACTATTGTGTGTGGTGGCAGCCTGGCATTATTTTATAACTACAGTGCCAATTTTTTTTTTCATTCCAATTTAATACTTTTTCTATAAAGGGTGTCTGCAGTGACTTGTGACATCTGTCCAATACCTTCTGTGTGTCAGGGCCAGAGATTGGAGAAATATAAGTAAAAATTAATATATTTTTACTATAATTTTCAATACCTTTTCTATAGAGGTTGTCTGCAATGACTTGTGACATCTGTCCAATACCTTCTGTGTGTCAGGGCCAGAGATTGGAGAAATATAAGTGAAAATTACTATATTTTTTCCATTATTTTCAATACTTTTCTATAGAGGTTGTCTGCAGTGACTTTTGACATCTGTCCAATACCTACTGTGTGTCAGGAACAGAGATTGGAGAAATATAAGTGAAATTGAATATATTTTTCCATCATTTTTGATATTTTTTCTATAGAGGGTGTCTGCAGTGACTTGTGACATCTGTCCAATACCTTCTGTGTGTCAGGACCAGAGATTGGAGAAATATAAGTGAAAATGAATATATTTTTTCCATTATTTCAATACTTTTTCGATAGAGGTTGTCTGCAGTGACTTGTGACATCTGTCCAATACATTCTGTGTGTCAGGGCCAGAGATTGGAGAAACATAAGTGAAAATTACTATATTTCTCGATCATTTTCAAAAAATTTCTATAGAGGGTGTCTGCAGTTACTTGTGACATCTGTCCAAAACTTTCTGTGTGTCAGGCCCAGAGATAGGAAAAATCTAAGTGAAATCTATTTTCCTTTTTCCATACTTTTACGTACTTTTTCCATATACTGTGCTTGCTGTGAACAGTGACATCCGTGCCACATCTTGTCTGTCAAGCGTGCATATAACATTTATTTTGAAGAAGACAAGCAGTAAGGGACAGGGAAGTGGCCGTGATGCTGATGGTTTACCGTGGCCCTGGGTGCGTTGAAACTGTGCCTACTGCCAGAGCACAAAAAAAAACAATCATTCACGATACCTAGCTTCATGTTCCAGTTTGCAGGGCGTCACAGGACAAGTCAGACTAGTGCGACCAGGTGGTCGGTTGGATTGCAGCAGATAATGCTTCCAGTCGGTTAAGCACCACCCTGTCTTCCACCAAGTCCAGTTTCAGTAGCCAAGAGTGTGGTCAACAGAATCCTTGCCCTGATCCTCCTTCCTCCCACCATGGAGAGTCTGACCAAACAAGTGATCCCACACTTGGAAATTCAAGGAGCTCTTTTCATCGCCATTACTTGATTTGGCCCCCTCGCCAAGCACGCTTGAAGTGGGACATGAGATCTTGTGCCCTGATTCCCAACCTGTTGAGCATCCACAGTCACAAGAACATGACAGTGGGGAACGGCAATTAGTGTTTAATGAGGTGGATGATGATGAGACACAGTTGCCAATGAGTCAACCGCAATTACTGTCTCAAGAGGTTGATGAAGAGGATGAGACAAAGTTGTCAATTACTGAGGTTGTGGTTAGGTCAACAAATCAAGAGGATGATCAGAGTGAGGAAGTGAAAGAGATGGTGGTGGAAGATGAGGTCAGGGAAGGTGGAAAGCCGAGTGTGGACAGCAGTACAGAGGGGGAAGGATCTGCAGCACCGCAATAGGCTGGAAGAGGCAGTGGGGTAGCAAAAGGGAGAATGCGGGCCACACCAAACAGGCCTACAACTGTTCCACGGAGCATCCCCTTGCGTAAATCTGCCTTGCCAAGGGGTAGGTGTTCCACAGTATGGCGCTTTTTTAGGGAAAGTGCGGACGACAAAAGAATAGTATTTTGCAACCTGTGCCACATCAAATGAGCCGGGGCGTGAACACTAGCAACCTCACCACCACCAGCATGATCCGCCACATGGCATCCAAGCACCGTAATAAGTGGGACGAACGCCTGGGTCCACAATCTGTGTCTGCGGGTCACACCCCTGCCTCCTCTTTCCCTATGGTACATGCTGGCCAATCGCTTGTCGAAGGCGCAGGGGAGGATACCTCCTGACCTGCACTTGGACATTTGCAAGCACCATCAGCAATCACATCCACTTCCCTGTCCCAGCGCAGCGTCCATTGTCATTACCACAGGCATTTGAATGCAAGTGCAAATACCCAGCCACCAACCCACAGGACATAGCACTAAATGCGCACCTTTCAAAATTACTGGCCCTGGAAATGTTGCCATTTAGGCTTCAGGACACTGAGGGCTTCCGCAGTCTGATGTCGGCGGCCGTCCCGCAGTATCTGTCCCCAGCCGCCACTTTTTTTCAAGGTGTGCCATGCCCGCCTTACACCAACATGTGTCCCGAAATGTCACACGTGCCCTGACCAACGCATTTACTGGGAAGGTCCACTTAACCACGGACAAATAGAGAAGTGCATTTGGCCAGGGATGCTCCATTTTCCTGACGGCACACTGGGTGAACATTGTGGAGGCCGGGAGCGAGTCATACCCTGGGATGGCACAGGGGCTACCGACGCCAAGGATTGCAGGCACTAATTCCATTAGGGTTTCCGCCAGCACCGAACATTAGTGGCTCCAACCCCCTCTTCTCCTTCTCTACTTCCACCTCCGAATTATCCGCGTGCAGCACCAGTCAGTTATCAGCCGGTAGCTGGAAGCAGTGTAGCACTGCAGTGGGGAAGAGTCAACAGGCCGTGTTGAAGCTGATATGCTTAGGGGACAAACAGCACAATGCCGTAGAGCTGTTGCAGGGAATTAGAGACCAGACTGAGCTGTGGCTCTCACCACTCAACCTACAACCAGGCATGGTTGGGCGTGATAATGTCCATAACCAGGGGCGTAGCTAAAGGCTCGTGGGCCCCGGTGCAAGAGTTCAGCTTGGGCCCCCCTTCCCTCAGTGCTTTGTGGCCAGGGGCAGGGAAGCACATAGCCTTCATGCTGCCTGAGGCAAAAATTTAAACGGCACCTCCCTCCCCACCATGCCAAATTCCTGACCTAACCCTTTCCCTCCAGCTGGCAACTTGACCAGTATGCATTTGCTATACTGCAGCACAAGTGTCTTTGGGCCCCCTCAGGCTCCTGGGCCCGGTAGCGACTGCTACCTCTGTCTGCACCCCCTATAGCTACGCCCCTGTCCATAACTCTTTTTTAACCTTGGGAATTAATGCATAAATTAATGGTTTCTATCTGTATATTATTATACCATAACTTTATTATTTTGTGCAATTAGGACCTTTAAATATATATTTAAATGAATATTAAAGCGCAAGAAAAAAATTGTCCCAGGGGCTCCTCATGATGTAAAAAAAAAAATAAAAGAACTTAAACTCACCTAACCAATCGCCAGCTGCTGCAGTTCTGACGGAGCTGCACCTAAAACTGTTATTGGAGCCGCACAAATTGTCCCTCTTTGTGATTTTCAAAAGTTAAAAGGTATGATGTAACTAGAGTTTTAAAAGGCGCAAATTATAACAAAAATATGGCTTACGCCATAATTTGTGCCTTTTTATGAAACATAACTGCCATAAAAACAGTAATGAACTTGCACACTGATCTTATTTCAGTGTATTTTTTTTTTTTTTTTCATGGGTGCGCTTACATGCCTCACATGAAGGTTTATATAATATCATGGTTGTGCTCAGATGAAGGTTTTCCCTATTAAAACAAGGTCCAGGGGCATGAGCTATAATTTAAGAGGGTCATTTAAGAGGGCATTATTAGGCATATTTCTGGCGCAGATTGTGGCCTGAAAAAGTCTAAAAAAGTAGGTGTGGCATTGGCTCCTGTTTTAGGTGTAGAAAATTGCCTAAATGTAAGACTACTCAGAAGCTGTCTTACATTTAGAAGCGGTGGTGGATCTGCCAAAGTTATGTAGAGGCCGGCACCTCTTCATAACTTCAGCTGATCCACCACCAGTGCAGGGTTTTATTTAGGCCAGCATCTAAAATTACGGTCTTAATAAATGTGCCCCTAAATTCCTTCACATGTGCAGATTAGATACAGTAATCCACTTGTTTCATAAAAGTATTAAGGCTGTATTAGAATGGCAGATAGTCTGCTAGATCATCATTAATGAGTGTTCATAGGAGCCGATTACCCAATGAAGTAGCAAATAGCATGAACAAGCATGTAACAGCAGCGGTCTCCTCCACTGATGAGCAGGCGATTGCCGGAAAGGAACGATTCCCTCCCAAAATTTGCCTATTCTTTAGCCCTGTCACAATGATTTGTCCAAACAAGTCGCATAATGTAACACATCAATATATATTTCTATACACTTCTATCTCATTTATTGCTTGTAACCTTAGACTTTAAACCAGTAAACAGAGGTTCACACTTGTGTTAAATGGATCCGGCAGAGAACAGACTGACGAAATTCACTGCATCTGAACTACCTGGATGAAGTTCAATGACAGAGGTAATTGACTATGATGGGATCTGGTGGGGATCTGGCCGCTTTCCAGCAAAATACTGGCTTTAGGCCAGACAAAAACGTTGCACGCCCCTCTTCCCCTGCTGTCAGTGCTCCAAGATGGGCTGAAATACACAGTCAGGACTACTGTGCAGCACTAGCATAATGGAGAGGATTCCTGTGCATATGCACAGCAATCCTGACAATGTACTCCAGTGCAGCTTTAAACACTGACAGCAGGGGAACGGAGAGCAGTAGTAAAATAAAAAGTTGTGATCTGGACTCCTTATCTGCAGTGCTACTCATGTAATACTGCAGATAGTCCAAGATTTTGACAGAGCTTTATCTTCCAGCAGGACAATAAACCTAAACATACTGCTAAAGCAGCACTGCAGTGTTTTAAGGGGAAAGAGTTAAATGTTTTGGAATGACCTAGATCAATGCCCAGATCTCAATCCAATTGGGAATGTGAAATAAAGCAATGCATGTTTCATCGTTCCACCTTTATTTTCCTTTTGGTGCTGATCATGTGTTATACATATTTAAGGTAGTGCCTGAGGGGCATGCAGATTTTTTCACCTCCCTTTCCCTTACCCTAAGTTACAGATTTGAATCTGTCCCTGATTTGATAGTAGTTTATTTACTTACAGAAGTCTATAAGGAGATTCATCAAAGCTGTTAAATAGAAAAGTTGTCTTTCAACGCAACTTTCATTTCTTATACTGCTTTTAGACAGTTCCCATGAATCTTCCCCATGGCGTGTTTATTAAGAAAATATGTCTATGGGTACATCAGAGTAATATATGGCCATGGTGATTTCTGCTAAAAAATAGTGTAAAAAAAAATGTAATTCTTTTTTTTAACAGCATAGTGTGAAAACAACCTCATTATGTAGGTGTTTTAGTGTCTTGGTTGGGAAGGAGGCGTAGCTTAGTGATATATAGGTGTGACTTCAGGAACATATTTCTCCAAAATGTTGGTGGGAGGTAAGAAAGCCAATAGAGTGTGAGCCACTGTGATAAATGATGTGCATCTTTAGACTGTCTAGTCTAAATTTACACTGTCTAAATATTAGTGTTACCATTCTGCCTTATCTATGCCTCCAGCAGTACAATACAGTTGTCACTAAATCTCTGAATTCGTCATACCTCACTTCTTCACAGTATTATGACTTGGAACGTTGGTATAAGGTAAAGTTCACTTGATTCGGACAGGTCTCTATATGTAAAAATAATATTCTTTTGTTTTTCCTATATTTCTTTCAGGTCCTACCTATTTACATACCTTGTCCCTTTTTTAACTCTTCTGTTTTATTTGGAGGAGAAACATTGAGGGATTGCGCATTCCCTGCTCTTTTGTCTTAAGCATAGTGGGACAAATGGTCTCCCAGACTACCCAATCATCATGCCCCCATTTATTATGGATTGTCAATTGGTTACTCATATGCACCCTACAATAAACCTGACACTTAAAGGGGTTGTCCTGGTTCAGAGCTGAACCCGGACATAACCCCTTCTTCACCCCTCCAGCCCCTCTGAGTGGAGCATTGGAGCATTTTATGCGCTGGATAGTGCAGGGCAAGCACTTTTTCTTCATATCCGGTGATATACCGGGCTTTCTCACAGTGAGCTCAGTGACATCACTGGCACTAATGGGTGGGCTTTACAGCTGCCCTAGCATGTAAACTAGCCTAGGGAAGCGCTAAAGATTGCCCATTAGTGCCGGTGACATCACGGAACACTGCTAGGCAGAAGCCTCTGCCTAGCATTGCAAAAGCATAAACAATCAGCTCTTTCCCTATGTGATGGCTTTGACATTTTCGGATTTTGAAGACTTTCACCAGGCATGGGACTATACAAGAGCTAGAACATCTTTTAAGTGTTTATGTGACTCAAAAAGGGCGGCACAGGGCCCTAAATGCCGGTCTTAATAAATGTGCCATTTTTTCTCTTCATGGGAAAAAAAACCTCTCAATCTCGCTAAATGCAGAAGAACTAAAACAGCTATATTTGAGGTCTCATGGTCCAGCATGTTGTATATTCAATGAAAACATATGCACTCTTCCTTAATATCCACCTGGCCCGAATGCCAAAGATCACTCAACAGCTGTTTCTTATGCTGTCATCAGCCGCCAAAATGATAATACCACTAAAGCCCCTTTGCATGGCCCCATGTAGCAAGTGATTGTTGGGAAGGAAGCATTCCTTCCTGGCAATCGCTTGTTCATCAGTGGATGAGAAAGCTGCATTTGCATGCAGTGATCTCCTCCACAGCATGTGGAGGAGCGATCGCTAATGCCATTGCTTGTCCCCACACAGAATCAATGTTTCTTGGCAGAAGAGTGCTGTTTAGACAGCAGGATCTGCTGCTGGCAAATTAAGATTTCGGTGTCTGCACAAAGGATCCTATTATGCGATAAGCAAGCGTTTCGCTCATTCATTGTGTAATTGGCGGCGCCTTCACACCGGCAGCTTATCACTTTCTTACGAATGCTCATAAGCAATAATCTGCCAGACCATCAGGCAGTGTAAAGGGCCCTTAACATGGAACCAACCAAAACCTACCATCACAAAATGGCTAGAGAAGATTGATCATATTTGTCGTATGGAGGAGCTGTCCACATGGGAGTCACTGTCCCACACATGCTTGCAGATTTGGAAACCATGGACTAACTACATCCTCTGCTGAGTTCACTGAATTCACTGCTTTTTACAGGAAAACATCTCCATCTAATTCAAAACAATAAATAATATGTCTGTCATCCCACCAATCCCTCCCCCTCTTTCTCTCTACCCTTTACCTCCACACTCTTTATCTTCAGATTCATTTTATTATTCAGTAACATATCCGCAGTGCATATTCTTTAAACTTTAGCTACAAGCATGATCAGGGGCGGAATGGGAAGTAAAAGTGGTCCTGGAAAATAAAGGCATAAGTGGCTCCATGTTGCAGATGCAGGTCTAAATTGACAGAAGGCAGGGCAACATAATTAGGCAGGGGCAACATATGTAAGGCCAACAGAAGTAGGCAAGGCCAGCAATACCCTAGTGCAGAGCAATATACTCCCCCAGCTGAACCAAATACCACAGTGCAGGACAAAATACTGCCACCTGCATCACAGTATTGAACTGAATCGCTGTACTGCGGACATCAATTCAGTTGATTTCAGGAGGGCGCCTGCAGCTGCTGGCCAGATGTGTGTAAGAGAGAATCAGATCATTATGCATCCAGCTGGCGGCCGTCAGGAGGGCTCAAGTGACCCTCCTAGGCATCGGCCCACCGGGAAATTTCCCTGTAGAGTCTATGGTCAATCCGCCCCTGAACATAATTGACACAAGCTAAATTGGTCATTTGAAGCTTGTAAATATTGTTATGTTGTTCTGACTATTGTTGAAAATGTATTTAATAAAAATAAAATTTAAAAGAAAAGGTGGACAATTTCAATACAGTAGTTTAATAACATAGCACTACTGTAATACAATGGTAACTATGTAATGCATAACTAAATGTCTCATTGCTTTTGTTTGCTGGCAGTTTCTCTTTATGAAGAAAAATACATATATTTGTTGTTAGGTATAAATAAGGGGTTGCCCCATAATCAACACTTATCACCTATCCACAGGATAAGAGATAAATGTCTGATCACTGGGATCCCCATCGATCACAGTGAAGGTCCACGTCCCCTGTCAAAATGACGCAGTAGTAGCAAATACATGCTGCCAATCCATTCAAAGCCAATATGACTGACTGATTAAAAGGGTTGTCTCACTTCAGCAAGTGGCATTTATCATGTAGAGAAAGTTATTACATGCCACTTCCTAATGTATTGTTATTGTCTATATTGCTTCCTTAGATGGCTTTACTAATTTTTCCATCACTCCCTCCAATCCATCAGTGGTGATCGTGCTTGCACACTATAGGAAAAAGCGTGGGCTTTTCTGATGGCTGGGACAGTGGGCGTGCACATAGGCTAGTGCTTTTTCCTATAGTGTGCAAGCACAACCACCAATGACGGATTGCAAGGTGGTCTGTAACCATGGAAGTTTATAATGTGAAAAATAAATCCAGCTAGCAAAGGAGGCAATATGAATAATAACAATACATTAGTAAGTGGCTTGTATTAACCTTCTCTACATAATAAATGCTATTTGCAGAAGGGAAACAACCCCTTTAACTAACTGCAAGTCTTGGCTTTCTTTGTCAGTCCCACAATGAATAGAGCAGAAGTGCGCATGCATGACTGCAGCTCTATCCAAAAGCCAGGTGTAGGACCCCTTCCTCATGATCAGTGTGGATAGGTGATAAGTGTTGATTATGAGAAAATAATTAATTTAATTCAAATAATAAAGCAGACATTAAAGTTATATAGAAATAGGTGTTAAAATTTAGAATATTGTCTACAAAATTTGAAGAGACTATTAAATGTTGATTGTATATGGTAAAAACATGTATTTGATGTAATAACTCTGCTTGTACATCAAACATATTGTATTATAACAATAACAAGTGGATGGACAGCCAGAATACCTGGATTTGGGAATTGATTCTGGTCGCTTGGCCCTGGGAGAGAGTATACAGAGCGTTGTCTGGCTCAGATTGAAGGGTGGGTGAATATCCGCTTTCCTCATTCACTTTCAAGCCTGGGGAATCCTGCTACCACAAATCAATGAGTCATTTGTGAGTCATTACAATCATTACACACCACATATATTTGCTACTATCTCACAAATTACTCACAGCTGAAACAATTATTTGATTGCATCATTCATAAAATCACATGACAAATTACATCATTAATACTGGCAGAGTATGTGCACTGAATCGAAGATTATAAACATAGTATATAACATTTCTGTTATAACAGAACATCCACAAAACTATTTACCATGAGTTCATAAACTATTGAGCAGACATCTGCACTGAAATCTTTGTAGAGGGACATAAAAAAAAATTATAATACAGTAGTACTGATGTATTACAACAGATTCATAATAACTAGCTATATTCTTTATTGATAGAAACTAGAGTAATAAACATGCATGCTCAAATAATACTTTAGGTTGCTGATTTACATCTGAATGACAGTAGATTGCAGATAAAAATATGATGCCACCAATTTCAATACTTCAAGAAGGTCTATCCATAAAAGAGTCCCAAAAACTCAGCACAGTGGAAATATATGTTAAACTATACACATCTGGACAATTTGAAGTTTTGGTGATTTGTTTCAGATGAATTGTGTCAAAATATCACACCATAATTTTACTGTGCATATTGGTGTGGAAACAGTGAGGGAGGAAGATGATGGAGGACACATGACACTGGGAGAAAGTGGGGGGAGAGTTTGTCCTGACTTAGATGCTGACAGTCAGCCTAATCAGCCAATCAGGGGCAGGATTCAGGAAGGGCCTTTGCTGAGAACATCATTGAATGTCATTCTGTGCTCAGCTTGTGACCTGGAAGGATATGTTGTGGCAATGTCTGACTAAAGCAATTGCAGACACAAGCCAGTAATCTAGTTGTATTAAGGATAGGGATAGAATAGAGACATATAATTGGGTAAGATTTTATTGAATTTGATCAGGGAAAGTTTTGAGGGACTGAGGAAATGGTCACCCGGTTATGTGTTTAATACAGCTGTGGACAGATAGTTCTGCATTACAAAACCCTGAAAGAAAAATAAACACATTTTTTCCTGTATATGAACAGCTTTTTATATATATATATATATATATATATATATATATAAACAAAAAAAACATCAAGTTTCTACAATTCATAGAGTTATTGCAAACACCCCAATAGCATACATTCTGCTCCAAACACTGAGCAATTATGCATTTTTTTCTAAAAATCAGCGTAAATTTACTGTTTGCAATTGGGCATATAAGTGTATTTTACCTGTATTTTACCAAACTTGTTGCATATGCAAGATAGTGGTGATAGTCATCACAATTTTGGGGGGTATTACTATGTATTACAGAAGTAGAGAAACTGAAACTTTGAAATTTGCAAAAATTTCCCAATTTTTGGTAAATTAGGTATTTTATTATGTAAAAAAAATAATTTTTTTTACTTCATTTTACCAGTGTCATGAAGTACAATATGTGATGAAAAAACAATCTCAGAATGGCCTGGATAAGTCAAAGTGTTTTAAAATTATCAGCACTTAAAGTGACACTGGTCAGATTTGCAAAAAAAAGTCCTTAAGGTGAAATAGGGCTGAGTCCTTAAGGGGTTAAAAAGGGCAATAATTGCCACTTGTTTTTCAAAGAATGAATGAACTCACTCATTGAACTCCACACTGCTATTATTTTGAACATGCCCCTTTCAATTAGTGATTCAATTACACAGAATCAGCACCATGCATGTCATGACTCTTAGGTCAGTTGGATTTCTATTGCTCTACTACACCTGCTAGTAAATTATTTGCCATGTAGGAATATCGTTTCTACCAAAAGCAGTGATTGATCAGGTTAGTGATGTCTGTCTGCTATTATTTTGAACACAACTGTACATGGCAGCACTGACCATAGATTATTATGATCCCACACTTGGGGTGACTGTTGTAGGGATCACCACTATCACCACTATCTTGCATATGCAACAAGTTTGGTAAAACAGGTAAAATACACTTATATGCCCAATTGCAAACAGTAAATTTACGCTGATTTTTAGAAAAAAGCGATAATGGTACTGGCAGTAGCGATAATGGTACTGGCAGTAGCAGCTGTGGTGGGTAGGCAGCAACCATGAGGTATAGAACATGATGATAGACAGGCCGATAGTGGCAGTGGCATGATGGTGTAGGGATAACAGTAGCCATACGGTATGGAACATGATGGTAAGCAGGCAGGCAGTGACAGTGCAATGCTGGCAGCAGCGACAGTAGCAGCCTTACAGTATGGAACATGATGGTAAAAAGGCAGACAGCAGAAATGGCATGAAGACAGCAGCAGCCGCCATACTGTACAGAACATAATAGTAGGCAAGTAAACAGCAGCACTGGCAAAATGGCTGCAGCAGCCATACTGTACATAAAATGATGGTAGGCAGGCAGACAGTGGCATAATGGTGGCAGCAGACAGACGATACGGACTAAATTCATAACAAAAAGATATAAAAAAAAGTCGTAGTGGACCTCATCCACTTGTTTACCTATTTTCAGGCCACTTTCAGCATATTTGATTTGTCTAGAATCGATTTGGACACAAATTAAATTCTTTGACAAATTTAACAAATTTGACCCAAAATGATTTACAAAAAAAACTGCTCATCTCTAGTTCCTATGTTAATAATGAATATTTTTTTTCAAGTTGTGGTATAATCACATGTTTAAGACTGTACAGGAAGGCAGAGTATAAGGAATTATACAATTCTCCCTCTAAAAATGTACCTCAAAGGCGTGAATTTTGTATTTGGAGTTCTCTGGCCTCATCCCTACAACAGTCACCCCAAGTGTGGGATCATAATAATCTATGGTCAGTGCTGCCATGTACAGTTGTGTTCAAAATAATAGCAGACAGACATCACTAACCTGATCAATCACTGCTTTTGGTAGAAACGATATTCCTACATGGCAAATAATTTACTAGCAGGTGTAGTAGAGCAATAGAAATCCAACTGACCTAAGAGTCATGACATGCATGGTGCTGATTCTGTGTAATTGAATCACTAATTGAAAGGGGCATGTTCAAAATAATAGCAGTGTGGAGTTCAATGAGTGAGTTCATTCATTCTTTGAAAAACAAGTGGCAATTATTGCCCTTTTTAACCCCTTAAGGACTCAGCCCTATTTCACCTTAAGGACTTTTTTTTGCAAATCTGACCAGTGTCACTTTAAGTGCTGATAATTTTAAAACACTTTGACTTATCCAGGCCATTCTGAGATTGTTTTTTCATCACATATTGTACTTCATGACACTGGTAAAATGAAGTAAAAAAAATATTTTTTTTACATAATAAAATACCAAATTTACCAAAAATTGGGAAAAATTTGCAAATTTCAAAGTTTCAGTTTCTCTACTTCTGTAATACATAGTAATACCCCCCAAAATTGTGATGACTTAACATTCCCCATATGTCTACTTCATGTTTGAATTCTTTTGGGAATTATATTTTATTTTTTGGGGATGTTACAAGGCTTAGAAGTTTAGAAGCAAATCTTTAAATGTTTCAGAAATTTACAAAAACCCAATTTTTAGGGACCACTACAGGTCTGAAGTCTCTTTGCGAGACTCACATAATAGAAACCGCCCAAAAATGATCCCATTCTATAAACTACACCCCTCAAGGTATTAAAAACTGATTGTACTCCTCTTAAGTGCTTTTTGGCTTTCCCCCGTGCTAATTTCTCTCCCTCTCTCTGGGGAGTTTCTACTCCTATCTTTATCCTCCTCTGTCCTCCCCAGTCAAAAAGTCAAAGTGTCAAAATGTCTTAATCTCTGGGGAAGGGGTCTTTGAGATGCAAGTATGTTCATATTTGTTTGGTTTCTGGTCACGGAAGGCTTTCCGTGTGTTATGCTTTAATTTTTCTTTAGTAGCCGCCATCTGTTCCTCCTCCCCCACTAGGGCACTGTGAATTCCTGTCTTAGTAAACTCTTCGAGACGGGACACTCGCAGTTATTTACACCTAGTTAGGTGTTTGCCCCTCGGCTGAGGGCTAGATTTCCCCCTTCCCTTCTTCCCACTTTCCTCGTCCCCTATCCTTGCCTCCTCCTATCCCTGCTGTCTGCACTCCTCACTCTCACTGAGATAATTTGTTGCTACTTGTTTTCTGATTGTTGAAACATGTCTGATGTTTTATTGGTCTCCCTTAATGTACAGGGGTTGAACTTACCGGAAAAAAGATCGTCCTTACTGCGTCTTCTCTGGAAGAAACGTGCACATGTAGCGTTCATCCAGGAAACGCATTTCCGTTCCTCTTCTACTCCAAAGCTCTCAGACAGACGTTTTCCGCATGCCTACCATAGCACTGATCCTGATACCAAGACAAAAGGCGTCTCCATTCTCGTCTCCAACAATATCTCGTGGAATCTGATCGACTCTCGCACTGATGGGGCAGGCAGGTATCTATTCTTAAAGGGTAACTTGGCCGGTTATAAGGTTACATTGGCTACAGTCTATGCCCCTAACAATGGTCAGGTGGGTTTCTTGTCTAAGACCCTCAGGGCCTTGGAGGAGTTCACGGAGGGTCTTTTGATTCTGGGAGGAGACTTTAATATTGTCCTGAATCCTCGCGTGGACTCCTCCAAGGGCCAAGTTTCCTTCCCTCTTTCCGCCATTACCAAATTTAAGGAGCTCTTGTTCTCCCACCAACTCGCTGATGCCTGGCGTATCCTCTATCCAACATCCCGAGACTACTCATTCTTTTCCCACCCCCACAACTCCTATTCCAGATTAGACTACTTCCTCCTGAAACATGCTAATCTGGACCTTCTCTCCAAAGCAGAGATTGACTCCATTACCTTCTCGGACCACGCCTTAGTCTCCATATCCATCTCATTCCCGACCCATCAACCCAGAGCCTGGCATTGGCAATTAAATGACTCACTTCTCCAAGATCTCCAAGTCATCACTGAAGTCCGGAGAGACCTGGCCGAGTATTTTGTGAATAATGTGACTCCCGATAGCGACCCCCTTACCATTTGGGAAGCCCATAAATGTTTTATCAGAGGCTCTTTTATTAAACTAGGGTCCCGTTTGAAAAAGGAAAGAGCAGCAAAGATATCTACTCTTCTGTCTCGCATCCACGAGATAGAACAGCAGCATAAGCGGACTCTGGACTTGCAGCTGGGAGCGGAACTTACCCAGCTGAGAGATCAGGTGCGCTCTTTATGTCTTTCAAAAGCCAAAGCGACCTTAACTAAATGCCGGAGGCATTACTATGAGCATGGTAACAAACCAGGTAGAACCCTTGCACGGGCTTTGCAAAAGACCAAATTACGCTCCTTTGTCCCCCATGTGTCACTTACTTCCGGAAGAAAGACTTCTTTCCCGAAGGAAATAACAGAAGCATTTCGATCGTATTATCACACCCTGTACAATCTGGACGACTCTCACCAATCCGTTAGCCCTGAATTCAAGCCCTCAGTGAAAGCTTATCTTGAATCGGCGGGCTTACCATCTCTCCCCCCAGAAGCGGTTTCTGAATTGGAGTCACCCATATCATTAAATGAGTTACAGGCAGCTATTAAAAACTCCCAAACTGGGAAGGCTCCTGGTCCGGACGGACTCACGCTTTCCTACTATAAGCAGTTTAAGGACATTTTGCCTGATCATTTTATAGCTGCCTTTGGCTCGTTGGATAGGGCCCGCACTCTTCCAAATGACACTCTTAGAGCTCACATCACAGTAGTACCCAAGGAAGGGAAAGATCCCTCCCATTGCCAAAATTACCGTCCCATTTCCCTGATCAATGTAGATCTGAAGTTATTTTCTAAAATTCTTGCCACTCGCCTTCTACCAGATTTCCAAAAAATAATTCATCTAGACCAAACAGGTTTCTTGCCCCTTAGGGAAGCCCGTGATAGCACTACAAGAGCAATTAACATGATCTATCAAGCCGTCACTTCTAAGACCCCAACTTTATTCCTATCTACCGATGCCGAAAAGGCGTTCGATAGGGTGAATTGGAAATTTATGTTTGAAACTCCACGTTGCGTGGGTATGGGGGATAAAATGTTGGCTCGTATTACCAATCTTTACTCCAACCCCACGGCAGTGGTTAAGGTGAATGGCCAGTTTTCCATGCCCCTGTCTATTCGCAATGGAACAAGACAGGGCTGTCCCCTTTCCCCTTTAATTTTTGTGATTTGTCTAGAGCCGCTTCTGTGTCATATACGGGGGAACCCCGATATTTCAGGGCTACGGATTCGTGAGACATCGCACAAGGTTGCAGCTTACGCTGATGATCTTCTGTTCTTTCTCACCAATCCCAGGGTTACGCTCCCGAACCTCTTGCAGGAACTAAAGACATATGCTCACCTTTCAAACTTTAAAATTAATTATCAAAAATCGGAAGCTTTGAACATAACTCTTCCCACTTCTACGGTCCAATCTATTTCGGAGAACTTTCCGTTTACGTGGGCTCGGTCGTCTCTAAAATATCTAGGGATCTTGCTTACCCCCACACTCTCGGAATTATATCAGGTCAACTACCCGCCTCTTCTCCGGAATATAAAATCAGACCTAGACAGGTGGAATATTGGAACGTTCTCATGGTTTGGAAGGATATCCATTTTTAAAATGAATGTCCTGCCAAAAATTCTATTTTTCTTCCAAGCCTTACCGATACACATCCCCAGACTTTTCTTCCATACTCTTCTGAAAATGTTGACACATTTCATATGGGCAGGTAAACCATCCAGGATAGCAAGGTCAATACTCTTCCGTCCCAAGCTTGAGGGTGGTCTTGGGCTCCCGGACTTCCTCTCATATCATAGGGCTTCACACCTTCTTAGGGTAGTAGATTGGTGTCGTCACCAAGCCTACAAACAATGGGTCTCAGTTGAGCAATCCTTTCTGATTGCTCCATTGTCAGCCATCCCTTGGTTGTCCACCCAAACCCCCTTGGAAGCACGCCTGCACCCGACTATTGGCCCCTCCTTGAAAGCCTTTGCCAGTATTCAAAGTCACCCGGGTATCTCTCCATCCCCTTCTCCTATGTTCCCTATCCTGGGCAACCCTCAATTCCCTCCAGGATTAGAGCGCGGTCCCTTTAAGGAACTAATAAGATGTAACAAATTTAGGGCCCATCATCTGACTGCCTCAAACCAATGGCTTACCCCTCAACAGATTTCAGAGATGTCAGGAACGCCTACTCTTAATCCTTGGCAATCTAGACAACTTACACACTTTATGTCTACACTCCCTCCTGCGTCTGCGTACGCTCGTGATAAGACGGACTTTGAGTTCATTTGTGAGCAGTCTGGAGTAACTAGACGTACCCTCTCCTGCGCATATGGCTTACTAATATCTCCCCCAGACCAACCTCCTCCCAATTTTGTCTCACAATGGGAAGCTGACTTGGATATCACGCTCTCTTCGGAACAACGGCTGAGACTTTTCACATGCATCCACAAAACTTCTATGGCCAGTAATATTCAGGAATCGGGTTTCAAGCTCATGTCACGCTGGTATAGAGTCCCCACTAGACTTCACTCCA
This sequence comes from Bufo gargarizans, assembly GCF_014858855.1. NCBI lineage: Eukaryota > Metazoa > Chordata > Amphibia > Anura > Bufonidae > Bufo > Bufo gargarizans. The sequence continues at coordinate 234,464,525 of NC_058084.1, forward strand.
TATTCCCATCTACCTCTCCCCTCTGCTGGCGCTGCGGCTCTGAGAGGGGTACGTTGCTACATATCTTCTGGTCTTGTCCCCTTCTATCGACATTTTGGAACTCAGTGTGGGAAATTACTTCTAAATTCACTACATATACCCTCCCTAAGTCACCTGCTTTCTTCCTGCTCCATCAGTGCGAGATTCCTTTGTCATCCTACAACAAGTCTGTGGTAAGGCACTTGGTAAACGCGGCCAGAGCCTGCATCCCCCGTCTGTGGAGGCAATCATCTGCTCCCTCCCTATCAATGTGGATTAATAGAGTTCAGGAGGTTATGAGAATGGAGGACCTCATTTCATCATTGAGACATACTGAAAAAAAGTTCACCAAGACCTGGAGTCGCTGGTTGGACTTCTTTGAATCTGCGGAAGGAAAAACACTCCTAGCTTCTGAGTGAGAGTGCAGGTTCGGGAATGCTGTCTCCTTTCCCTTTTCCCTTCCCTTCGCCCTTCCTCTTTCCTTCCTTGTCCCCCCCTTTCCGTGTCTATTCAGTGATTTTAGATTCCATTTGCTTTCTACTGTTCCACATGATTATGTGGTATTTCCGAGTAAGGATGTGCAATTTTTGACTTGTCATGTGTCATTTCTTGTATTCATGCTTTATAAGTATGTTGTACTCATTATCAATCCTGTTGCCCATCATGCTATGGGTTGTTAAAAAATTGAAAAAAGTCTTAAATAAAGAATTTACAAAAAAAAAAAAACTGATTGCACAAACTTCGTTAACCCTTTAGGTGTTGCACAAGAGTTATTGGGATGAAATTTGAGAATTTCATTTTTTTGCCTAATTTTCCATTTGAACCAATTTTTTCCACTAACAAAGCAAGGGTTAACAGTCAAACAAGAGTGTATCTTTATTGCCCTGACTCTGCCGTTTACAGAAACACCCCATATGTGGCTGTAAACTACTGTACGGCCACACAGCGGGGCGTAGAGTGAAAGGTGCACCGTATGGTTTTTGGAAGCCAGATTTTGCTGGACTGTTTTTTTGACACCATGTCCCATTTGAAGCCCCCTGATGCACCCCTAGAGTAGAAACTCCATAAAAGTGACCCCATCTAAGAAACTACACCCCTCAAGGTATTCAAAACTGATTTTACAAACTTTGTTAACCGTTTAGGTGTTGCACAAGATTTAATGGAAAATTTCACTTTTTTGGCAGATTTTCCATTTTAATATTTTTTTTCAAGTTACAAAGCAAGGGTTAACAGTTAAACAAAACTCATTATTTATGGCCCTGATTCTGTAGTTTACAGAAACACCCCATATGTGGTCATAAACTGCTGTACGGGCACACGGCAGGGCGCAGTAGGAAAGGAATTCCATACGGTTTTTGGAAGGCAGATTTTGCTGGACTGTTTTTTTTTTTACACCATGTCCCATTTGAAGCCCCCCTGTTGCACCCCTAGAGTAGAAACTCCAAAAAAGTGAACCCATTTTAGAAAGTACGGAATAGGGTGGCAGTATTGTTGGTACTAGTTTACGGTACATATGATTTTTGGTTTCTCTATATTACACTATATTACACTTTTTGTGCGGAAAGGTAACAAGAAATAGCTTTTTTGGCACGTTTTTTTTTTTTTTGCTATTTACAACATTCATCTGACAGGTTAGATCATGTGGTAATTTTATAGAGCAGGTTGTCACGGACCCGGTGATATCTAATATGTATACAATTTTTTTTATTTATGTAAGTTTTTTACAATAACTTCATTTTTAAAACCTCAAAAATGTTTTAGTGTCTCCATAGTCTAAGAGCCATAGTTTTTTCAGTTTTTGGGCGATTATCCTGAGTAGGGTCTCATTTTCTGCGGGATGAGATGATGGTTTGATTGGCACTATTTACGGTGCATATGACTTTTTGATCGCTTGCTATTACACTTTTTGTGACGTAAGATGACAAAAAATGGCTTTTTTTACACCGTTTTTATTTTTATTTTTTTACGGTGGTCACCTGAGGGGTTAGGTCATGTGATATTTTTATAGAGCCGGTCGATACGGACGTAGTGATACCTAATATGTATACTTTATTTATGTACGTTTTACACAATTATTTCATTTTTGAAACAAAAAAAATCATATTTTAGTGTTTCCATAGTCTAAGAGCCATAGTTTTTTCAGTTTTTGGGCAATTATCTTGCGTAGGGTCTCATTTTTTGCGGGATGAGATGATGGTTTGATTGGTACTATTTTGGCGTACATGCAACTTTTTTGATCACTTTTATTAACCTTTTTGGGAAGTAAGGTGGGCAAAATTAAAATTTTCTAATTGTTTTTATTTTTTTATTTTTATGGCGTTAACCGTGCAGGAAAAGTAACATGACCGTTTTATAGATCAGGTCGTTACGGACGCGGCGATACCTAATATGTGTAGTGTA